>NW_024423343.1:84392342-84441487 GCF_017311325.1 Ursus maritimus | reverse complement strand
ATATATATATATTTTATTTGTAAGATGCGCTTTGGATATCCCTATAATTTACTTTGTTCTTAACTCTTGCCCCTCCCCTAGAGTGTAACTCAGAATGAACAGATTTTGCATTAAGATATCTGTTGCAAATACCAACTTCTATTTTTTATAATGTAATTTCAATAGGAATTTTTCCCTCTCTTTCTTTTTTCTCTGTGCCTTTTTTTTACACTAGCTAAAAAATTCTTATGATAATCAATTTTAACCCACATGTTGTATATCCCTATATATATCATCTGATTGGTACAGAGGAAAAAAATGGAATTATCTTTCCCTCTGCTAGATTTCATGATGCTTGTATTAATTCATCATATGATTGCAACAGCCTTTTTTTTTTTTTTTTGGCAACCATAATTTCTTATTGGTTCATACATGCATATTGACAGTAAAATAAGACACACTTTTTAAATGAATAATAATTGTTTTTGCAATATAAAGACTTTGATTAATCAAGGAAAGCATGCATTATCTCAAGTGTGCTCTGAGAGGTTAACCAAGTAAGTGCTTCCTTTTTAAAATACATTTGTTCAACTATTGATTTATTCATTAGCCATTTTTGAGACATCTATTCTGTGTGCATTGCAGAAAGATTTTTTTCCTAAGTGGTTAGACAGTTAAATCAGATAATTGAATACAAATATTTAATTATCCAAAGGAAAGCTTTTATTTTGTTGTATATTATCTAGATCACTATAAGCAAATAGAATTTTCAGTATTCTGAATAAAAATAGAGTTGCTTGTGTTTAATATGGTATACTTAACGTAAATTATTTCTCATGAACTTTGCATTATAGAAAACATTAATGAAGAACTTGTTGCCAAGAAGAGAGGCAAAAGGGAAGTTCAGGGATTGTAGATTATTGGAAAAGAAACCCAGTAGTGTTGCTTAAACATTAAAGATAATTTTACCATACAAGGAAGCAAAAAAAAATTTTTTTGAGAAGACATCCAATCTTTTGTTCAACTATAAAAAATAGAAATTCACAAACATGACTGCTTGAGTCTCGCTTTCTGGTTCTACTGTCCATCTTTCTCCCATTCTGATATTTATTAATCTGCTCCAGTATCTTTCTGTTCCATCTCTATTCACACACTCTATTCATACATTTAACCTGGTTCTTCAGCAATCTCAAAAGTAAGACCATGTATCTACAAGCAGGAAATATATATTAAATGAAAAGACTTTGAGATAGGTCTGAGTTCTGTGATTTATTTAGTCCACAATTTTGGGCACATGGCTTGGCCCCAAAAAAGTATATATCTCTTTATTGGTAGAATTGGGGGATAATGCTAATTCATCAAGTTATTATGAAGTTTAAGGAAACTAAATAAATAATATATAGTAGCTGATATTATTATTATTATTATTATTATTATTATTATTATTATTCTTGGTATCCAGTATAGGAAGTGCATTTATTCCATTATCCCCTAATCCTTTGACAATGCCTATCTCATAAATGAATTTTGCCATAACATATAATGTGTACATCTATTGGTTTTTTGTCTACCCTGCGCCCATACTTTTCAGGCTAGCATGCCTCTTCTCAGATTTACCATTCCTGCAATTTTTATCAACAACTTTTCCCAAGGAGTTGCCATGTTCCTACATGCCCATGGCCATCTGGTCACACTTAGATTAACAATAGGAATCTTATTTGAGTTTAGCAATTCAGCCAAAGCTATTGTAAATTGTTTTGGATCTTTCAGCTTTTTGTTCATTTGTTTTAGTTTGGTTATATGAGTCTAGAAGCATACCTTGCCTAATGTGTGTAGTAAGGATTTTACAAATTTTGTTAAATAAATGATTGAACATATTTAAAAACATATAGTTAAAAGAACTTGTTTCTATAAGTCTTAGGATCGGGCAATTGGCTGTGCCTTGTTACCTTTTATTCTTTTATACATTATGCAAATTTTTGTAGCCTTCTTCAGGTAAAAGAATTTAATTTTCTCCTTTACCACAGTAATGTGTGAATCTTAAATTACACTCAAGTAGGATACTGAAAATGTATTTGTATTATATAAACTGTACAATAAATAAGTAAAGAGTGCATATTCCCCAACCTATAAATATTTGATTTTTTTAATTAGGCAAGAATGATATAAAGTATAAAGATAAGAGACTGAAGACACAGGAAATATTGAGGTAAAAGGGAATTTCTAAATCTTTGACTTGCAGTCTGTTTTACACAAAATTTTGACTTTTGTGAGGGGCGCCTAGGTGGCTCAGTCAGTTAAACATCTGCCTTTGGCTCAGGTCTTGATCACAGGGTCCTGGGATCCAGCCCCACGTCGGGCTTCCTGCTCAGGAGGGAATCCTCTTCTCCCTCTCGCTCTGCTCCTCCCTCCCCCCCCCCCCCCCCCCCCCCCCGGCTCATGTTCTCTCTCTCCCTCTCTTGCAAATAAATAAAATTTTTAAAAAAATTTTTGACTTTTTTGTGTTTCATTCACAAAAATAAGAAAGGGAGTGAGGTCTGTGAGAAATCAGAACAAGATTGTGGTTTGATAGTCAATTGATTATGACTGATTGGTGACTTCATCAATAGCAATTTGATCACTGTTTTCCAGTTCCCACAATCTGCTCATTCAGCTGTCCAAGGAATGCTGCTGAAATAGGCTGTCTCCATTCTCTCTCCCATCTGCTGTTTTTATTTTTACACCTTAATTATGAAATTAGGTCCAGAAAAGTGGAAAATTTTGCAGTATCCTACAACTACAGTAAGTTTTTCATAATCATTTGAAGGAGTGGTCAGTCATGTGGTATAAGAACTCTGGGCAAGATCTTCCATGATCAGGGTTCTTATTCCTGCTTTATCACCAACAAACTGGATAGCACCGGTCAAGTATTGTGTAACTCTTCTTTTCTGTGATTCCATTACTTGAAAGGACTAGGTTGTTGCAGATTATAGATAAAGCAAAATATTAATATTAAATCTTAAGAAATTACTCTCATATAGTTCTATTGCTACAAAAACAGATTTAAAAAGTCTGTCTTGGGGTGCCTGGCTGGATCATTGGTTGAGTGGATGACTCTTAACTTGGGCTCAGGTCATGGTCTCAGGGTCCTGGGATCAAGCCCTGCATCAGTTTCTGCGCTCAGTAGACAGCCTGCTTCAGGATTCTCTCTCCCTCCCCCTCCCCCCACTACCCACTCAAATGAATAAATAAATCTTTAAAAAAAATCTGTCTAAGTTTGGAACTGGCATAATGTCAGACATATAGACTGGGTCAGAATAAAGAGCCTAGAAATAAACCCACACATATTTATTGTCAACTGGTTTTGACAAAGGATGCAATGGCGTAAAAACTGTCTTCAACAAGTGGTGTTGGGAACACTGGATATCCACATGCAGAAGAATAAAATTGGACCTATATTTTATACCATACAAAAAAGTCAACTCAAGATAGATTAAAAACATAAGAACTGAAATTATAAAACTCCTAAAAGAAAACCTAAGGGGAAATCTTCATGGCTTGAATCTTGGTAATGATTTCTTGGATATGGCACCAAAGGACAGGAAAGAAAAGTAAAAATAATCAAGTGGACAAGAGCAAACTAAAAAGCTTCTGAACAATAAAAGAATCAATCTTTTGAGTGAAAAAGTGACCCACAAAATGAGAAAAATATTTGCAATCCATATATTGGATAAGGTTTTATTCCAAAATATATAAGGAACTCCTAAACTTAATAGCAAGCAAACCAAAACAAGAAAACAAATAACTATTAAAAAATGAGAAAGGGACTTGAATAGACATCTCTCTAAAAAAGACATACAAGTGACTAACAGACATATGAAAAGATGCTCCATATCATTAATCAATAGGGAAATGCAAATCAAAATCCAATGAGATATCACCTCACATCTAGGATAGCTATTATAAAAAAATTATTGGTGTGTATGTGTAGAAATTGGAACCCTTGTACACTGTTGGTGGAAATGTAAAATGGTCCAGGTACTATAGAAAACAATGTGGAGTTTCCTTAAAAGATTAAAAATAGAGCTACCATATGATCCAGCAATCTCACTTCTAGGTATTTATGAAAAAGAGTTGAAATTAAGATCTCAAAGAAATATTTCCATCCCCATGTTCATTGCATTATTATTCACAATAGCAAAGATGTAAAGACAACCTAAATGTCCATCAATAGATGAATAAAGAAAATGTGGTATATACATATGATCGGATTATTACTGAGTCTAAAAAAAGAAGGAAATCCTGCCATACATGACACCATGGATGAATCTTGAGAACAGTATGTTAAATAAAATAAGCCAGTCACAAAAGAACAAATACTGTATGATTCTACTTTATATGAGGTATTTAAAATAGTCAAACTAAAAAAACAAAGGGTCGGGGCACCTGGGTGGCTCAGTCGGTTAAGCTTCTGCCTTCAGCTCAGATCATGATCCTAGGGTACTGAGATTGAACCCCACATTCGGCTCTAGGGAGCCTGCTTTTCCCTCTCCATCTGCCATTCCCCCTGCTTGTGCTCGCTCTCTCTGTCAAACAAATCAATAAAATAAATAAAATCTTAAAAACAAAAAAATCAAAACAAAACAAAAAACCAAAGAGTAAAATGATAGTTGCCAGGGGCTAGGTGTAGAAAGAAATGGGAAGAGGCTATTCAATGGGTGTAAAATTTCAATTATGCAAGATAAATAAATTCTAGAAATCTGCTAAACAATACTGTGCCTATAGTTAATAATCTTGTATACTAGTCAATAATAGTATATTGTACACTTAAATTTTATTAAATAAGTACTAGGAACGTAATGTACAACATGATGGCTATATGGTATATAACATGTAGCATATATGATATATATGAAAGTTGTTAAGAGAGTAAATCCTAAGAGTTCTCATTAGAAGGAGAAATTTTTTTCTCTTTTTTTTTATTTCTTTTTTTTTTTTTTGTATCTTCATAAGATGATGTATGTTAACTAAACTTATTGTGGTAATCACTTCACAATATATGTGTGTCAAACCTTTATGCTGTACACCTGAAACTTAACACAGTGATACACGTCAATCATATCTCAATAAAACCAGGGGAAAAAAGGAAAAATATTTTAAAATTTGTTAAAAGGATAAATAAATCTCATGTTTTCACAATTCAAGGAGAGGGGGGAGGAGAAAGAGGATAATAAACCTAAGGACACTGGTAATTGTTCATCACTCATATACCTGCCAATAGATTCAAGACCTTGGGGCATAAAATTTGTCAAGGAACTGGAGCAGTGACTAGGGAACAGTTAAGGGTGGAGGACTTTTGAAAGCACTGGTGAGAAATCATAATTATCTTTAAGATAATCTAGAACCACTGCAGAGCTTTTAAAGTAGGGGGATAACATGATCAGATTATATTCTAGAACTATTGTTTTTCTTGAAAAACATGGAAAATGGGTCGCAGAGAACACTAAAACTGGAAAATTAGATAGTAAGAAGTTCCTATTAATTCTTGGTTTATAAATCTTGCCTTCTAAATCCAGGTAAGAGATGATGATGGTCTGAACTGAGACAGTGGGCATGGATATCCAGAGAAATGGGAGAAAAGAGAAATTCTCAGGAAGTTTAATAGATAAAATGTGGTGATTGGTTTATTATTCTCAGGTTCCATTTCAGAATATTTCTTCTTCTTTCATCCTTCCTTGGAATCTTAGTTACTGATGCACATTTAAAATCACCTTGAAACTTTATTATTATTATTATTATTATTATTATTATTATTATTATTATTATTATTATTATTATTATTATTATTATTATTATTATTATTATTATTATTATTATTATTATTATTATTATTATTATTATTATTATTATTATTATTATTATTATTATTATTATTATTATTATTATTATTATTATTATTATTATTATTATTATTATTATTATTATTATTATTATTATTATTATTATTATTATTATTATTATTATTATTATTATTATTATTATTATTATTATTATTATTATTATTATTATTATTATTATTATTATTATTATTATTATTATTATTATTATTATTATTATTATTATTATTATTATTATTATTATTATTATTATTATTATTATTATTTGTTCCAAAATATAAATTGATACTTATCCTTTCAAAAATTTGGATTAGGGGCGCCTGGGTGGCACAGCGGTTAAGCGTCTGCCTTCAGCTCAGGGCGTGATCCCGGCGTTACGGGATCGAGCCCCACGTCAGGCTCCTCCACTGGGAGCCTGCTTCTTCCTCTCCCGCTCCCCCTGCTTGTGTTCCCTCTCTCGCTGGCTGTCTCTATCTCTGTCAAATAAATAAATAAAATCTTTAAAAAAAAAATTTTGGATTATCACTGACACAGAAATATTGCATTAAGGTGCTAGTCCAGGAAGTGAATTCTGCACAAAGTAAAGACTTGGTATTAAATGTTAGCATGCAAAAATGAGGAAGTACTTCAGACTGAAGAAAACTTCTGATAAGTAGTTTGGGCAAAATTTAACCAAAACAGAACCAAAAAAGGAGTTTGATGGTTATACTATGGTGATATTGGGTGGCATTTTTTAAAGCTATAAATGCTGGATCCATAGTTACCATGTGACCAGGAACTAAGATTCTTGAAATATGATGAAAGTGACATTTTTGAAAGAACATTCAGTATTTGCAAACAAGGTTCGCCTAGTAATTGAAAGTTGGCTACATATTAAAAAGATTTACCCAGTTTTACCATGAATTTTAGTAGAAGATACAAGCTGTATGTAACAAAGTTAAAATTGAATTTATTTTCCAAAATGGAATTGTTTTAAATACTGCCTAGTGAATTAATCTCTGAAAAGCATTATCATATAATATTTACTCTTTCCGGACCAATGTAAATAGCTATGTTTCCTGCCTTTGAGAATCTTTGGGACTAAAATGGATGACAAAAACAATAAACATAGAAAAGCAGACAAATGAATCTCCACTATATAGAAATTCTGGGAGGCAATGCCTTGAAAGAAGATAAGTTGAAAGAAAATAAATTCAATAAGGAAGGGCTTATATTTTGTAAGTGACCCTATGCAGGAAATTAAATACATATAAGCAGATATGAGACAAGAATTGGAAATGTTCTTTGGGTATTCCTTTCAACATTCCCAGTGTCTGTAATGATATTCATTGTAGAGCACTTTCATATCTATTATCCCTCTTTTTAAATCCTTCAAGTATATTAAAAGTTATTTACATAGTATACATATTTACAATCCAACTCCCATGAGCCAGTCCAACAAAGTTTCTACAGAAATGGAATATCAATTACTTAAACCTGAATAACTATATGCCAAAAGTTTGTTTCCCTTTACCTTTTTTTATTCTCCTGTTCTGTTCTATTACTTAATTAATTAATTAATTAATTTCTGGAACGCTTGTCTCTAGGCATTTTATTGCATGTATATGCTACTCAGAGTATTTATTCTCGAATTGTAATTAGCATATTCTTATTTTCTTCCTTAAATACTTTTCTTTGTAGGTGTAGTTTATTTGTTCTGTTCCGTTAAAGTAACTAGGTCTAAAATCTTAATGCGCTACCACATTCAGAGGCAGATTTGCCTTATTCCCCTCTCCCACCCACTCCCTGCAGTCTTTCTCTCAAGCTTATACATTTTCTTTAAATCCAACTTTAGCAAGATTTTAAGAAGCCTGGTTTTAGTTTTGATTTCCTCCTTCCTCTTAGATTAAAGTTCCATTTCCTCACATGATTCTTTCCTAATCGCCACCAATAAAGAAATTGTGTCCACTTCTTTCTTCCTTTAACTTCTACTTTCTCATCTTTATAAAACCTTTTTCAAGATATGTGCTCCCTTGAATTTTAAACTTTGCCTTCAGCAGAGTACTCCCTTCACCGGAGGCTCAACAGGAGTAGAGAGAATGAGATACTTACCCTTTAGCCAATGTTATCTTCCTTTTAAATGTTGAAATAGGAAAGGTAATCAACTGTAACAGAAGTCTATTGATACTGCCTAACCTCGTACCTTCCGTGTCAGGCATGCAACCCTGTCCCAGCAGCGTCAGGCACACAGATGGAACCTTCGATGTCAGGCACAAAAAGCTGCAGCTTGCTTGAATTTCTCCTGCTGTTCCAGAAGGGAGAGTCTGAAGGACTCTGCATGGGGTTGATACTCATCATCCATAACTAATATTCGAGACAATTAATACTTGTGTATATGAACCACAGGTGATACACCAGTTTTAAAAAGCTCAGCATGCTTTTCCTTTCCAAATTTATCCGGTAAACCTTTCCTATCAAGATGTATGACCAGTATTTTTACAGCTCTGTCTTCAACTTTAATAAATCTTATGGCTTTATCGAGTTACTGTATCAAATTTCTGACTTCGCATTTTCTTCTGTTGACTCTCATTCAAAATTCTCTGGCATGATTTTTTAATATATTTTAACTATTTTCTCCTTTCTTTTTCTTAATTAGAGAATTGTCAGCGCAAAGGCCTATATCATGAACATACCTGGCTTATTACATTCTCTTTTTCATCTTGCACTTTACTGCTTTCCAGTGTGGAATGCATTTCCCCCAGAGGAAGCATTCCGTCCATAATCAGAGGAGAAGTTAAACGGGCTACTTAACTTCACTCCCCTAGTGACTTTTATCTCTCTCCCCACCCACCCAGTCAGATGGGGAATGCCTTTTACACTGGCAAACAGAGCATTTCGCGTCCACGATGTCATTCAGCAAAGCTTTATGTTTTAAGAAGAATATAATTATTTGCTTGTTCAAACATAATAAATAGCCATTCTGTGTTCCCCTTTAGAAAAAAATTTAGATTTTTCATCAGTCAATTGCACAGTTATATTTTTGTCCTTGAAAGTTGACTGCTTCTACTCTAAAAAGTCCTTCAGTGGAACAGACGGACAGTACCCAGTATAATCAGGATTTAGTGATGCTAAATGATGCCTTCTAACTTCATATCTTCCCTTTCTGGACCCTTGAATTTTGGCACCATTTCAGGTGTATATCCAATAAGTTTGGGTCAATCTTATCAGAGCCTCAGATGCCTACCTAGTGGGCATCTGGAGCTGTAACCCCTAGCAGCACATGTCTGCACCTGCTGTCAAAAACTGTACACCCAGTCAGGGCTTGAGAGTACTTTTCTCTTTCCGGTTTTTACATGAAAATATTAATGTAACACTTCCTAAAAATAGGCAATGTTCTGAGCATTTTATATCCTTTAACTTAGGTGATCCTTAGAACATCTTGTGGGGTAGATACTAGGACTATTTTCATTTTACAGGTAAAGAAACCATGACACAGAAAAGTATTCTAACTTGCTTATTGTAAATAGCTAGCAGGTGACAAAAGACATTTGGACACTGTATTGTAGGCTTCTTGTTAAATCCTTTCTGTCTGTAGCAAAAATTTCTTAAATTTTAAGTAAATGTAAATAACCCCAAATCTTAAGAAACTGTATCAGAATGTGTTTGAATTTTGTACTCAAAAATGAGAATTTTTGTGGGGTTTTTTTATTAAGGTAATTTAGTATATTTGCATTATCAGATTTATGTACTTAATCTTATAATATTGTTTCAGTATGGTAAGTGCTTTTATTACTATTTTTTTTCTCTTTTGATATGTAAGGTATAATTGTTTCTGTTTTCTTTCTTTACTTATTTGATAGCTATAAAAAAATCTTTGTCCTACTAGAGATTACCTTAACCTTTTTAAAAAACAAACTTGAACTTATATTTCTCTTACTATCATACTGATTCTTCTCAACGAAGAAAAATTTAGCAAGTTTATTTTCCTTTTCTACCCATAGTTGTTTTCTAACTTTGTAATTTAATATTTTTCACTTCAGATTTACCTTATTTTTAAATTATGTGTTTCTTTGTCCAAAAATTAATATGGCATTTGTGTTCAGTTTGTTTAACCATTCAGTATGTTAACTCAGGGCTCACTTGACACCATGCAGACCATGAGATTTTTCTTATAAATGTTCTTAACTTCTTTATTTTGATTCAGTTTTCAAATCGCTGCATATTTCAAACAGGCGTATGTCTGTGAAGTTTTTTTCCACCTTATAAGAGTGTGAAATTACACTGTTAAGCCGTGTGTATCTGAGATTTTTCTTCTTTTTCCTTCAAATATAACACAGTTATAAAGTTCTTGGTGGGAGTATTTCCCCTCAAAACTCTCTTAATATTTCAATGTCTTCTAGAGTTAGTGATACAGAAAAAGTTTAAGGTCAAACTGATATTATTCCTTTGCATGTAAACTTTATTTATTTCTGCCTGAACATCCTTTGAAATTCCCTTAATCCATGCACTTCAAAAAATTCACCAAGCTCTCTAGATATTGGTGTACTTAAGCTAATAAACCCAGAAATTCTAATTATTCTTCAACCTAGGTAAGCTATCCTTTCCAGATTCTAATTATTACTTCTATTCGGTTGTCATAAGTGTATTAATTCTATCCTATTCTCAAAATATGATATAACTCTTTTTTTGTTTGTTTGTTTAGGTATCATACTTGTAAATAAAGTACATGTTTATTTTCCATAATGTTTATCTTTTCTCTGTCCTAATATCTTAGCCTCTTACTTCTAAATGTCATGCAAACAACTCAAAAATTTCTCCTAGACTTGCTTTTATTTCTTGCAGGGATCCTTGTTTCTTTAAATTTATATTTTATTCTATCTCATCCATTTATTTAAAATCTCCTGAATTTTTGTCATATTTCACTTTGTTTTATAGTCCAAGATTTCTTGAATTTTCTTTTAAAAGTTAAAGAAAAATTTCAAATTATTTTGTGTTTTCTCAAATCAAAATATGCTCAACAGCAGTCTTTTCTCTGTATCCATGGTGCAATACTAAGGTGCCCTACATTGCAATATTTGTTCATTGTTCCCTAAGTGATTTTTTTTTTATTACTAAGTGCAGAAAATTCTAGCAAAGCCAGATACTTTGATATATTTCCTTTGCCCCCTTCCCGTCTTTTACTCACATCATTTTTAGCTTTTTTGCTGACATAGAAGTTGAAGAGAAAAACCTTTAGCAAAGGTTTGATAGTTGCTAAAAGATGGACCTCCTGTAGCAGTTCTGTAATTACCTTACTATGTGGGAGATAATTTATCATTTAATAATTTGTAGTTTTGTAGTTTTTATCTTGTCAGGAAAAATACATGAAAAAGTACATCACTTTTAGATTACAGCACTCTTCTGAATCTGCCAGTATCTCCCTATTCCTGCCATAGTCTTCACATTCTCTAATGCAGAGAGCATGGGTGCCTATTTTCTTTTCTGAGAATGCATCACATTAAAAATTAATATATTTAAGAATTCTACTCTTGGTTGTGATTCAATAACTGAGACTAAACTTGCTATCCCACAATGAATAATCAGAACACTAAAAGAAATGATGAAACAACTGTCTTTACATTGGTCAGTAGTCAGCCCATTGTTGCTATCCTGAGAAAAGGAATACAAAATAGGCGAGCACAATGATAACCTGGACTATCTTCCAATAGGCACTTTCTAGACCATAGTGAAGTTTAGGAAGAAGGGGCCAATTTCATTTCTAATGACAATTAGAAAATACAATTTGAAAAGCTATTAAATATTAAGGAATGAACTTAAAAAATTTGTGTATAAAATATAGCTGAGGGCAATTAAAGAAAACAATTAAATGGGACAATAAGCTAGGTTTCTGAATTAAAACCTTAAATTGTTAACATTATTTATCCAATTTATGTATAAATTCAGTGAAATCTGATTTAATACTCAACTGTCACTTTTTTACCCCCCTAGAAATTGACAAGATCTTAAAATTCATATAGAAATATTAAAGATGTGAAATAGTTCAACAAATTTAAAATGAAAGAACAAAATTGAAAGACATACTACCTAACTTTGTGATCATTATAAAGCTATAATAAGACAGTATTGTATTAGCATAAAGATATATATCAATGAAATAGAGTAGAAGTTTCAGAAATAGACTTACACATAACTGATCAATTTAATTTTGAAAAAGGCATCAAGCTATGCAATGGGAAGAATGATAGTCTTTTTTTAAAAAGCCCTGGATGTTCCAAAAATAAAAATAAAAACGAATATTGAACTTTAACTAACACCATATGTCAAAAATAACTCAAAATTGATTACAGATCTACAAGTAAAGATCTAAAGCTATCAAACTCCTACATAGGTGAAAGTTTTCTGAGATTTATTACAAAAGCAAAAAGTATAAAAGGAGAAGATTGATCAAATTGATGTTATCAAAACTAAATTTTCCTCTGTGAGAGACACCATTACAAAAAATGAAAAAACAACAAATGAAAGCAAGCCACAAACTGAGAGAAAATATTTGCAATATGTATATCTGATGAAAGACTTCCTTCCAGATTTTATAAAGAGCTCATATCTGAATAATAAAAAACAAACAAACAAAAAATAAGAAGTGGGCAAATGATTTAGAAAATATTAAGCAAAGAGATGAAGAGATAACCAATTCACACAACAAAGCTTTTCAACACCATTAATCATCAGGGAAATGTAAATTGAAGCCACAATGAAATACTACTATACAGCCAATAGAATGGCTGTAATTAAAAAGAATAGCCTTTTGTTGTTGTTGTTGTTGTTGTTGTTGTTGTTGTTAAAGCTAGTGAAGAGTGAAACCTATATCTAACATAGGACCTAGCCATTACACTTCTAAGTAAATACCTGAGAAAAATAAAAACATATAACCACACTAAGATTTGTAAATGGAAACTTGTACATAGCAAATTCATTCATAATAGACTCAAGTGGCAAACAACCCATATGCTTATCAACAAATTAATGGACAAATGATTTGTAGTATATCCACATGAAATAACATTTCACTTGGAATACCATAAGGCAATGAAAAAGAATTTTGCTGCATACTACTAATGTATGTGGCAACATGGATGAATCTTAAAGAACATTACATTGAGTAAAAGTAGATACTTAAAGTAATCCTTTGTAATTCCATTTATATGAAATTTTTAAAAAAGGTAATTTACCTGTAGGGAGAGAAAACAAAGAAATGAGAGCACTTTTGGTGTGATGAAAATATTTTAAATCTTGATCATGATGGTGGTTACACAAGTGAGTGGGTTTTATTGTACTGTCCTAGTAATGTCAGGAAAATTGTTCCTACAAATTTCGGGACAGGCCGTTCACTTTCAGTGGAGCAGGGTGCCTGCATTTAAGGGACTGATATTCAGATTGGATGTGAGTTAGTCTTGTACAATATTTCCTTGACTAGTTTTCCTCTATCTCCTTTGAAGTTTAATAGATTACTGATACCTATGACTAGTTTTCAAGGTTATTGTAATTTGGCATTTTTTTACTCTCATATACACTTAAAAAAAAAAAATGACATCACTAATGCAGTCATCCACACCTCAGTATAGACCTCCTCTCTAAAACCCAAGGAGATTTCTTGGCATTCACATGGACAAAGGCTCTCAATTTCATTGCTTCATTCTTCTGGAACCTTGAAAATAGCCAGTTCTGCCTTAACTTCATTATGGCATGCAGTTGGTAAGTTTGCACAACTATGACTTTTCTACTAAATATTTACACGTATTTCTATTTACCTGAAGCCTTGCTGTGTTCTTATTTTTCACACATTTTGAATTTTTGAGATGCTTTTACAGCTTCTCTATGGCTGAATAATGAATTCCAATTGTTATGCTGTATTTTGCCTAAACAGATAGGTCCTTGAGCCCTTTTAAGTCAAACATAAAACTACAAACACCCCAATAGAAAAATTGACAGAACTGGCAAGTTACAATAAACATGAAAGGATTTAACTTCATAAGTAATCAAAGGAATGCAAATTGAACAGTGAGATATCATATTTGCCTATTGTCAGGAAAAAATAAAAATATTCATTGTTTTAAAAGCTTCAGGGAAAAGACACTGCTGGTAGGAATATCAATTGCTTTCTTAACGTGAATTTTGAATAGATACTTTTAAAAACCTTTAAACGTATATTATATTTTGCCTAGAAATTCTACATCTAATAGCCTTTTCTAAATAATCAGACAAGGACACAAATATGTAGGCACAAGCACATTTACAAATGCTTTTTTTTTTTTTTAAGATTTTATTTATTTATTTAACACAGAGACAGCCAGCGAGAGAGGGAACACAAGCAGGGGGAGTGGGAGAGGAAGAAGCAGGCTCATAGCGGAGAAGCCTGATGCAGGGCTCGATCCCAGAACGCTGGGATCACTCCCTGAGCCGAAGGCAGATGCTTAACCGCTGTGCCACCCAGGCGCCCCTACAAATGCTTTTTAAATCTTAAAATCTCTACATTTCTAATAATGGGAGTAACTGATGATGTATCACATAAATCATGTCTGTCTATTATTTGATGGCTCAGAAACTGTTTATTTACAGAGTATTTCACATTGATGTCACAAACTTTGTTTTTAAAATGTACACGCATGTAGAGAAAGCAATCTAGAAATGAATATACGGAAATGTTAACCACCAATTTCTATGTTGTAAGATTAAAGATATACTTATTTCTTATGTTTTTCTGTATTCTTCAAAATGTCTAAAATCCACATGTAGTGCTACTTTTATATTCAGGTTTTAGGCATGTGATTAACTCTGTATCCCATGGGCCCATTTCATACCTCTCAGTTTCTTTGCAGTCTGTCTGCATTTGGTCTCATTTGCATTCATCCATACTATTGTCTGGGATATTCCTTCAGAGGAAAAAAAAAATGTGATTTTCCCATAGGTATTTTTCCCAAGTTCATAAGTGCTTAAGATCCATAATACTCTAGCTGTAATCTGTCTCTTCAGCTTCATCTTCAGTCATTGTCTCAATCCTCATTTAGTCTACATTTTGGTCTCAGAAAATTCCCCAACATCACCTTTCTCAACCTAATGCTGCATTTATATCAGACAAAATAGATTTAGCCAAAAAGAGTAATAAAAGACAAGAAGGTTGTTATATAATGATAAAGGGGTCAATCCAAGAAGAAGATATAACAATTACAAGTATTTATTCACCCAATGTAGGAACACCTAAATACATAAAGCAAATATTAACAGATCTGAAGGAAGAAACGTACAGCAATGCAATAATAATGAAAAACTTCAATACCCCATTTTCAACAATAGATAGATTATTCAGATAGAAAATCAATGACGAAACATTGTACTTAAACTACACATTAGACCAAATGAATTTTACAGACATATACTGAACATCTCCAAGTGCCCATAGAACATTCTCCAGGATTGATCATATGGCTACAAAACAAGTGTTAATAAATTTAAGAAGATTGAAATCTTATCAAGCATCTTTTCCAACCACAATGTTATGAAAACAGATGTCAATTATAAGAAGAAAACTTGAAAATTTACAAAAATGTGGAGATTAAACAACATGCAACTAAACAATAAATGAGTCAAGGAAAAAATCAAAAGAGAAATAAAAAATATCTGCAGGGGGTGCCTGAGTGGCTCAGTCAGTTAACCATCTGCCTTTGGCTCAGGTCATGATCTCAGGGTCCTGGGATCAAGCCCCACATTGGGCTGCCCACTCAGTGGGGCACCTGCTTCTCCCTGTCCTTCTGTCTCTCCCCCGTCATGTGCTCTCTCTCTCTCTCTCTCAAATAAATAAAAATCTTTTAAAAATTTTAAGAAAATCTTTAGAAAAATGAAAATGGAAATACAACATACCAGAATTTATGGGATTCAGCAAAAGCAGTTTTAAGAGGGAAGTTTATATTGATAAATGCCTATATTAAGAAAAACCAGAAGCACCGGGGTGGCTCGGTTGGTTAAGCAGCCAACTCCTGATTTTGGCTCATGTTATGATCTCAGCGTTCTGAGACTGAGCCCTGTGTCAGGCTCCATGCAGGATGTGGAGCCTGCATAAGATTCTCTCTCTCTCTTTCCCTCTGTCCCTCCACTGCGTCTCACACACATGTGCTCTTGAAAGAAAGAAAAGAAAGAAAGAAAGAAAGAAAGAAAGAAAGAAAGAGAAAAAAGGGGGGGAAAAAAGAACTCAAATAAACAACCTAACATTACACCTCAGGGAAAGAGAAAAGAAAGAACAAATGAAGCCCAAAGTTAGTAGAAGAAAGGAAATAACAAAGATTAGAGCAGAAATAAATTAAATAGAGACTAAAAGACAATAGAAGAGATCAGTGAAACTAACATCTGGGTTTTTGAAAACAAACAAAATGACAAACAGACTCACCAAGAAAAAAATATAGAGGAGTCAAATAAAATTAGAAATGAAAGAGGAGACAGTTCAACTGTTACCATACAAATGCAATGATCATAAGGGTCTACTATTAACAATTATATGCCAACAATTGGACAACCAAGAATAGATAAAATCCTAGAAACATAAATCCACTAAATCTGGATCATGACGTAGAAAGTTGGAACAGAACAATTACTACTAAGAAGATTGATCCTGTAATCAAAATCCTCCCACAAAGAAAAGACCAGGACTAGATGGCTTCACTGGTGAATTCAAACATTTAAAGAAGAATTAACACCAATTCTTCTCAAGCTCTTCCAAAAAAATAGAAGAGAAGGGAACACTATCAAGCTGATCTTATGATCAGCATTATCCTCTTATCAAAACCAGACAGGCCAACATCCCTGATGAACATGGATGCAAAAGTCCTAAACCAAATATTAGCAGACTGAATTCAATAACACATTAAAAAGATCAAGTGGAAAGTGGGAACTGTTGGAGGGATATAAGAAAAGTTCAAGAAACACAAATCAATGTGATGTACCACATTAACTAAATGAAGATTGAAAATTACATGAATATCAATAGATGCAAAATATTTTTGACAAAAATTAAACAACCCACTCATGATATTAATTCAGCAAACTGGGTATAGAGGGAACTTATGTTAACATGATAATGGCTATATATGACAAGCCCACAACTAATATCATACTCAATGGTAAAAAGTTAAAAGCTTTTTCTCTAAGATCAGGAACAAGACAACAATGCCCCTTGTGCCACTTTTATTCAGCATACTATTAGAAGTCCTAACCAGGGGGTGCCTGGGTGGCTCAGTTGGCCAATTGTCCAACTCTTGATTTTGGGTCAGGCCATGATCTCAGGGTTGTAAGATCAAGCCTTGCATCAGGTTCCATGCTCAGCGGGGAAACTGCTTGAGATTCTCCCTCTCTCTCTTCCTCTCAAATAATAAATAAATAAATAAATAAATAAATAAATAAATAAATATTAAAAAAAAAAGTCCTAGCCAGAACAATTAGACAATAAAAAGGAATAAAACACCTCTAAATTAGAAAGAAGTAAAACTACCTCTTTTTGAGGAATGACACTATTATCATATATAAAAAACCCCAAGAACTCCATCAAAAAGTGTAAAACTAATAAATGAATTTAGTAAAGTTGTAGGATACAAATTCAGTATATAAAAAAATCTATTGTGTTTCTGTGCATTAATGGCAAACTATCAGAAAAAGAAATTAAAGTAATCCCATTTATAATTTCATCAAAAAGAATAAAATACCTAGGAATAAATTTAACTGAGGAGGTGAAAGATCTGTACACTAAAAACTCTAAGACGTAAATGACAGAAATTGAAGAAGACACAAATAAATGGAAAGACATTTCATGTTCTTGGATTGGAAGAGTTAAAATGTCTATACTACTCAAGTCAATCTCTATCAAAATTCCAATAACATTTTTCACAGAAACGGACAAACAATTCTAAAATTTGTATGGAGCCACAAAAGACCTCAAATAGCCAAAGCAATCTTAAGAAAGAAGAACAAACCAGACGCATTAAACTTCTGATTTCAAACTATATTCTGATGCTATAGTAATCAACAGTATGGTATTGACGTAAAAGTAGACAATGGATTAGTAGTATAGGATAAAGAGCACAGAAGATGTGTAGATCAGTCGAACAGAACAGAGAGCTCAGTAATAAATCCATTAATATATGGTAAATCAATTTATGACAAAGAAACAAGGATATGCAATGGAGAAACGATGGTCGGTTCAATAAGTGAGGGTGATGAAACTGGACAGCCATATGCCAAAGAATGAAACTGGCCCACTATCTTACACCATACACAAAATTAACTCAAAATGATTTAAAGACTTGAACATAAGACCTAAACCACAAAACACCTAGAAAAAAACACAGGGGTAAGCTCCTTGACATTGGTCTTGTCAATGAATTTTTTTGGATTTGACACCACAAGCAAAAGCATCAAAAACAAAAATAAACTAGTGGGACCATATCAGACTTAAACATCAACAAAGTATTTGTACAACAAAGTAAACCATCAAGAAAATGAAAAGGCAACTAACAGAATGGGAGAGAAAATTTGCAAATCATATTATCTGATAAGGAGTTAACATCCGAAGTATATATAAATCTCATATAATTCAAGAGCAAAAAAACCCTGATATGATTAGAAAATGAATAGAGGATCTGAATAGCCATTTTCCCAAAGAGGACATACAAATGGACAACAAGGATGTAAAAAAGTGTTCAACATCTCTAGTCATCAAGGAAATGGAAATCAAAACTACAGTGAGATATCACTTAATACCTGTTATCAAAAAGAAGAGACAATAAGTGTTGGCAAGAATGTGGAGAAAAGGAAACTTTTGTGCACTATTTGTAGGAATGTTAATTGGTGCAGCCATTGTGGAAGACAGCATGGAAGTTCCTTAAAAAATTAAATATAGAACTACCATATGATCCAGCAATTCCATTTATGCATATATTTGAAGGAAAGAAAGTCACTATCTTGAAGAGATGTCTATACCCCTATGTTCATCAAAGCATTATTTGCAATTGCCAAGACAGAGAAACAGCCTAAGTGTTCATCAGCTAGTAATGGATAAAGAAATGTGATTACTATTATTATTCAGCCATAAAAAGAAGAAAATACTGCCATTTTTGACAACATTGTTGAACCTCGAGAGCATTATGCTAAGTGAAATATGTCAAACAGAGAAACACCAATTCTGTATGGTCACACTTATTTATAAAACCTGAACTGATAAAAGCAGAAAACAGATTGATGGTTGTCAGAGTTGGGAGGGTGGCCTGTGGGAGAAATGGTGAAGGTTGTCAAAAGGTACAAACTTACAGTTAGATGATAAATAAATCTTGGAAATACAATGTACGTCATGATAACTATAGTTATTGCATTAATCATTTCACAATATACACATATAGCAAATCATTATGCTATAATCCATAAACTAATATAATCCTATGTGTCAATTATATCTCAATAAAACTAAAAAGAGTATTAATCACATATTAGAGCTAGTAATTAGCAGAATAAAATATAGTATTTAATGTTTCCTGGTCAGTATTCTTTTTCTTAAATTCATTTGTTTTTGTAAATATATTTTAGTGGCGCTACCTATATTTAAAAATCAGGCAAATTTCTTCTTCTTCTTCTTCTTCTTCTTCGTCTTCGTCTTCGTCTTCGTCTTCGTCTTCTTCTTCTTTTTAAGATTTATCCATTTATTTTAGAGAGAGAGACTTGGGAGGGAGGGGCAGAGGGAGAGGAAGAGAGAGAATCCCAACCAGACTCCCTGCTAAACTCAGAGTCCTATTTGGGGCTCAATCCCACCACCTGGAGATCACAACCTGAGCCGAATCAAGAGTGGGGTGCTTAACCAACTGAGCCAATCAGGTGCTCCAATCAGACAAATATCTGAATGAGATTTGTACACTCGAAAGCAATAAATGATCATTTTTAAAAACAAAATTGTAAAGAAATCTATTAACTGACTTTGAGGGTAGCTGTTATCCACAACATGGTGTCAGACTATATTTGGTTGATACTTCTAAAAATTGTGTAGGAGAAAGTTCTTTTTTTTTTTTTCTTTTTTTTTTTTTTATAATGATTTTTTATTATATTATGTTAGTCACCATACAGTACATCCCCGGTTTTCGATGTAAGGCTCGATGATTCATTAGTTGTGTATAACACCCAGTGCACCATGCAATATGTGCCCTCCTTACTACCCATCACCGGCCTATCCCATTCCCCCACCCCCCTCCCCTCTGTAGCCCTCAGTTTGTTTCTCATAATCCATAGTCTCTCATGTTTCATTCCCCCTTCTGATTACCCCCCTTTCTTTATCCCTTTCTTCCCCTACTGATCATTCTAGTTCTTATGTTCCATAGATGAGAGAAATCATATGATAGTTGTCTTTCTCTGCTTGACTTATTTCACTTAGCATTATCTCCTCCAGTGCCGTCCATGTTGTAGCAAATGTTGAGAACTCGTTCTTTCTGATTGCTGAGTAATATTCCATTGTATATATGGACCACAACTTCTTAATCCAGTCATCTGTTGAAGGGCATCTCGGCTCCTTCCACGATTTAGCTATTGTGGACATTGCTGCTATGAACATTGGGGTGCATATGGCCCTTCTCTTCACTACGTCTGTATCTTTGGGGTAAACACCCAGTAGTGCAATGGCTGGATCATAGGGTAGCTCAATTTTTAACTTTTTAAGGGACCTCCACACTGTTTTCCAGAGTGGCTGTACCAACTTGCATTCCCACCAACAATGTAGGAGGGATCCCCTTTCTCCACATCCTCTCCAACAATTGTTGTTTCTTGCCTTGTCTATTTTTGCCATTCTAACTGGCGTAAGGTGGTATCTCAGTGTGGTTTTGATTTGAATTTCCTTGATGGCTAATGATTTTGAACATTTTTTCATGTGTCTGTTAGCCATTTGTATGTCTTCATTGGAAAAGTGTCTGTTCATATCTTCTGCCCATTTTTTGATTTGTTTATTTGTTTCTCGTGTATTGAGTTTGAGAAGTTCTTTGTAGATCTTGGATACCAGCCCTTTATCTGTAGTGTCATTTGCAAATATATTCTCCCATTCCGTGGGCTGCCTCTTAGTTTTTCTGACTGTTTCCTTGGCTGTGCAGAAACTTTTAATCTTGATGAAGTCCCATAAATTCATTTTATCTTTTGTTTCTCTTGCCTTTGGGGATGTGTCATGAAAAAGGTTGCTTTGGCCGATGTCGTAGAGGTTGCTGCCTATGTTCTCCTCTAGAATTTTGATGGATTCCTGTCTCACATCGAGGTCTTTCATCCATTTGGAGTTTATTTTTGTGTATGGTGTGAGAGAGTGGTCAAGTTTCATTCTTTTGCATGTAGCTGTCCAATTTTCCCAGCACCATTTATTGAAGAGACTGTCTTTTTCCCACCGGATGTTTTTTCCTGCTTTATCAAATATTAGTTGCCCAAAGAGCCGAGGGTCCATTTCTGGGCTCTCTATTCTGTTCCATTGGTCTATGTGTCTGTTTTTGTGCCAGTACCATGCTGTCTTTGTGATCACAGCTTTGTAGTACAGCTCGAAATCCGGCATTGTGATGCCCCCAGCTTTGTTTTTCCTTTTCAACAGTTCCTTGGAGATTCGGGGCCTTTTCTGTTTCCATACAAATTTAAGGACTATTTGTTCCAGTTCTTTGAAAAATGTCCTCGGTATTTTGATCGGGATAGCATTGAAAGTGTAGATTGCTCTGGGTAGCATGGACATTTTAACTATGTTAATTCTTCCAATCCATGAGCATGGAATATCTTTCCATCTTTTTATGTCTTCCTCAATGTCTTTCAAGAGTGATTTATAGTTTCTAGAATATAGGTCCTTTACGTCTCTGGTTAAGTTAATTCCAAGGTAACGTATGGTTTTTGGTGCTATTGTAAATGGGATGGATTCCCTAATTTCTCTTTCTTCGGTCTCGTTATTCGTGTATAGAAATGCAACTGATTTCTGAGCATTGATTTTGTATCCCGCCACGTTACTGAATTGCTCTATAACTTCTAATAGTTTGGGAGTGGCTTCTTTTGGGTTTTCCATATAGAGTATCATGTCATCTGCAAAGAGAGACATTTTGACTTCTTCTTTGCCAATTTGAATACCTTTGATCCCTTTTTGTCGTCTGATTGCTGTTGCAAGGACTTCTAGTACTATGTTGAATAATAGTGGCGAGAGTGGGCATCCTTGTCGAGTTCCTGATCTTAAGGGAAAGGCTTCCAGCTTTTCCCCATTGAGAATAATATTTGCAGTAGGCTTTTCATAGATGGCTTTTATGAGATTGAGAAATGTACCTTCTATTCCTGCATTCTGAAGGGTTTTAATCAGGAAAGGATGCTGTATTTTGTCAAATGCTTTTTCGGCATCGATTGAGAGGATCATATGGTTCCTGAGTCTTTTCTTGTTGATATGATGTATCACGCTGATTGATTTGCGAATATTGAACCACGCTTGCATCCCAGGTATGAATCCCACTTGATCGTGGTGGATAATCCTTTTAATGAACTGTTGGATTCTATTAGCAAGTATCTTGTTGAGGATTTTGGCGTCTATATTCATTAGGGAAATCAGTCTGTAATTCTCCTTTTTGAGGGGGTCTTTGCCTGGTTTGGGGATGAAGGTAATATTGGCCTCATAGAATGAGTTTGGTAGCTTTCCTTCTGTTTCTATTTTTTGAAATAGCTTTAGGAGAATAGGTATTATTTCTTCTTTGAATGTTTGGTAGAATTCCCCAGGAAAACCGTCCGGGCCTGGAGTTTTGTTATTTGGAAGGTTGTTTATCACTGACTCAATTTCTTCATAATTAATTGGCCTGTTTAAGAAATCAATTTCTTCCTGTTTCAATCTTGGTAGTTGATAGGTTTCCAGGAAGGATTCCATCTCTTCCAGATTGCTTAGTTTATTGGCATATAGCTGTTGATAAAAATTTCTAATAATCTTTCCAATTTCAATGGTGTTCGTCGTGACCTCTCCTTTTTCATTCATAATTTTAATAATCTGGGTCCTTTCTCTTTTCTTTTGGATAAGTCTTGCCAGTGGTCTGTCAATTTTATTGATTCTCTCCAAGAACCAGCTTCTAGTCCTGTTGATCTGCTCTACTATACTTCTGGTTTCTGCTTGATTGATTTCAGCTCTAATTTTGGTTGACTGCTTCCTCGTGCGTGGATTAGGCCTTTCCCTCTCTTGCTGTTCCAGCTTCTTGAGGTGAGAATATAAAAACTGCATTTTAGATTTTTCTATTCTTTTGAGTGAGGCTTGGATGGCTATGTATTTCCCCCTTAGGACCGCCTTTGCAGTATCCCATAGGTTTTGGACTGTTGTATTTTCATTCTCATTGGTTTCCATAAATTGTTTAATTTGATTTTTGATTTCCTGGTTTATCGAGTCATTCCTGAGCAGGATGGTTCTTAGTCTCCAAGTGTTTGAGTTTCTTCCAAATTTTTCCTTGTGGTTGAGTTCCAATTTCAGAGCGTTGTGGTCTGAGAATATGCAGGGGATAATTTCAATCTTTTGGTATCGGCTGAGGCCTGTTTTGTGTCCCAGAACATGGTCTATTCTTGAGAATGTTCCATGGGCATTAGAATAGAATGAGTATTCTTTGGCTCTGGGGTGTAGTGTTCTATATATATCTATGAGGTCCAACTCATCGAGTATGGCATTCAAAGCCTTTGATTCTTTGCTTAGTTTTTGCCAGGGTGTTCTGTCTATTTCTGAGAGTGGAGTGTTGAGGTCCCCTACTATTAATGTATTTTTATTTATATGTCTCTTTATTCTGGTTAAGAGTTGGCTTGTGTATCTTGCTGCTCCCCTGTTGGGGGCATATATATTTATAATTGTCATATCCACTTGTTGAATACTTCCCTTAAGAATAATATAGTGCCCTTCTGCGTCTCTAACTATAGTCTGTAGTTTAAAATCCAGTTTATCTGAGATGAGAATTGCTACTCCAGCTTTCTTTTGAGGTCCATTTGCGTGAAAGATGGTACTCCATCCCCTTACTCTCAGTCTGAATGTATCTTTGGGTTCGAAATGAGTCTCTTGTAGACAGCAAATGGTTGGGTCATTTCTTTTTATCCAATCTGCAACCCTGTGGCGTTTTATGGGATGGTTCAAACCATTTACATTAAGACTGATTACTGAGAGATATGATTTTAATGTTGCCATGTTGCCAGTAAAGTCTTTGTTTGTATTGGCTGTGACTTTCTGTTCTGTATCACTCTTGGGGCCTTTTTACTTTTATAGAACCCCCCGTAATATCTCCTGTAGGGCTGGTTTCGTGGTTACAAAATTGGTTAGTGACTGGCGATTCTGAAATGTCTTTATTTCTCCATCAATTCTGAATGACAGCCTTGCTGGATAAAGGATCCTTGGCTGCATGTTTTTCTCTGAAAGAGCTTTAAATATGCTCCCCCAACCCTTTCTCTCATTCCAGGTCTGTGTAGACAGGTCTGACGTAATTCTGATGCTTTTGCCTTGGTACGTGAGAAATTTCTTTGCCCTGGCCGCTTTCAATACTGTATCCTTGCATCTAATATTTGCGAATTGCACTATGACGTGACGTGGCGTAGGTTTGTCGTGGTTGAGCTTGGGAGGGGTCCTCTCTGCCTCTTGGACACGAATGTTTGTTTCCCTTGCTAGATTAGGGAAGTTTTCAGCTACAATTTGTTCAAATATCTCTTCTAGACCTCTGTTTTTCTCCACCCCCTCGGGGATGCCGATGATTCTAACATTGGATCGTTTCATTGAGTCAGTAATCTCCCGTAACCTACATTCGTGGGCGTGGATTTTTTTGAGACCGTTTTTTATTTTCATTTTTTCCTCTATTAACCCATCCTCCAATTCACTAACCCGTTCCTCTGCTTCTGCGACCCTGGCCGTCAGAGCCTCTAGTTTTGCCTGCATTTGGCTCATAGAATTTTTAATTTCTGTCAGATTCACTCTCATTTCTGTCCTTAGGGATTCTATATTCTCAGTAACCTTTTCGTTAATAGTTTTTTCAATTCTACTCATCATTTTGACCATCGTTACTCTGAATTCCATTTCTGATAATTTGGTTACATCCATATCCATTATTTCTGTGGCAGAGGCCACAGAATCACTGTCTTTTCTTTGCTGGGGGGGGCTTCTCCTTCTTGTCATTCTGATGAAGAGAGGTTGCGGGGTTTCCAGAGCCCAAATTATTGACTGGGTCCCAGGCCGTGCCCCTTGTTTTATAGGGATCTTAGGGATGTGGGCTTCTTCTTTAAAGATTTTATTTATTTATTTATGTGGCAGCCAACCAGCGAGAGAGGGAACAGAAGCAGGGGAGTGGGAGAGGAAGAAGCGACCTGAGAGAGGGAGACAGTCAGCAAGAACGGAACAGAAGCAGGGAGGGGAGAGAGGAAGAAGCAGGCTCCCAGCGGAGGAGCCCGATGAGGGACTCCTTTCCGGAACGCCGGGATCACGCCCTAAGCCGAAGGCAGGAGCTCAATGACTGCGCCACCCAGGCGCCTCGGGTTGTGGGCTTCTTGATTTTTCAGCCTGCCTTCTGTGTTCTGGGGGAGGGGCCTGCCGCGCCGATACTCAGGCAACCCTGTTTGGGTAGAGTCTCCGTGTCCCCTGCGAGGGAGGATGGGGATGGGCACTCTCTGAGCCGGTATTTCCAGGCTTTTGTTCTCTGGCGGCTTTCCCTGGCGGTTTGCTGTGCCTCTTCTGCGAGTCAGAGCAGCAGCGGCCAAATTTCAGCCTCTGTCACGGAACAGAAGGATTGCGGCCTGTTCTCTACTAATGTTCTGGCCACTTTAACTCTGTTTCTGTTGGTGCTGCTCAACCCTGCAGCGTCCCGGGATGTGCGCCCCACACCCGGCGTCCCAGCCCTCACAGTCTGCTGTTTCGCGGGTGCCGACCGCGAGTCCACCGCTCCCCGGTGCAGGTGGCCCGCCAGCCGCCCCGCGCGCGCTCCGGGAGCTCCCGGTCTCAGTCTGGATCCCGTGAGCACACCGGGATTCCGGTGTTCCGGGAGATGCCTGGTGGCGCGAGTTCAGGGCTCACTGGTCTCAGTCTGCTCTCTCGCGGGTGCCCTCTGTGAGTCCGCCCACTCCCCCATGCAGGTGGCTGCCGCTTCCCGGCGCCCAAACACGGCGGCTCCCTCCCCCTTCCGTTTATCTTCCGATATCTGTGCACGGTTTACAGCTCCCCTCTTCGTACCTCAATACTCAGCGCTGGAGATGTTCATTTGTAGAGATCCAGATGCATCATCGAGAAAGTTCTGTTTTAATCCTTAAATCTCAATGATTGAAATTTCTTTCTTTTTATTCTGAGTAAAAACCAGATAAAATATGCTGCTTAGTTTTATTGAGGAAAATATTTCCTTCTGAGCTAATGTAAAATATCCTATGATTTCTAGAAATGTATTCGCTAAAACAAAATGGATCAATTTGCCAAAAATTAAATGAAGCAATATTCAATCTAACCATCTGGGCAGGATGATATTTGCCTACCTAAACTCTTCTTGACATTTTCATTGGTTAAGGAATTACTCCTCACTTCACGACTCAAAGTTGCTTATGCTTCAGTAAAAACATCTGCTTAGTCTTTTTCCTGAAGTGACTATTCAAAAATTGTAAATAGAGCAGTATTTGAAAGTATTTTGTATATTCATTTATAAATTATTAGGAAGATTCAGTTGCAAAAGGTAGGCATTTTATATACATTTTTAAAACTCCATATGCTATATAGACAATTTGTCATCACCACTATGTTAAAAAAAGTCAATAATGAAAATATGTCCTTTGTAAGAAAAATCACTAATACATGAATTGTTTTTTGGGGGAAAAAAGGCTATAATCCCTTTCAATAATCTGCAATCCAAATATTTTCCCCCAGAAATGAACACAGTTTTTGGTTTGATGACATCCTCCAAAAACAATTTTGTATACTGATTAAATGTAAAATATATACCTATAATTTTACTTAAGTATTCACATGATATGTTTTGTGTCACAATTTGATTTTCTTCAATTATTAATCTTTTTTTAAACTGTAAATAAGAATGTAATATAGATTTTTTAGTCATTCTTCTATTGATAGATGTTTAGGTCATTTATTATTATTATTTATATCTAATACTTTTTTTAATATCTAACACTTTTCAAGGCCTTACTCTGTACCCTTACCCTATATGGTCTAAATAAATTAAATAATTTATTTTCACAAAAATTCAATAAATAATTTCTGTTATTATCCCTACTTTACAGACAAGAACCAGATTGAGAACACAATTTCAAGGTCACACTGCTAGTAAGATGTGGTTTCAGGGTTCAGCTTCAGGAAATCTGACCCCAGAACTGTGCTTTTTACTGCTATTTTGTATATTTTGGTACTGCAATTTCAAATGTTGGTCTTCAATTCTCAAAAGACCACCAGGAAAATCTGTAACCAGGCAATGGTAGGTTGATAAGATGACTGTAATAAGAGAGACTATCAAGTTGACATGGTCTTAGGGATGTCCTGGAAAAGGGAATCAGGATTTTAAGGTTTGGGCAGGGTAACTTTTTAAGAAAGTCTTTCATGGTAAAGAACTGAGTGGGATTGAGCAGAATTTATAATGTATCACTTTTGGGTTGGTAGGAACAGAGAAGTGAGGGACTGGAAGCAAGTTTTGACAAGAAATGTTATTCTTGATGAGTAAGCTTATTATAATTGATTCTTAGTCTTATCTTCCTAGAGCAAGTATCTAAGTTATTTTGCCTGATCTTGGAATATTTAACAATGGGCCAGGAACGTATATTTAACTTCTCACTAATACTGCTGCAATAAATAAGAGTTTTGCATGACTCTCCATATAGATGCACAATATTTTTCTATGATAGATCTGTAGAAGTGGAAATTCTGAGGCTCTGTTTGTATATTTTTCAAGTTAATAGGTACTGTCAAATTGTGTTCCAAAAATGCTGTAATAATTAACATTTCCAGCAAAGGTATATGATGCTCAATTCCCCTTACCTCACTAACACTATATATAATCAAGCTATTAATTTTACCAATGTGGTAAGAGAAAAGTGCTGCTTTATTTGACATTTTAATCATAACTTCCCTGATTTTTTTCCTGTATTTTCCTAACAAATTTGAGCATCTTTCTTATGGTGATCACTTATATTTTGCCCTCTGTGATGTATTTGTTTATATCGTTTGTCATTTTTTTCTGTGGATTTGTAGGACTATTTTATATAATATGGATATCTTGCTGGGGTGTCTAAGGGATGGTTTGGTCAGCTCTCATGAAGGCTGCCATTGAGTTTGGGTCCATTCCACCTGCACCAATTTCGGGCTTTGGTTGATTGACAGCAGAAATTAGGTACATTTCCTTTTCATGGAAGAAATGGAAGTTCCCAGAGAGGTGAGTGGAAGTACGGGATTTCTTCTCAGGGTTAATATACCTTCACTTCAATCCATATTTTACTGTTCAAAACAAATCACAAGGACCAGCTCCAAATCAATAGGGTGCTGAATTTACTTTTTTCATGGATGTCGCAGGAAGAAAGGAGTAAATATTTGTGAACAAAAATCCAATCTACTTAATTTTAATAAGCTCACTCCAGCTTAAGCCCTCCCAGAAGGTAGTCATGATGCAGAATTTGGTGAATATCATTGCTATATGTTTTTGTAACTACTCAACAAATATAATACATGCATGTATGAAGTATATTATATATACTGTTGTATTCAAGATTTATCTTGATTACAGTGGATGTTATACACAACTAATGAATTATTGAACACTATATCAAAAACCAATGATGTACTATACAGTGGCTAGCTGAACAAAATAAAAAACAAATGTAATCACTTATAAACATGAACAGATTCTCAATCCAACTGGTAATTAAGAAAATATAAATTTCAGTAACAGGATATAAATTTTTTGTCTTTTTTATGCAAATAAATGGATCTGATAACATCCAGTTTTGGTGGGTAACTATGAAATGACAATTTTTATTTATTGATTATGGAAGTGTATATAGAGGGATAGTGATTTCGTTTTGACTCGTCAAGCTGAAGTTTCACAAGGCCTACAATAAAACAGATTCCCTTGTTTTTCTGGAAGAGATTATACAACACAGGAATTTTCTGTTCCTTCAAAATTTTGTAAAACTCAGCCACATAACTTTTGAGGACTAATGTATATTTTGCATAAAACATGAACTACATTTTCCCCCTATCGATATTATGCTATACCGATTTTTTTCTTGATTCATGAATAAATTTAGATAATTTGTAATTTTAGACATTATTAATTAGATAATTAATAATTAAATATTATTAATTTTATTCAGGGACCCTACTGATATCTATATTTTCTCTGTAGATCCCTCCTTGTTTTCCAGCACTTCTCTAAGGTATTGCTACTCTTTAGATCGACAGTATCCATGGCTTGGTTTGAGGATGTGAGATAAGCCTGTCTATCTAGGTTATCAACCTGATTTCCCCTGTTCATTCTAACAGTGAGACTGAATAGACAACGTGTTAAATGTGTTATCTTTGACATGCGTGTCTTCAAAATTTCACACTAAGTATGCATACATTTTAGAAATCAAGTGTTTAGGTTTCCCAGAAAATATGGTAACTTCCAATGAGCCTTGTTATAGCTCTTGACCATGATTATAGCATAGAAAGTCTCTTTGATTCAGCATCTTTTTTCTCCTTTCTTTCATCTAGAACTTAGTAAGAAATCAAAGGTGGTGATGTTATCATTTCTTCTTCAGTTTGCTCTATAGTACACATTCCATGTTTCATTGTTTTTAGGTCCATGAAAGTTCTTCATGTTCACACAACTTAAGCAATGAGGCCAATTTGCAAATTGAAATAAGGTATGAAACTTAATGTTATCTGACCAATTCAGAAAATACTCTTCTTAATTTTGAGATTTATATTCGGACAAACAAAGCTACTTCATTCTGTATAATTAAAGTTTATGTGCAAATTTTTATACACATATTTTACACAGATTTTAGTAAATGTTTTTATGGATTACTGCAATGGATTATAGATATTTTATAAAAATCTAGTTTTTCCAAGTACATCAAATTATCTGGAGTTTGGAATCTCACATTTTTTTTTCTAAGATAATTCTAATTGTATTTTACGACCTTAACTGAAGTTGGAAAGATAAAAAAAAAAAGAGATCACATGAAAAATTTAGAAAGTTGAGCTATTCTGAATTAGAAGTAACTGAGGTGTTTGAAAAATTTGTAGAGTTAGTTCTTCCAATTAGTTTGCTCTTGACCCAGAACTAATAAAAATCTGCCTAATTAAAAAAGTTTAAGATGGAATTAGTGGCTAAACAATCATCACAACCCAACTGCAGTACCCAAGCCATCCCTATTAATAACTAATAATTGATCCAAAAATCTTTCTATATTCCTTACTATGACAGTTTTACCAAAATATCTCTCTACATAAATATGTAATATAGCTGCTATAAATACAACCTTAGATCCAAGTTATTTGGTGAGAGGGTAACTAAATTAAAGTTCTGACTATTTACTCTCTCACTAAATGACTTTGGGCTGAGGCTGTATTTAGAATATTCATTGAGTGGCCTTACCAATGCAAACCAACTGGCCCATATGAATTAGCCTGATGTCTAATATATTTCAAAAATGAGATGAGACACATATTTTAATGTAACCGCAAATATTCTTTTTATAAACAGACAAAAATCTCAGCTTCAAATTCACAGTTTATTTATATCAAAATTAAAAGGACATAAGTGAGATTTTAACATATTTGTACAAATTTGGAGGTTTCAAGCTGCAATTCTGCTTTAAAACTTCTTTGTATGAACAAAATTGCTATTATAAATGATAATTGCATTTCTCAAATACCAATATAATTCCAAACATTAAAAAAACTCAACACATTTCCACTCATTATTTGTGCTTCAGGCATAGTGCTGTTCATATTCTAATTAGTCATTATCATATAATTTCTAATTATCTCAATTTTAAACATTAAAAATTAGAAGAGCAGAGTTTTAAATGATAGTAGCAATGAATTAGCCACCAAGAGTGTTGAGAGAACTTAATTCAATACAAGAAAAAAAATCTATTATTTTCAAATGTCATTTTTTTATTAAATGAATTTTACTTTATATTACCTGAAAAACCATAACTGGTAATTTTAGAGTAAATTGAAAGACCCAATTATTGAGGGGAAAGATCAACTGATTAACAAGATGATATTTCAAAGCCTTCTATTTCCTCTAATGATACAAAACTATAAAATATTAATATATTTTTGCTGCTGACACATCCCAGAACAATTTTCAATTTTCTAAATGAGAGAGTAGTGATAACAATCTGTGAGGTTTTACAGCACAAACTTCACTAAAGTGCATAATCTCTTTCTATGCCACAGGGGTGATTGTAGGAGATCAAATTGAATTGAAAATTTATGTAAATATCAATTAAAAGAACTTTAGTTCTGACCAAAATGAATCCCATTTCGACAAGTGAATGAGGTCAAGTGACAGCACTGTTGGGTTGCAGAGGAGGATAACATTCAAAGTGCTTTAGGTAACATACAGTCTTGGGGGTAAAATTGCTTCTTTTGGAGTTTCAGTGTTCTAGTACAGAAAGTAAATATGTATTTCAAATTCACCTAAATAAATACTTTTCAATTAATAGCTGAAGGTTAATTTCAGATTCAGGGAATGCAAACTCAGAAAGGTTTTATGGTAGAGCAGTGGAAATAAAGAGCTAATTTAATACATATAGAAAAATGTAAGAAAAGGAAATCTACACAATTATAATATGAGAGACAACTTAAAATTGGGACAGACCAAAAGGGGTGCATGGTTCACTGTGAGATTTAAATGTGATTATTTGGAACTGATGAGTTTAAACCATATTTTGCCATCAAAGGCACTGGTATTAAGGGCAAGGTTAAATGAATTGCTCATGATACTTTCACAGTAATTTGGAGACATGCATATATCCAGAGAGGTAAGAAATGTGAATCACCCAACATGTGCTTTCCCAGCCAAGATCAAATCAGGAGATAATTTGCCTTCTTGTTTTGGTTCTCACACTGTAAACAGGTATACTTTTTGTGAGTTATTGCCACGTTATTTTTCATATTTTCATATTTTATTATTGATGTCACTGTTTAAAATGGCCACCAAGCAGAGCGTTGAGTGCTGTCTACTGTTCCTGATTATAAAAGCCTGTGATGTGCCTTACTGAGGCTATGTGTGTTAGGCAAGCTTTGCTCAGGCATGAGTTATAGTGCTGTTGACTGTGGGTTCAATGTTAATGGATCTACAATATATATTAAATAAGGTGTCTTTAAACAAAAGACATGTAAAAGAAGGTTATGTGCAAAAATGTTGTGGCCATGGCTTGTAGGCATCTAACACTGCATTTTTTTAAAGGAGCAATGATTCAGGATTTGCTAATTCACTGTTTGCAGCAACTTTACGGAACATAACTATAATGAATAATGAGAACCAGATATATATATTTTCTTGAAAAATTGTTCTTTCAAAGATGTATTTATTATTCACAAAGCTAGTTAGACTTACTTTTTTTACATAAATTCTGTTTCATATGTTTTTTAAAAATATAGTTAATGCATACTTAAATAGATTTAGGTTTTTAGGTATTCAACAGCTGAAGTTCTTGAATTTAATTTGTACCTCCACCAGTTGCATTCCAAAGGACATGCTATAGCTTCACATTGTCTCTTACTTCTTTGGGTTTTTGCCTTCATTTGTATAAATAATTTCCTCATGAGGCAGTTATAAAGATGCAAAGGGCTAGTGTACAACAAAATATTTTTCTATACTTTAAAAATTCTGAACAAATAATTGTTATTCTTTGATTATATAGATTTAATCTATTGAGACAAATTAAACTTATTTAATAATTAGTACTAGCATGAACATTTTTATGTTTTTTAAACATAAAACTGTTTTTTAAAAAAGAGTTTTTTAAAAAACTCAGTTTTTAAAAAAAATTGACTCAGCAACTACTAGATATTTGGAAGTCATCATATTTGGGGCTGTGAGCATAAGGAATGTAAAAGTATAAGGTTCCTATACTCAAAAGAGCTTGTAGTGTAAGTGGAAATTTTTGGCATTCATACATTTTAATCGCAATATAAGGTAGTAAATGATAAACACAGAAAGTCAGTTTCCATTAGGGTACTAAGAAGGGTGAAACCATAAATAAAACTTCCCTCCGAGAGACAGTATAAATGATAGACAGTTCTTTCACATGGAAGCAGGAAAAAAAGGAAGAGAAAAACTTTATGTTTTTGGCATTTTATTTTTCTGGATTTTAAAAATTAATTAAAATTTGTGAAGGAAAATAATCCTAAAAACATTCCTGTGCAATAACTTTTACCTAGATAGAAGTACAATATGTTTGATGTCAAGTTTGTTCCAAAAGGTGATTGGGGAAGTCATGTAATGCACTTTTTTTTCTTAGCAAAATAAATGTGTGTGTGTGTGTGTGTGTGTGTGTATATATACATATAAGTGTAGAAAAGCCTGTATATATATATATATATATACTTGTATGTTTTAATGATGTTTGTTAGTTGTGACATGATCTCTCCTCACACTAATTACTAAGTGCTGTAATTATACAAATCATGCTTATACACACTAATTTACTTAAGATGTATTTAAACAAAAATTCATTTTTCTTACCTGCAGCAGGGGAGGATGAGGTGCTGAGATATATTAAATGAGGAATGTCAAGAACCACAGAGATAGCATGAGTGGTGCAAGCAAGTTGGTGGCAAGATGAGGCAGGTGTTCTTTACTTGTGCTGAGCAGTTCTCTCCTTGTTTCTAAAGCACTTTCTTATCACCTTAATCACAATTGTGAAACCCACAAAACCTGGGGATCATTTAAGAAGGAATTATCTTGCTAGGTGATGTAGAAATCCATCCCAGACGCTATTTTTTTATAACCAGATTCTGCGTCCTCTACTTCTCTAACACATTTTGAATGTTGTTAAGCACATCAATAAATCAGCAGCTAGTAGCTAGAGGAGGCACCTGAAAAGCCCAGTCCTTCTTCTAGATATTATTTATTAGAAGAGAAGAAGACAAAGAATGTATTAAACCCTGATAACTTATTTTACTTTAAATATTCCCCTTGATTGTCATCACAATCTGATGAGATTTGGCCTATTGAAAAAAAAAATAAGCTGATTTCAATGAATTGTTTTCTAAATTTATGGCGATAAGTGGTAAAATTAGTATTAGAACTCTGACTCTAATACCTGTACCTATTCTATTTTATGTTACATCAACAGCACCTGTAGGACACCTGTGAAAATTACCTTAAGCCACAACCATATAGGCCCTGCCACTCAGACCCAGTTTGACTATAAAACAAGTCTGAAAGAAAAGTTCCTTTTCTCTATGATAAAAGCTGATTAATGTTTGTTTTATTATTTCTTCTTTTGATTCTGGATCTTGCTTGGCTGTGTCAGCAGTTCCCACTAGGATCTGGGTCTCTGGTTCATAGTGCTATTGGTGTTCCCTTCCCCAATGCTATTCATATTCAATATGTCCTGCTTAGTGTAGAACAGAGATCAGAATATCAGCAGACATCCTGATAAAATTTTCTCAGCCTTGGTGTTGGAGACAAAACATTTGAATTTAATTACTACTCCCAAATAGTAAAATGTATTTTATCTAGAAGCCATATAAGTTCAACAGGTTTGGTTTGGTAGTTGACATCAAAAAGGCAGGAGAATATTTTTTTTAAAGGACTTGAGGTTAGATATTGAAAAGTGAGTAGGAAGACATGGAGAACTGTGGAATATGGGTTCAGTTAAAAAAATCAGCTTCTAGGGTACCTGGGTGGCTGAGTGATTGGTTAAGTGTCTGCCTTCAGCTCAGGTTCTAGGGTCGAGCTCTGCATTGGGCTCCCTGCTCAGCAGGGAGTCTGCTTCTCCCTCCTCCTGCTCTTATGCTCTCACTTGCTAGTGCTCTTTCTCTCTCTCCCTGCCACAAATAAATAAATAAAATATTTAAAAAAAAAAGAAAAAGAAAAAGAAACCCTTGTGCACTATTAGTGGGAGTGTAAATTGGTACAGCCACAGTGCAAAACAATATGGAGACTACTCAAAAATTAAAAATAGAACTATCATATGATTCAGTAATTCTACTTCTAGGTATTTATCTGAAGAATACAAAAACACTAATTTGAAAAGATATATGCACTACTATGTTTATTGCATCATTATTTTCAATAGTCAAGATATGGAGACAACATAGTGTCTGTTGATAGATGCATGGGTAAAGAAGATGTGGTATCCATATATACAATGGAATACTGTGCAGCCATAAAAGAGGATGAGATCTTGACATTTGAGATGACATGGAAGATCTGGAGGGTATTATGCTAAGTGAAATAAGTCAGGCTGAAAAAGAGAAATACCATATGATGTCATTCATATGTTCAATCTAAAAACAAAGCAAAGGAATAAACAAAAAATGAATAAAAATAAACAAAACAAATGAATAAACAAACAAACAAAAGGCAGAATCAGATTACAAATATAGAGAACAAGCTGGTGTTTGCCAGAGGGGTGGTAGGTGGGGGAGATGAGCAAAACGTGTGCAGGTAAGTAGTCAATACAGGCTTCTAGTTATAGAATGAATAAGAAACAGGAATAAAAAACCCGGCATAGGGAATACAGTCAACAACATTATAATAGAGTTGCATGGTGACAGATGGTAGCTACACTCATGGTGAGCATGATATAGAGAGGATGAATCATTATGTTGTATACCTGAAACTAATGTAATATTACATGTCAACTATACCAAGTAAAAATAAAGTGAGTACAGAGTATATATAAAATGCAATGGTATAAGAAGCTGATTTTCTAAAAGATTTTATTTATTTTTGACAACGAGCGAGCAAGTGAGCAAGAGAACACAGAGGGAGAGAGCACACAGGGGGAGGGGGAGAAGCATACTCCCTGATGAGCAGGGAGCCTGATGTGGGGCTCAATCCCAGGACCTGAGTCAAAGGCAGACGCTTAACCTACCGAGTCACCCAGGTGCCTTAAGTGTTCCATTATCTACACATCCTTGCCAACACTTGTTATTTCTTTTTTGTAACAGCCACTCTGACCGGTATAAGGTGAGATCATGTTGTGATTTTGATTTGCATTTCCCTGAAGATTAATGCTATTGAGCATTTTCTCATGAAAGAGAGACAGCAAGAGGGCACAAGCAAGGGGAGTGTCAGAGGGAGAGGGAGAAGGCTCCCGGCTGAGCAGGGAGCCCAATATGGGGCTTGATCCCAGGACCTTGGGCTCATGACCTGAGCTGAAGGCAGACAATTTAACTGACTGAGCCACCCAGGTGTCCCCCTTTGCCCATTTTTAATCAGATTTTCTTTCCTTTTTTTTTTTTTTTTTTTTTTTGGTGTTGAGTTGTATGAATTTCTTATATACTTTAGATAGTAACCCTTTATTGCATCTATGGCTAGCAAATATTTTCACCCATTTCATAGATCACCTTTTTGTTTTGATGATGGTTTCCTTTGCTATATAGAAGCTTTTTAGTTTGATGTAGGCCCATTTGTTTTCTTTTGTTTCCTTTGACTTTAGAAAGAGATCCACAAATACGTTGCTAAAACTGGTGTCAAGGAGTTTACCACCCATGTTTTTCTCTAAGACTTTCATGGCTTCAGGACTTACATTCAAATTTTTAACCATTTTGAGTTAATTTTTGTGTATGGTGTAAGATTGTGGTCAAATTTTATTCTTTTGCATGTGACTGTCTACTTTTCCCAACATTTATTAAAAAGACAGCTCTTTCTCCATTGTATGTTCTTGGCTCCCTTGTCATAGATTAATTTTTCATATGTGTGAGTTTATCTCTAGGCTCTCAATTCTGTTCTTTTGTCTGTGTGTCTGTTTTTGTACTAATACTATACTGTTTTGATTACTATAGCTTTGTTGTATAGTTTGAAATCAGGGAGCATGATATCTCTATCTTTGTTCTTCTTTCTCAAGATTACTTCTGCTCTTCAGGATCTTTTGTGGTTCCATATAAATTTTAGAATTATTTTTTCTAATTCTGTGAAATATGCCCCTTAAATTTTGATAGGTATGAGCAATAACTTCATTAGTTTTCTAAGTCAGCCTTCTATTTCATAAATATGCCTGTGTATATGTATGTATATGTGTATGTATATGCATAAAGATATACATATTTACATATGAGTATATATTTTGCATATACTATACACATAGCTTATATTACATTGTTTCAAAAATAGAAAAACTAATATGTACATATTCTTTCACTAGTTAGATACTTGTTATTAGAGTCATAAATGTCCATGAAAACACCATAAAAACTATTTACAAAATCCTATTCCATCTAAGTTGCAGCTGTAATCAAGTGTTTTATTGTTGTTTGGTTCATTTTGCCTTTTTTTAAAAAATGAAGCTTGAACAGCATGAAATGAACCTGTTACAGTAGATGAGATTAGGTGACTATTCCTAATTAAAAAGTATATATAGTCTTTAGAATAAATAACTTTTTAAGTTGTCACATTTTCTCTGAATTTTGTTAGAAATAAACAACACTAGTCTTTTAGGCTTAATTTTATATTTGTATTCGTGCTATGGGGATTGAACAGGTGAAATTTTCTAGCATTCTGTTTCTTCAGGCAAGTATTCCAACTCATGAAGAAGGAAATGAAATGTAATTATCTCATATTTCACCTCTATTTTGCTGGCATAGAAACCTAAGACATGCATTATACTTATCAAACACAATTCCCACTTTTTGTCTGTTTCCTCATTTATGAGCTCTTTGAGGAAAAAGACCAAATTTTTAATATTTTTGTTTTTCCAGTGCCTGGCATAGTACCTGAACATAGCAGATTTTGGAATAGTTTATTTGTAGAACTTCATATGAGAAGATGTGGCAGGCCAAGAACAGGGGACATTTTTTAAAAAGAGGAAAAATGGTCTCTTCACTTCATTTGTCCCTCTCATCATATCTATCCCTACTAGAACACCTAACCCTTGACTCTTAAAATACATTGGTTGCATTTCCTCTAACATTAGCTAAGTCTGTTGCAAGAAGTGAGAATATCGGTGTCAATATTGATTGTGGGAGTGGGTCAGTTTGTATGTTAGTTGCTAACACAGAGACCAAGAACTGTTAATTTTTTTTTTTAAGTATGCCTTTGAAAAAAATTCTTCCTGTCTTCTTTATTCCAAATCTGTTAGTGGGTATTTCCTAATACAATGTTGAACCTCCTGACAGAGAGAGATGCTATTTTCTTTCTAGTCAACAACTGATCTTCTCCCATATGTGGTAAAATCTTAAAAATTTTAAGTATTCACATTGATAATTCATTAAGCTGACCTCTAGCATAATGTGGGTTTCTGGAGTTTAGTCTGTTTCTGTGCACAGACTTCCCCATGATTTATATGTTTTACAATGAATTCTACTTTCCAATCTTCTTGTCACCAATTTTACTCTTTCTGATCAGTCTTTTCTGTCGTTCTCTCTGGAGTCTCATTTCAGTCTGCCTCATAAAAAATATATTAGTTATCATCCTAAAAGACTCCCAGCTTCTGTTTCTGTGCCCATCTGTCTACATGCAGACTGCTCTAACAGGCATCACAGGCTAAGCTTGCTCAAGTTTACTGGGGTCCGGTATTATTATTCAAGGTAGCTTCTCCAGGCCCCAATGAAACCCTGGCCTTGTACTAATGGATTTTTCTCCTAAAGATGCAAATAATGGCTGCCTAAAGTCCTGTTTTAATTGTCTCAAAATGAGGCAATCTGGCATCCTTGCAGAGCCATAAATAATCCTCTGAAACTACTTACAGAAAAACTCTATCAAGATGTTTTTTCGAGACTTGTAGTAAAAAATGTGCAATGCCAAATAGCCACCATAAACCAAATCACATCTGTAGGAGGGGGTTTGCTGAAAGAAGCTTCTCTCTGAGTCTCCCTTTTACTGTAGATATAAAAACCACCTTCACTTATTAGTATTACTCTAGTAGTGATATTTAAGATTCAAACATACTATCCAAAGAGCCACTTTAAAGTTAGGGCTTTAGGAAAATGAAAAGTGAGGCTTCATTTGTGCTGCAGTCAGATCAGTCATGCTTATTTTTTTTAAACCATGCTGAGTAAACTACATTCTATCATTGTTTAAACTTATTATTTCAAAACTACCCAGGACTGTACTTCAAGCACTTTGATAATTTATACCTAGGATTAGAAGAGTAAATAGGGTAAATTAGAGTAGTAAAGAGTTCTTTACAAAAATTCAATTTTACTGCTACATATTAAGTATAATGTAGCTGACCCATTATGGAAAATTAAATGCAGAGAATAAGGGTGTTAATGTTAACCAAACCTCAATATTTATAATTGGCATTTATATTTATCATTATATACTCAGATGTACAGTCTCTGAAACATAATAAGTATGCAATAAATATTTATTGAACACATAACTTAATGAATAAAACTTTTAATATCATTCTTAGTTTCCTGATAAAAACATTGCATACAGTTTCATAGGCATTCACCTCGGCAGTAATTAGACATTCATCCAGAAATCTAATTTCCATAATCTTAGCCCTCTTGAAAGGAGTCAAGAGCCCCACACACTGTATGTGAGAATATTATACAGCTTTTGGTGTTCACAAATGAGTAACTCTGATACCACGGATATCAAATAGCATTGTGTTTAAGAATTAAACAGAAAAAAAAGATGCAAAATACAGCTGCTTAACATTTAAGAGTGTGGATAAACAAAGAGGTAAGTTTCAGTCATACAGAGTATTCATTTTCGCTGAAATTTTATATAATGTCATACATTTATAAATAAGTTATTTTTTTTTCATTAAGAAGACTTTGATGAAAATGAGATCCTGGAGAAGTAGAAGGGTAGGAAGAACATGTGTCACAATGCATCATTCTCAAAGTGTAGATGGTGACTGGATTATTTAGTGAGCCAGGCACAGTGAAGGCTAATCAGTGAAAATAGAAAATAGCTGATTAAGCATTCTTAGATGACTGAGAGAAAGCATGTTACAAAAACAAAGAAATTGGAAAAAATTCATTTATCCTGTTCAGCCTTATGCTTCTAGAAAACTTTATTTAAAACATTCATGGAAGAAAAGTTTCTTTCCTTATTTTTAGGGGAAAATAACATTAGAACAACTTTTCTTAGTAACCTACATTATCTCTTAGCAATCTCTACTCTCAAAAGGCACTTCCTAATATTGAATCGAAAATTTTGCCAAGTGACAAGCTGATAAATTATCCACGCAAATATTTAAATATTTACTAGCTTATTTTTCAACTTTTTATTTCTTTTCATGGTTTTCTATTCAATGTTTACAGTTTGGGGGGGCACACTTTTTTTGCTTTCTCTGCATCAATTATAAGAACTTCTGAGCCTCTTAAAATAGTACCTGAATGTATAATCTGCTAAATATGGAAACAAATCAATCAAAAGATAATTATTGATTTTAACTTTAGGTCTTTATGAAATAAAAAGACTTATGTCCCTGCCTCAAACAACATGAGAATTGGGTAAAATATTAGAAACCATATTTTACAGAACTTGGGCAACAGGCAGCATAGGATGGTGATGCCTGAGTAACAGAAACCAGATGAAGTAAACCCTCTGAAAACCTCAGCTTCCTGCCAGAAGTTTTGGGGTTGTAGTGCAGGGAGAGAAAACCTACAAAGAATGCGGTGGTCATTAATATGAGGAGACATAGATCAAAGTTTATGGAGGCCATGGTGCCTATAATTTGTGACTCGATAATGGAGAGAGGTTGTTACACAGAGGGAAGGGTAAAGAGATTTGAAGAAGATCCCTCAACTCAATGCATGTGATAAAGGAAGTTAACACAGGTTGGGGAAAGACCTTCTAGAAAAGAGAAAACTGAACAATTTCCAAATCTCACACATGGCTAGAAATAGTTCATATTACCACCAGCCAAAAATGGAAAAATCTCAATAAATAAGGCACCAGACAGAATTCTCAGAAAATATCGCCTTATTAATAGAGCTCAATTAGCCCTGGATTAAAGACTGCTCTGCACTGACCAGCAAAGCTTAAAATAAACCTTAGATGTATTAAACAATTTCCAAGGAACCTAAACTACATGCCAAAAAAGTCCAACACTATTTACATGAACGCACTAATACCACGAACTCAAAAATGTAAAATTCATACTGTTTAGCATCCAAATTTCCAAACTTGCTAGGAAGCAGCAAGTCATTATCCCATAATGAGGATAAAATTCAATCGATGCAAACTCAAAAATTATGTAGATGAAGTAATTTTTAAATTATTAAGTTCTAATTAAATTTTATTTAAAACAGATCCAGAAAAATAAAATGTGTTCCATATATTCAGAAAAGTAAAGGGAAAACACAAACCTGTTAAGAGAGTGAAGTGAATAAAAACAAACAAAAACACAAATGGAAATTCAAGAGAGAGAAAATTCAATACTGGAAGTGGAAAAAAATAATGAAATTAGCAATGATTAGATATTGAAGAAGAAATCAATAGACTTAAATTCTTATTAGAAACTCTCCAAAATGAAGCACATAGAAAAGACATATAAACAAAGCGACTAGCAGATCAGTGACACGAGGAACGATATTAAATGTACTGTAATATTCATAATTTAATTTTCAGGAGTGGAAAGAAAAGAAAGCAGAGAAGAAAAATCTTGAAGAAAAAGTAAAAAATAAAAAATAAATGAAAAGAAATTGATAGAAAATATAAAGCCAAATATCCTAGAAACTCTAAGAACCCAAAGCAGAACAAACATAAAGAAAACCACAAGTCACCCTAAAATGAATCTTTTAAAAAACGGTGATAAAGAGAAAGTCTAAAGCAGTCAAAGAACAAAAGGTAACAACAGAGAAGGATTAAAGTGGTGAAGTGATGTATTTAAAGTGCTAAAAGAAATAACTTCCAAACTCAGAGTTGATAGCAAAAATGATTTTTAAAACATAAAAGCAAAATAAAAACATTTCAGACAAATAAAAACATGTGGAGCAGCAGACCTGCATCACAAAATATGTTTAAAATTTTTTTTGGCAGAAGAAAAATTGGGGGCACCCTAAACAGTAATTATGCAATTACCTGCAAAAGACATTGCTTATTTTTTAAATTTACTGTAAAATATAACTGCCTCCTTATAGCAAAAAACAATAACAATGTATTCCAGTGTTTACAACATATATAAAAGTAAGATACATGACGTCTGTAATGCAAAAGATAGGTGGTGGGAAATAATGGCTAAAACAAACCATATCAATAATTTCATTAAATGTTCTTATAATACTTCTCATTAGAACTATAATGCAAGCCATATATGGAATTGTAAATCTTGTAGTAGACACATTAAAAAAGAAAAAAGAAACAGGTGTAACTAATTTTAATAATATATTTTGTGCAACTCAGTATACACAATATATTATTACTTCACATGTAACCAATGTAAAACATATTAATGAGTGTTTTACATTTTTTTTTTACTAAATCTCTAAAACCCAGAGTGTATTCTACACTTACAGCATTTCTTAATTAGTATTAAGTGCTCACTAGCACATGTGGCTGTTTGCCACCATATAGAACAAAGTAGATCTAAGTCATGATAGTGGTGATGGTTATATGATCTAGCGCATTTGTCAAAACTTACCAAATTGTGTGCTTAAAACTGATGTTTTATTATATTGCATTATACTCAGCCTAAGACTTCACCCAAACCACAGTACAGAATATTTCCATCACACTTGAAAGTTCCCTCATGACCTTTCCAGTCAATCCCAACCATACCCACAGAAGTTAGCACTATTTCGATTTCTAACACCATAAGTTAGTTTTGCCTGTTCTTGACCTTTATATATATGAAGTCATATATCATTCATCCTTCTGTATATGTCTTATTTTATTTGACATGATATTTGGAAGACTCATTCATGTTGTGATATAGCTTATTATTTTTTTTTACTACTAAGTGGTATTCCATTGTATGAATACACTGATAAGAACAGATACTACACTTGATCTTAGCCAAAAGGCCGAGAAGCAATCCATTGTATGAATACAATTTAGGTATCTATTTTTCTCTTAGCAGACATTTGGATGCTTGCAGTCTTTAATCATTATGAATAAAGTCACTATGATATTATTGTACACAGCTTTTTGTGTATGTAAGAATATTTTTTCATAATACCTATTAATGTAATTGCTATGTCATGGACATTGCATATGTCATATGTATTGTGTTTATTAGAAAATGTCAAATGGTCTTACAAAATGGTACCATTTTGTATTCTCACCAGCAATTTGTAAGAATTGCATTTGCTTCAGATCCTTGCCAATATTTGGTATGGCCAGTCTTTATAAATTTTAGTCATTTCAAAAAGTATGCAGTAGTATCTCTTTGTAGTTTTAATCTGCATTTCCTTGATGAATGGTGATATTGAGGATCTTTTCAAATGTGTATTGATTATTATGTATCTTTTTTGGAAAGTGCCTGTTCATTTATTTTGCCCATTTTGATTTTGGGATGTCTGTATTTTTATTACCGATTTATAGAAGTCCTCTATTCTCTCTCTGATCATTGAAGTATCTTTAGCCTATTACTTATCCTTATGGGAGAGCATGTCAGATTTGTTTTACACATTACTTGTCTGATTATTTACTTTTATCTCTTCCTTCCTAACTGTAATACAGATATTAATTCTTTTATTGTATTTTCTTTAAATAAGTATGTTTCGTCCAGCTCACTTTCTCTCAGTCACATTTCCTTTTACATTCAATTATGTCATCTCATCTTCCATCTCTTACTTGATAATTAATTCAATATGTTGAAAGGGAAGAAATGGTGATTTAAAAGTTTTACTTCTTTAATAACAAAATATTGTTCCAAATGATGCTTGTGCCAAAATGATTTAGCAGAATCTTTTTCAATGTACTTTCCCCCACATTTTATGCTGATAATGCTTCTTAAAGCCCGTATGGTGAATTTCTATTGAATCTTTTCAATCTCCTCCGTTTTAGACTTTAAGCAAAAGGACATATTGAGGGAAGCAACTACAGACCAAATTTTTCTGTTCTAATGATGATTCTGTTAGAATGAGGAAAGGGCTCCTATTTCCAAGGACTGATGACCATGGAAAAGAGAATATATTCTTTTAGGTCTTTCTTTGCTAGGCGCTGTGCTTGAAAAGCTGCCACACAGAGAGTATAGTACTCCGTTGGCTTTTATCTGTGCTTGTAGTTTTTCTTAATGACTTCCCAACTTATAATTTTCCTCTATTATTTTGACCCTGATATTTTTTGCATCATTATGATATGTGGGCACCAATTTGATTTTTTAAAAAGCACAAGATGAGAGGTTATTCACTTGGCTGCTTCAGAAAGCAGATCATGGTCAATAGGTAAAGTGGCTTCTAACTGTGTACTACATCAAATGGCTTTTGTAATACTTATCATATCACATTATAGTTAGTTTTTTTTTTTTTTAAGTGACTGCTGGCTGAACTCAGAGCTCATTCATAGGCTGCAATAACTACCAGAACACTTTTTGCCAAGGCTTGTATTAAGCATTTCACAAGCAATATTTCTTTTAATTTTCAAGATAACATTTGAAGTAAGTACTATTATTACCTCTGTTTTACAGATGAGAAAAGTACTGATTAAAGGTGTTAAGTCACACAGCAAGGTGAAAATAAATGAAAGTAAAAGTCTCAGTAGGTCTTTTAGGGATGTAAAAAGCATTTTGGTAGAGTCTCTCCCCTTTGTCTTCATCATTTTTTTGCAGACTGAACTCTATATTGATATTGTTCAAGATGAGTTGCCTGAGTAACACTTTCTTATGGTGATTAATTTGTATCCTATGCTTTCCTGAGCACTGACATTCTAATGGTGCCGGTAAGTCATCATGGATAGAGAGGAGCACACAGATGGTAACACAGAACTCAAATCTCTCCTGTCCTTCTACAGCTTCAATTTCCATTTTTTTTTAATTTGTAAAACTATTTAATATCATCATGTGTGGTGCTCTTCAAAATTCCAAAAAAATAATGTAAATTCATATATAATTAATTATCCCTAAATACTGAAAAGCAAGAGCTAATAAAAAAAATCTGACCTGTAAAGTGAATCTTATTCTACTTTTAGAATTACTCACAATATCTTAATATAAGTGAATAAAATGAACTTCTTTGTTAAAGACATTGCATAGGCAAAGTAGGGAAAACATAAACCTTTCCATCTTAGAACGTTTGTACTAGTAAAATATAATCACTTTTATTAAACTAGACAGATCAACAAAAAAGTAAGCTTAAAAGAACTGTCCTGAAATCTCAGTACCATGCAATTCTTATCACATTTTTTTTTTCATAAAGACATGACAGGAAGGACAAAAACAAAATAATTTCAGATATATTCTCGTTGAGGTGTGTGGTGCGGGAGAGATGCAATTCATTCAACCACTCAATAGAATCCACCCTGTTTTAATGAATGCTATAATGTTCTCTAATTCTAGACATTTTATAGCTTCAAATACCTTTAAGTTCTTGCTAATTTATATTTTAGATGTAAATTTCTTGGCAGTTCTTAAAGATTTTTCATTAAAAAAAATTAGGATTCTGTCAGATGACATACCCTGCTAAATGGAAGTATTTCAGAGTACGTAAAGGGCCTACAAATAGCATAGACTGGGGGTTGACAAACTTTTTCTGTACAGAGCCTGATAGTAAATAGTTTAGGTTTCATGGGTCATACAGACTCTGTCAGACCTTCCAAAGTCCTTGCTTTGCAGAGTAAAAGAACCTTTGAGAAGGTCCCCCAAAAAATGACCATGCAAGGTGAAATTACGCAGAGCAATCTCAATAATTAATGGGTATAATTATGATTGCTCCATAACGTTTAAAATTTTTGTCAAAACATTAAATGGTCACAGCCAATTGTAAATGTACAGGAAATTAAGAAAAACAGTAAAACTAATATTTATTTAGTATACCATGACTTCAAACACTGAAAATGTGGAGAATTAAATTTTTTAAAATTTATTATTCTGGTTGTGATAGTGTATTATAGTTTTGGAAGATGTGTACCATTGGATAAAGGGCACAAGGGATCTGTCTGAGTATTTCTTAGTACTGCATGTGAATTTACAATTCTCTGAAAAATTGATTAAAAAAACTTAGAAGTACTTTGAACAATACTTGCTCTCTTCTTATTGTATAACTAAATATATGGAATGAGCATCTTCTCTGTGCCTTGGTGAATTGCCATGCTTCTTTCTAAGTTTGCATCAACTTCCACTATTTTATCCTTTGCTCTTTCAATTGCAATAAAATATCTCCAAATTTTCCTTTATTGTGAGGATTTTGCCAGTTTCACTTCCTTTGAGGCATCTTCATCTTTTTCATCACACTCACTTTACTTACTATGTTGATAAATTCTCCTTCATCAAATTCCTCTCTGGCTGTGTATCTAGAGTCTCTCTAGTGACAGTAATGTTAACATTCTCATGGTCAGCTATTGCTTCTCTAGCTTTATTTCTGTTATACTCAAATTTCACATCAAGCATTATTACTTTCTATTCAAACACTTTCATCTTTTTTGGGCCAAGTCTCTCTCTTTCTCGATTATCCATTTTTAAAAAACACCACGTGAGTTTATCACTAGGAAAGTAGGAGGTAACACAACAACATGCTTTTCCATCTGTGTGTGAACTGAATAGTAGATGCTCAAAGAGCATTTGCTGATTGGTCATTGATTATGATATGCATCTGTTATTTACACAGTGATTTGGGGACTGAAGAGCTAGCAGCAAAGTTTGTGCTTTATGGAATTACAGTTAATATAACATGGTAACTGAAACTTGAACCATGTTGTTGGAGGCCTGGTGTTATTTAATGAAACTGGTAATTGAGATTGAGCACGCCACAGAGTCATGCAAAACTAGGGCCGCCTGTACTCTCACATGTGGGCAAAAGAGTCGTCCAAGGCTGCTTATTTCAAAACTGTTTGTCTTCACAACAAACAAACACACACACACATAAACAAAAACCAAGAAACAAGTTCATTTTAAGAAACTGGCTTAAAAAGACAGTTTACTCTATACAATCTCAGGAGGTTAGCCTCAAAGATGGCACGTCAGAAGAAGGCTGAGAGGAAGACAGAAAAGCACAACAAAACTGAGATACAGCCAGAGGAAGCTGGAAGCAGCTGATGACAGACACCCTCAATCCTTGGGCAAGTAAGAATATCTCCTGGGAGTCAAGAAATCTAGCCGGGGCTCTGTAATGAGGGGGCACAGGACATCCCAAGGGAAGAATGGCTGCAAATCCATGGTAACAAAGGAGAACGAATCAACAAGAGAAGGGTGAAAAGACCTTCAAGCTCTGGGAGCCCAGCTGAACCTGAAATCATGGATTACAATGGACATGAGTGGCCTGGAACTCCAGGGCTGGGAGTGGGGGGATAGGACAAAAAGATAACATGGTGTGAGGAGATGGGAAGGCAGGGGAAACCTTGCAGAAAAGCCAACAAGGTCAAAATGTGGCTGCAGTGGCTGAACAGGGTTGGGACCATGTGGATACTAATGTTTGAGAACTGGGAGAAGACAGGGGATCAGGCAAGTATGGGAGTGGGAATGAGGGAGGGAGCAAGGAAGGAGGACGAATGGAGGTTATGAGCCTGAAAGGAATTTCAGAGTCTGAGTTCTCAGAAGTGGAACAGTTTGGAATGGAGATGAAACTAAAAGGAGAAACCTGAAATTGGCATAAAATACTTGTTGGAAGTAAGAAGACCTGAAAGTTCTAGTACTTATAATAATATTCAAAGTTAAGTTTATACCAACAAATGAAAAATCACAGTAGAAAAACTTTATTTATATTCTGAAACGTATTGACTTAAAATACACATTCCCTCACTGCTGTAAGAAATTTAGTCATGGAGATGTATTACCAACAACTGTACTGTTCTCACTAAACATAAAACAGAACTTACGAATGGTTCTGTTACAACTAAGTCTCATCTCAAGGAAAACTATGGGAAGATCTGGCGGTAGGCAAGCATCTAAATCACAAGCATTAGGTGCGCCTGGCGGCTCAGTCCACAGAGCGCACACCTCCTGATCTTGGGGCAATGAGTTCGAGGCCTGTGGTGGGCAAGAAACCAACTTAAAAAAAAAGAAGGAGGAGGAGGATAACAACAACAACAACTAGGTGGGTGATCTATAGTCAGATTGTGAGGTAGACTGTGAGGAAAAAATCATGTTCAACAGTCACTACCTGTCTTGCACACAATTAACAACCAACGGAAATACCTTGTGAAAAATACTGCTCCTAGCAGCCAAAAACGTCTAAAAATAAATCCAATAATTTAAGCGCCTAGATGATGAAAATTACAAAACGTTACTGAAAAGCAATAAAAAAGTGAATAAAAAGAGAAATGTGAAATACACAGAATTCCCAATCGGGGTGCCTGGGTGGCTCAGTCAGTTAAGCAACCGATTCTTAATCTCAGGGTTGGGAGTTCAAGTCCCATGTTGGGCTCCATGCTGGGCGTGGAGCCTACTTTAAAAATATAAATAAAATAAATAGTAAATTGTAAGCATGAGTTGAAAACACACATAATATATGCAGTCTCCACTCTCTTATTAAGCTGAAGAGGCATGACTTTTTTTCATTACCTCTTCATTGCTAAAAGATGTCACTTATTTTTTTTAAGATTTTATTTATTTGAGAGAGAGAAAGTGAGAGACAGCACAAATGGGGAGGAGAGGGAGAAGCAGGCTCCCCGCTGCGGGGCTAGATCCCAGGACCCTGGGATCAGGACCTGAGCTGAAGGCAGATGCTTAACCGACTGAGCCACCCAGGCACCCCTAGATTTATCTTTTATAAGATAATGCAAAGCATGGAAATGACACAAAAATATGTCAATAGGAACAATTAATTCTCATCTATAATTACATCCATAAAAGATGAAATTTACATCATCTACTACTGTGATACACAATACCCAATCAGAATAGTTTTTAGCAGGAAATTTCAGAGCTGTGAAATCTAGTTCAATTTTAATTTCTTCTCAAAGTACTTTAAGGAAGCAGTGTCAAGGGCGCCTGCGTGGCTCAGCTGGACAAATAATTGTTGAGCTGAAAACCAGCCAACTGTGACTTCCGTCAGTTAAGCATCTGCCTTCAGCTCAGGTC
>NW_024423343.1:84381532-84390724 GCF_017311325.1 Ursus maritimus | reverse complement strand
TTTTTTTTTTTTTTAGGGTCTTTTTTTTCTTTGTTTTTAATTCAAAGAATTGTTCTGCTTTGACATTTGGCTTTAGGTTTGTCATATCCCTCTCTTTCCCTGTTTGTGACCTGTCTTTTCCAGATCTGGCCATTTAATGTCATTTTCTACCTCCTAATGCCTGAGATAGGTCTTCCTTCAGTGTTCTTCTGTCCTAAATTCAATTAAAGCTTTTTAGCATACAACATTGACCTTCAAATCCATGCAGTAGAGCCCTTTTTCTTCTTACTGACTAAAGGCAGAAGGAAAAACATTTCCATCCTGTCAGCTCTTTGCTATCCTTCATGGATTGCCATCGTTTATAACTTTAGCTGCTTAATTTAAGGTCACGCTTTCAGCTCCAAAATTCAAAAAGTATACATGAATAGTCAGGGTCGTTTAACTAGTAAAATAGTTTATTAAGAAATATCAACTTTTGATGATATAAACAAGTAACAATTTTATTCATCCAAATACTGTTATGTAGTGAGTCCGTTAATATCTTGGGATTTTTCAATAAACTTAGTCATTTCTCAGTAATTAGAAGAGTTTCATTTCAGGATTTAGTATGCTGTCCCATTATTTAATAAACACTCACATTAAATTAGAATCAAATTTTTATTCTTCCTCCCACCATCCCGGGCAAAATCTCTTATGGCTTCACTGTTTTGAAAGAGGAGCAGGAAGAGGGAAAATCTGACAGGATCACTATTAACACATTCCCCTCCTTCCTTTTCTAGGGCTAGTTAGAAGAAGGAATAGAGAGGGGGAAATGGGAGTGTTCCTTGACTTAGCTAGAAATAATGGCAATTTGGCTAGGTTGATTATAGCTGTTTCTCTAGATAACTGAAACTGGTTACTCTTGCTTTTTATAGAGCAGTTACTTAAATACTGGCTTTCTTGGAAGGACACGTATTGGATGTTAAGGTTCCCTTCCAAAGTGATGTTAAATAGCACAATCTCTTGATATCAGAGATAAGGCTCTGGCTAGACCTATTCCAATGCCACTTGTTTCCCACCAAGCATCAATCTACCCCAGAGCCTCTTACTGATGAAGTTCCTTCTGTCTGTTCACAACAGACACTGACAAATGGTGAAGGACAAGAAGCTCCATTCAGCTCCCTCTTTTTTAACTCTACCATTTCTTTCTAATTCTCTCTTTTTGCCTGTGTAGTACAGTGGCAAGTTTATTGCCTAAGCAGACAGCCATTGGGGAATAAAACTCTCTCCCTTTATTTTGGGCACCCGTTCTTAAGAAGTGATCCCTTGGCTTTGGAAAGGAGAGTACTTTAATAACATTCACTGCATTCCCTAAGGGCTTGTCTCATTTCAGTTCCTTATTATACATTCTCCTCTGATTTGGTCTCACTTTTGGAAAACAAGGAAAATCCTACTTTGCCTCATTTGACATTAATAAGAAGAATAGCCAGCACTATAAGTTTCTACTCCTTCGTTCTTCAAGGGAAACATGGAGGGGAAGACCCACCAGGGATGGGTCAGGAGGATCTGAGTTGTGATGAAGTTGACAGATCTTTTCATGTCAAGCAAGCCAAGAGGATTGGCTGAGATCTAGAGAAGTCTAGCCAGATAGAAGTCAAAGCAAGAAAAGATAGTGGGAGATAACTGCTGTCAAAGTTTGGATCAATGTATGCTGATTTCTATGAAATGTCAAAAGGAAGTTCATTACTTAGGAGAACCATATGTATATTATATATATAATATATATAGCAATTTGTTAAGTTTTGAATAAATCTGGCTGGTCATATATAAAAAAGTTTTTCTTGGGCCACAACAAATTAAACCTGATAAAATTGGAGTAAAAGGGACCAGTAAACAATAAACTCAAGAGCATGAATAAAGTGGAAACTTTCTGACATGTCCCTAACTTGGAATCTCTACACCTAGGTCTTTCTAAATCTTTCAGAGTTGTATGTAGATGGAGTGCTGTGAAGATTCCTGTGTGAGATCTGAACAGCAGAATTGGGTTAGTACCACTTAAAATTATTTTTAGGTGCCACATTTTGCTACGGCCACCTCTGCTGCAAATCTCATATACCATATGCAGTGGCATGAATTCAGGAGTGGTCTGTCCTGATTTCTAGGAACATTTTCTGCCATTGTCATATGGATATTCTGCATTTACTTTGTAACCATTACTACAAATGTACTTTTCTATGTTTGATCATAAAAGCAGTAGTGCTTTGTGCCCTTTGTTTTATTCGGAAGACTTAGCTATACCATACTTTAAATATCTCAGCCTCCTTCCATCCAAATTTCTTTACACTGATCTAAAGGTGTTGATGTGGGAGAAAAAATAGAGTGTATGGATAGGTGATGCTGAGATTGTCTTCATACATGTCACACTTTAGACCTTCTTGTCCTGTCTAGTATGCTGCCTGGAGTATGAAGAGTGACCTGATAAAGAAGCACATTAGGCATCTTAGTCTTGGTGACTTTGTAATAGCGATCTACTTAGCTGCCATGTATCATCCTAAAAATGATCTTAGTTGATCTGGCCTTACAAACCATAAAGGTACATCAGACTTTGCAACCCAAAAAGCTTTAGGTCTTCACTCTGAGATCTGTTTCTCACATACATTCAGTTTCTTTAAAATAAGGTACATATACACACACTTTAAAAAGCAATATAGTATATTTCAAAGGCCAAGAGCATACTCAGGAAAGAGTCTAAAAATAAAAATGGAATAAGGTTCTGAAAAACAACAACTAGGCCAGAGTATTTCAAACATACTTTCCCTTATAAAGTGTGCTGTCAAAATAATTCCCCACTGATATTACAACTTGAAAGCCTTTTTTCCTATTGTTTTTCATATTTTTTTCTGATAGAGCAAAAAACCAATTGGCTTTGTTCATTTATAAGACAGTCTTGTCCAATTAACACAAAAGTTTTCTGATTAATTACTGTCAATTGGCAATTATTTTATCAAGTGAATTAAGATAATAGAAAATGGCTTCTAATCATTTGGTGTCATAAAAAAAGGATTTTTTCCCAAGGCATCATTTAAAATATATTCCTCTAAAAGAATATTCCTCTACATGTGCTTATTTTGTTGATTTATTATAGAATGTGGTTCCTGCACTTAGTTTATTTACATCATTTCCTGATGTAACTTAGTAAGCAACCTGAGACTATGGCCTCTGATCAAGATGACAGAACATGGAAATCAGTTTTGTGAATAAAAATGCCTATTGAAAAACAAAGAGGGCAATGATAAGAGAAATTCATCCTGTCTATGTTTCAGCACAATGCTTTACTCTTCCTCTTCCCATTCCATTTTCTGCTCCATCTTGAAAAATTCAGTCTACCAATCATTGAGGGCTCTCATGAGCCCCTGAACCATGGACAATAGAAGTCCATGCCAGGGGTGGGGGCACAGTGCTCAGCGTGGGGTGTTGTAATCAGTGCGAGTAAAGAGGATGTTCCAAGGGGAGGTAGTCCAATGGAGAGGATCAAAACCCAAACCTGTTTAGGAATGCCCACTAAGAGGGCAGCTTGACCTGAGATGTCAGAGCCAAAACATGGTGAGAAGCATGTCCACATGAAGGTATAGCTAGTTATAGGATTTCTGACGTAAGTAGTGTAGAAGGATATTCATGTGGTGGGTGGAGGCTGGCCCTATGCAGGATGTTGAATCTCAAAAGGGATGGGGTGAGTATCTAAGGGGGTAGGGTGGGGGGGCAGTCTTCAGGGATCAAGCAAGGTAAGAAAAGCATATGTAAAGAAGGGGGTTGCAACATGGTCTGGCATGGGGTGTTTTAGCCTGAGGGGAGTGTGGAGGGGTTAATCCAGTGCAGTGTCAATGTTTAAGTAGCCTAGGAGAACATTCCAGTGTGTATGTGGGGAGAGAAGCTTGGTATGCACGATCAGATTATGAACAGTATGAAGATGTCTCCAGAAGGGTTATCTTTTCACTAGGTGTGTAAACTCAAGTGGGTTGACAAGGGCATCTCCGTGGTATGACTGTCCAAAAGGGCTATCATAACTGTAGCTAGGAGAGAGTATCTCCACCTGGGAGACCATATCGTCAGGAGGTATTGGAGCCTAGGTGGGGTAAGAAGGATGGAGTGACAACATTTTCCATATAATAGGGAAATCCCACCCAGGAAGTTGGTGCAAAGCATTGGAGGCAAAGTGGGATGAGAGAGGAATCTGTGCATGAAGAGGATGGCAGCAGTACTGGGAGATCAATTACATAGAGGGGATTGATCACATAAATAAATATGTCAGGTAGGGATAATGAGAACTGAATTTCTCACCATCATAGATGAAAATTACAAATATGGAAAGGGGGAAAACTAACAGGAACTCAGGAGTATTATATTGAAATTAAAGACATTAGTGTGGACTTGTGATTTTCAATATAGAAATAAATATAGGAATAAATAGAGACGTAAATGTGTATGTTTTTAAATATGGTTTTTTTTTTCTGGTTTTTTTCCATGTGGAAAGTCTGGAAGCAAGGGCATCCCAATAGTAATAAGCACATCTTGAACCCAGGTGTTGGTTTCTAAATTCTGTTCTCCCCCAAAATAACTAGGAATCCTTGCAGAAAAGTCTCATTCCAGAGGTAGGCCAGAAAAAGACAACATGAACCTAGAACATCATGTACCAGGAATAATAAAAGTCTCAAACAATGAAGAAGCATGCCAAAAGAACATAGAAGGCAGCTTGAAGGACTTCCACTGGCCAATTCTGGGACAACTGAATATCAAAATAAATAATGATGTTAATGGATTACAGCCCACTGAATAAAATAAGTAACCATGGTTCATAGTGATACACAAAAATAAATGAATAAATTGAAAGTTTGTGTAGTGGAGAAGCACGGTAGATACCACCTTCACCAAGCGATCAAAATTAACATTACCAGTAATAAGGCAAATTGAAACCTTGGCCAATCTAATAAGATGCAATGAGAACACAATATTACTTCTTTGGTATTCCTAAAATGCACAACCTGAATCTAGTTGTGAGTAAACATCAGATAAACTCAGATTGAGGGGTGGTCTATGAAATTTCTGGCCTGTATCTATGAGGATGCCGTGATGATGAAGGCCAATGAAAGACTGAGAAAAGGTTTCATATTGAAGGGGAAGATTAAATACAAATACTCCCACAGAATTCTGAATTGTATTCTTTTGCAGTTAAGAACATTTCTGGAACATTTGTAAAACTTAGATGGCAGCTTGAATTCAACTTTGTTGAGTAAATGGTAGTGATGTGTCAATGTTAATTTCTCTATTTCAATAATTCTGTTGTGATCTGTAGAAAAAAATGTTCTTGTTTTATTTATTTTTTTTAAAGATTTTATTTATCTATTTGACAGAGAGAGATCACGAGAAGGGGGGGCGGCAGGCAGAGGGATAGAGAGAATCAGGCTCACTGCGCAGCCAAGAGCCTGATATGGGGCTCGATCCCAGCACCCTGGGATCATGACCTGAGCTGAAGGCAGTCACTTAACCAACTAAGCCTCCCAGGCACCCCAATGTTCTTGTTTTAAAACTACACATTTGGGGAGGGGGGCATTGTGTAAATAACTCTTTCAAATGATAAAAGGCAAATAATATTTTGTACCTTTGAGTTTGTTTCAAAATAGTAAGAAATTAAAGTTTATGAAGATAAAGGCAAGACAGTTTCAACATATACTGATGTGAGAAAAGGAAAAAAGAATTTGATGTTCTTTCCACTCTGCGTATGACAGTGTAATGCAAAGAAGGATATAAAATTTTTTAAAAACCTGAATTTTGGACCAGATAGCTTCAGGAACTACTCCAAATCTTACTCACTATGTTGAACCTGAACAAGTCTTCTTCAGGTCTCATTTTTCTTCATGTAGCATGTGATATCAATGCTTACATTATTTACATCAATTCTTTTATTTGAGCTAGGAGGCTCAAGGGGTTGTTTGTGAAAACGTTTTGTAGACCGTAAAGGAGCATCGAAGAGTCAGCTATTAGGTAGTGACATGACTGAGCTGTGCTCAACTTGTAGCTTTAGAGTGTACTGCAAATTTCCTGGTGTTTTTGTTCGAAGTCCATCAATTCAATTCTGATTCCATTGCCTCTTCTGTTAGTCTGACATAGATCACACTCCACAGCTGTGCCGTCTGCTCAAGGGGGGCTGCAAGTTTTCTGCTATGGTCTACCTTCCAGTTCTGTTCAGCACAGTGCACTAAAGCTACCTAACTCTCACTGTCGGCTTTTTGTCCGCACACTTAGCCAAACAGAGCTGTATTTCTGCAAGTATTTGCTGTCCAGATAGGTGAGCTGACTAAGGTCAAAACTTTTTCCTGGAAAATCATCTTAACTTTAAAATTAAGAATGCTTACATTTAAAGTCAATAAAGGTAGGCAAAATATGTGTTTTGTTTTATTTATTTCACAGTGTGGTAACCCTCTGAGATTAATATGGTGGGAACATTTGTTTGTATTTGCCTATGATGCATCTTGGAAGGGTTTCCTTCATGTTTCTTCACTTGGGCTTCAGTGAGCTGTTTCAATATGTAGGTTTGTAGCTTCATCAAATTTAGAAAGATTTGACCATTATTTCTTCAAATATTTTTTCCTTCCTCTGCCAGCTCTTTCTCTTTTTTTTTTTTTTTTAAAGATTTTATTTATTTATGTGACAGAGAGACAGCCAGCGAGAGAGGGAACACAGCAGGGGGAGTGGGAGAGGAAGAAGCAGGCTCCCAGCGGAGGAGCCTGATGTGGGACTCGATCCCGGATCGCCAGGATCACGCCCTGAGCCGAAGGCAGACGCTTTAACGACTGCGCTACCCAGGCGCCCCCAGCTCTTTCTCTTCTGCTGGGACTCTAATTACATAAATATAGGCCGTTTGATTCTCTCTCTCAGCTCACTATTCTCCATTCAATTTTTAAATGCAATATACAGTTTAGAATAATTTTTAATTTACAGAAAAGTTATGAAAATAGTACAGAGAATTCTCTTATACCCCACAACCAGTTTTCCCAATTATTAACATCTTACATTATTAGTATGGTACATTTGTAAATTATGTTTTCTGTGTGTTTTTCATCTTGTATAGTTTCTATTCGTGTGTATTCAACTTCCTGTGTCTTTTCTTTGCAGAATATAACCTACTATAATCCTATCCAACGTATTTTTCATTTCAGATGTTATTTTTTATGACTGGAAGTTCATTTTGGCCATTTTTATGTCTTATATGCCTCTCCTTTTTATATCCATGCTTCCTTCTATTTTTTTTGCATATAGGGAGCATATTTATAATAGTGGTTTTACTTTCCTTGTCTACTATTCTATTCGTGTCTCTCTCCTTTTTTTGTTCTATTTTTGTTGGTTAATTTTTCTTCTCATTATGAATTGTATTTGCTTGAACTCTTTGTATGCCTGGAAATTTATTCCTCCCTCCCTCCCTTCCTCCTTCCTTCCTTCCTTCCTTCCTTCCTTCCTTCCTTCCTTCCTCCTTCCCTCCCTCCCTCCTTCCCTCCCTCCCTCTCTCTCTCTTTTTCTTTCTTTCTTTCTTTCTTTCTTTCTTTCTTTCTTTCTTTCTTTCTTTCTTTCTTTCTTTCTTTCTTATTCCACTTATGAATTTCATGATTGGGGTGCTATACTTTTTGTATGCCTTTATGTTTTTTAAAATCTTATTCTGCATGCAGTTAAGTTAGTTGGAAGCAATTTGATTCTTTTGAAGTTTGCTATACTAGAAGGATCTAGAACAGTATTGTTTTTCTGTTTGCTTGTTTTTTAGAACAATACTATTTTAATATGGCCTTATTACTGAAACAATATCTTTCTAAGATTCTACTCAATATCAAATCATTTGAAGATATTTCTAATGAGATCAAACTATTGTCTAATGAGAACAAACTGTTTCTATCCCTGTGTAAACTTAGAATGTTCTGTAAGTTCTTTTCCTAGCATGTGTTGATTATATGGTAAAGCCTCCAGGGAAAACTTCTGCATTTCTCTGGATCTCTCTCCCTCTCCTTTTCCCTCCGTCTTCAGCTTTGTCCTCTATTACACTCTATCTTGCAATTCTGCTTACCTTGGCCTCCTTGGAATCAAAACTGTGTCGCTCAACTCACATTTCTAAATATGCTGTTTCAACATGGTATCCTGGAGTCATCAAAGAGCTCACTTCTTTTTATTTGTCCTTCTCTCCAAGATATCATCCTGCTATGCCTGTGGTCTGGTGTCCATCATTTTATAGATTTTGTTTTTAGTTCTTTAAGGTAGAAGAGTGAATCTTGTTTCTGTTATTCTTTTATGTCCATAAGAAAAGGTATTAGATATATAGAGATTTTAGTTCTTCTTTTCATACTAATACAAAGAAAAAATTTAGATGTGTTTGACCACTAATCCATTTCTTTCACATTTTTTCCAATCAATTGATATCTATTCCTGTTTCAGATACATAAAATACAAAGGGACCCACTGTGATTTTTTCTTAAACTAGAATCCTAAGAGAAAGCAGCTGAAATTGCAGGGTGGCTAGGAATGTGCAGGTGTTGTCAATGCAGGATTCTGGACTCTGGTTTGTTTTGGGTAGTTTTAAATCGGCTTCTTCATGCATCACTCTATCTGTATTACTCAAGAATGTTTGACTGAAAGTGACAGATTTTGTATCTATGAACTCTGGTTGTTTTTGCTGAATTAGAAAACAACCCACATTCCTCTTTGATTTTAATGCTGGACTCTTTTTTCTTTAATTTACAATAATGGGTGGGAACTTATGCCACTATACTACCACAATAATAATAATAATTCCTTGACATATGAAGCAGTTGACCCAAATTGTTTTTTCTCAAATTAGCACTATATGTAATGTGAACATATTTTCTGATGCATTTGAAATAGAGTCAATAACCAAATTGTTGTGTGATGCTGGGTAATAGTAAGGCTGAGGTTCTATTTTGATAAACAATAAAGAACCCACATTTAAAGATAAATATGGAAAATAACCTCATATTTATAAAGTGATTGTGGAAAGAAAATAATATAATTATTTTGAGAAACTCAACTCTATTTTCTTATCATACAGTATTTTCTTATTTGGTTTATAAGTGATTATTGAATGATAAATTATTGAATGATAAATCTGGTACCTGGTGTGTGTGTGTGTGTGTGTGTGTGTGTGTGTGTGTATATATATATATATATATTTATTTATTT
>NW_024423343.1:84332906-84381522 GCF_017311325.1 Ursus maritimus | reverse complement strand
TTTTTTTTTTTTACCAAACATAAACCTAATATTGCCTTCTAATTTCATTGACTTCTATGGCAGCTTCCAATTTTGTCAGCAATGATAAGGATACATTTCTCTTTGTCTCAAAAATGTTTATATCATTCAAAAGGTGAGAAAGAAAGGACATTCCAGGAAGCTGACCTTGTAAAGCTAAATGGATTATTAATTGGTCTGCCAAGTTTAATTTTTGATCAGAAAGAAAGGTAACACTTGAGCACATTTTAATTATCTGATTTTAAATTTTTCCATCACTGCCATTGAAAATCTGCAAGTAGAAGAGATTCGACAAGTGAAGGCATTTATTCTCATCTCTCTAAAGACATGATCATTTAGATGATTGTGGTGGATAGCATAATATATCCAGAAGACATTAGCAAAGAAAGTCCATTTTTTTTTTATCCCTGATCTTTGATTTGCTGGAGTCCATATTAAGAACTGCACACTACATCTCACTTACCCTAATATCTGTGCTGTCACTTGAAATATTTCAGAAAGTTTTCTTCTTCTGTTATACCATCCAACAAAGTTTTACAAAACAGCATGCTTTCATTCACAGTGTTTTCCAAAATATATCTTACAAATGCCAACAACTGAGCACAACCTGAAACATCTGTGGATTTGTCCATTTATGGGGCAAAGTAATCACTTTTCATACTCTTTAAAACCAGCTGTTCACAGGCATTAATTGCCATGTCACTTATGTGCTTTAGAACAGCAGCATTTGACAATGGTGCACGTGTTAATTTGTTTACCACATCTGGTTCTTTTTCAGTGAATACCGTCTTCATGGCAGATGGCAATAGAAGAGTGTTGCAATTATGTAGTTTAAGGGGGCTCTGAGTTGTGATGGGTACAGTATGCATTTAAGTGACAACATTTTTATATTAAAATGCATATGTAAATGCCTTTAAACTTCTGGCTAAGGGCTTCCATAACCTAGGTTTTATTTTATTTTTAGAAATAAACATGTTGTCTCTATGATGACAGAATGCAGAATGGTTTTAAAGATTTGCTACTTTTATATATCAGATCTTTGAAGTATATACCACGTCTGTCTTAAAAGAGATATACATGTTGTGTCTTCAAGTGATCCAAGAGCATTAAAGCTCTCTTATAGAGAGAAAGATTGAACATGGCCAGTTTCAAGCACTACGGTTCCTTTTCTGTGTCCTCTTCACTTTGTATACATGCACACACACCTAAGCACACACACACCCTACCCTGAAGATCCAAGTGACCTGGGAGAAGAGATTTATGTAAGAATTCTACCAAATACTTAGCCTCATGAAATCCCTCTGGAATTAATATAAATCCCTTGTAGCTTCTATCCCTTGGCCCTGCCTTGACTTGACTTCCTAAAAACTATTCCACATTCTTCTTCTTCTTTTTAAACTATTACACATTCCTGATGATTGATTTTGGCAGTCTCCTGTCTTACTCTATGTAGTGGCTGATGATTTCTCAGATTTTGTTTATTTCTTCTTCTTATTCTACCCTTTAAATATCAGTGCTCTCAGCAACAATATTAAAAGCAAACACTGAGAATAATATTTGCAGAATTGATGACAAATGAGTAAGTCTTTAAATGTATCTTTTCCATCAACCATGCTGTAACATCTGTCATGTAAAAAAAAAAAAAAATCCTTTCCATGACCTCACAGCTCTTGTGCTATTGTTGGAGCATTTCTCTTCCTGCCATTAGAGTAAATGTGTAGTTGCCAATTTTGCAGTCTGAAGTTCTTTTCTGTCATTTCTTTTGCCCATAACATTCCACCACTGAGCTCTCACCAAGGTGGCCAATGCCATCTACCTTGCTAAATCTAATGAGACTTCGAAGTCCTCATTGTTTGTAACTTATAGACAACCTTTGACATAGTTACTCCCTCTTCTTTCTTTAAAGACTTTCCTCACTTTGCTCCTAGAATAGCACTTTCTGGAGGTTCTCCTCTTCCCTTGTGACCCCCCCCCCCCCCCAGTTCTCTTTCCTGGCTTGCCTTCAACTCCAGGATTTCTCATGTTTGGTGTGTCCTACAGCTCAGTCCTCAGGTGTTTCTGCTTTTTCATGGACCCCCACTTCCTAGATCATTCCATCATGGCTCAGGTCATAGCATACTACTTGTATGCTGAAGACTTCATGAGTTACATCTGTGAGTTCTCAATTTCACATTTGCACATAAAATTGCCAATTGGAAATCTTCATTTGAAGTCTAAATGGCATCTCAAACTTAAGTGGACGTTTCAATAAAAAAGTAAATTAAGAAGCCTAAAATATGTATTAAATTGAATATAAAATCCCACTCTATCCCCAAATTTGCAGCTCCTATGGTGCTCCTCATTTCAGTAATTGTAAGAATTTTGTTATCCTATTTGCCTTGATCAAAAGCCTTGCAGATACTCTTGTGTCCTCTCTTTATCTGATATTTCACAGACAACTCAGCAACAAATTAGGTCAATTCTGCCTTTAAAGTACACTCAGAAGCTCACTACTTCTCTTTCATTTTTCACTTTCACCATCATCTTGGGCATGGGGGTGACAATTGTCTCTTAATTGGTTTTCTTGCTTTGTCTCTTCCTATCCAGCTTCCAGCACAGTCTATTCTAAATGCAGCAGACAGAGAGATCCTCTGAAAACAGAAGTCAGATCACATCTCTCCTTTCCTCAGAACCCTTCAGTGACTTCCTATCTTTCTGAGAGCAAAACTCAAAGTTTCCGTTTTTAAAGATTTATTTATTTACTTGAGAGAGAGAGCGGGGGCAGTGGCAGAAGGGGAAGGAAAGAGAAACTCTAAGCAGACTCTGTGCCAAGCACAGAGCCTGATGTGGGGCTCTATCTTGGGACCCTGAGACCATGACCCAAGCTGAAACCAAAAGTCAGACCCCTAACAGACTGTGCCACCCAGGTGTCCCAAAAGCCAATGTTTTTTGAAGGTAAACAGTACTTTTTATCTTTTTACCTTTGGATCTCAATTATGGCTACACACTAAAGTTTCTTGGCAAGCTTTCAAAATATACATGAATTTTGGAGCCCTATGCCAGAGATTCTAATTTAATTTGTATGGGATGAGGCTTAGATATTGGGGTTTTTTGTTGTTGTTGTTGTTGTTGTTTTTGTTTTTTAAGATTGTGCAGCCCAACTTGAGAACAACTGTCCCATGGTCCAGCCCTTAGCAACCACTCTGGCTGCCTTTTCAGCCACTCTTCCGCTTACTTGTTCCACTACAGTGTGCTGGCCTCTTGGCTATTCTTCTGACATACCAAGCACGTTTTCCCCCTTAGAGCCATTTCACTTGCTGTGATGCTCTTCCCGATAATGACTTTCTCCCAGTTACCTCCCTGGCTCTTACTTCCTCACTTCCTTCAATTCTCTGCTCAAATATTGCATAATAGGTGAAGGCATATCTCCCTACTTTATATAGAACAGCAACTCTATCACCACTACTGCTGGCCTTCTTTATGTTCTTCTCGCACAGGATATATTTATTTATTTACTGTCTGCCCCCTTTCCCCCATTAAATGTAAGTTCAAGTTTGCTAGATTGTTCACACATAGTCTACAGAGCCCAGAACAAAGCCTGACCAAAGTAAGTGCAGAATAAATATTTGTGTAATAAATCAATGAATACAGAGTTATTTTTTTTTTAATGGGGAAAAAGACTTACAGGTGAATTTTTGAAAATTGAAGGAATATACATGAGCAAATGTCTCAGGCAAGGTAATTAAAACATGCAGAATGTAACAATACAAAGAGGGTTTCTTTTTTTAAAAGATTTTATTTCTTTATTTGACAGAGATAGAGAGATGGGGATAGTGCACAAGCGGGGGGAGAGGGAGAAGCAGGCTTCCTGCTGAGTGGAGAGCCCAGTGTGGGGCTTGATCTCAAGACCCTGGGATCATGACCTGAGCTGTAGGCAGATGCTTAACCAATTGAGCCACCCAGGCACCCCACAAAGAGGGTTTCTTTATGAGGGTAGGTATAGGGAAAACAGATGACACAGGAGTAGACCCCCAGGTTTAGTAAAATTTCAGTTAGTCCCAATCCTAGGTACTAAGGATTGAAATCAGGAATAGTTACCAGAACCTGGATGGACAGAGAGTTATTTTCGAGAGTTCCATTGGCCTCAAAGGAGCTGTGACATTCTGCCCAGGGACATAGTTGGCTTAAGGTGCCTCATGGTGGGGAAAGAGATTACCAGGGAATAAATACTTGGACTTCACCTTCCTTCTTTCTTCTGTCTGTTCCTTTGAGATCCCTGTTATCTGAATCCAATGAGAAGCTAGAAATCCCTGAGGGGTCCAGATGAAAGCCAAAATCCTTTGTGTGATCTTTCAGGCCCAACCATAGGCATTATAAAGTCTTTCNGTCATGGGGAGAAGCCACCCACCTCATACCAGTCTTTGTACACACCCAGTTACATTGCAATCTCTGGAGGAAATTACAATAAAAGACTTATTCCTCTCTTGGTCTATTCAACTCTTGGGAGTTGCCAACTCCCACTGGTCAGACAGCCATGCTCTCATGTATATGTGCATTCTTAACTCAGGTGCCCGCGTTTGATCTTAAGACACTTTTATTTGTTCTTACTCAGAACCCAGTAGTTCTCCACTCTTGACATTTTCCCCTTCCCCCAGGTCTGTAGAATGACAGGGTTGGAGGTTCTCTTGGCAATGAAGTGATCCCTCTGTCTGCATTGATTCACCTAACCCTCACCCCAGTGCCATTCTCTGGGGGAGAAATGGAACTCTGGGGGAGCCAGCAACTTCTTTCTGGTCTCTTTCTTAAGCTATCTCAGTAAATGAAGAAAGACTTGGCTGTTACTTTCAGTTTGGTTTATTATCCTAATTGACCACCTCAACACCTAGCAGCACTCTCTCTCTCTCTCTTTCTCTCTCTCTCTCTCTCAGAATCCCTTTGATGTAATCCATATTTATTATCATCTCTGGACTGATAACAAGGTAGAAAAAATGAACCATGGATCTGGAGAATAAAATAAAAGATTTTCAGTAAATTTCAATCCTTTTGCCTCTCAGCACCACTGCTATCTTACATTCAGCCTCCATTCTTGTCCTTCATCCAAGTGAACTTTGTGTCCCTAACATGGGGAATGCATGAAGTCCCATTAATGCAGTATCACTGTAAAGTGTTGCCAATTTAATCATATTCTAAAACCTAAATGAAGGGAGAATATAAACAATTTAATTCCATAAAACACAACTACTACAGAAACTGCTTCTATAGTTGATCACAAGATTCATATTAAATAACATTGGTGATTTCTTCAACTCATTCCAGGTCATCTTATCCTCTGCTCCCAGTTTATCTAAATGGATTCTCTACCTGATTGTATGACTCAAGTATTTACTTTTACAGGATCTGAATCCCTGATGATCTTATCTCTACTGACTTGCTGCAGATTTCCAGTGACCAGAACTATTTAGCAACAGACTATTAAGATGTACTCCAAATAAATTCCTTGAGTTTCAGGCATAGTCCTCTTGCAAAAATTTATAGCAGCAACTCACTGACCTTTAATAATTGGGATCAACCCTCTTAGCCAGTAAAATACTTCTTTTCCTAATGGTTCAGTTTTGTGAAGGCTATATCATCTGAAGATGGTCTCAAATTCCAATTTATGGAAAGCATGGCTGTGTCCCCTCATAGAAACATTACTTCCTTGGTCATAGAACTGCCAAATTCATTGAGCCAAAACTCATGAGGAAAGAGGAACAAATTCTTCTGGTAGGCCATTCTCACCTCTTGCTTCCTCTCACCATTTGCTTCCTGGTCCTTATATCTTGGTTATGGGGGAGAAGGCAAAAAATATTGACTCATATTTCAAGACATATACTCCATTCTGTAGGACTTCACCCCAAACTTGTTGAGTTGGGTCTTCTACTGTCATGGTAACTAAGGCTTCAGCAGTCCAATCAAACTTTCTGTCAGGTCAGTTGCATGTGGATGATGGGACATATCATAAGGCCAGTATATACCATAGGACTGAGCCACTGCCACATGCTTTCACACACACACACACACACACACACACACACACACACACACACGTCCTTTGATTGGATGTAATGTTGTGTGGGATACTGTGGTGAATGAAATCCATAATTAGCAGAAGTTTTTTGAGAAAAGGGGCAAATCTATATTGAAAATACCCGATTCAGGTACTTAAAAAAAGATTAATAAAATCTACCTTTACTAACATGGAATGAATTTTGTGACAAAATGATAAAAGGAAGTTGCAGAACAGGTAGTAAAGTATGCTTCTATGAAAGTAAACAAAGAAAAGTATATGTAAATTATCCAGTTATTACTAGGAAGTTTTCTAAAATTCAGCCATGATCTAATTCCATATCTGGGACATAAATGTCCTCTCCACATTTTCTATTTCTCATGCTTGCCCCCCCATCTCTGCCCAAGCATGAAGATAGATTTGGAGCACAAACTCACACACACACCTGATGAGTTTTTTTGTTTGTTTGTTTTGTTGTTGTTTTTTGTTTTTTTGTTTTTAACTATGAAAGTTTGAATGCAGATAGAAGAGAAACACAGTCCAGGGTCCCAGAAATTTTGGTCATCATCCTTGTTCCCATCTCAATTTTTTTTAAACATATTTCTTACTTCCTCAGAGATAAACACAAATTATTCCTCTTCTTTACTGAAAGTACTTCTTCATTTTGCTCATACTTCAGTTCTTTCAGTCTCTTAGGGGGTCTTACCTTCATAGTGAGTTTTCAAGTGAAAGATATTTTCCAGACCAAATATCATGATTTACCTGAAACTCTAGTGAATGCTGTTTTCTCCGTTTACTTATTTAAACTACAGGTTTGCATATTCTTAAAATACATATTCAGAGATATTTACAAAATTGTTGATAGTGGCGATTTATAAGACTAGTTGGTGTAGTGCTAGTAGAACCTTTATTATTTTTCCAACAAACATGTATCACTTTTATAAATTGAAAAAAAAAAGCTTTTAATAAAATTATCGGCATGCCCAGGAATAATCCTAGTTCACATCTCCTTCTATTTGTTTTCCTTTAGTCATCACATTCTATCCAAAGGTTTTAATTACTTTCTGTATGGCAATGATTACAAATCCATATTTCCATTTAGATATTTTTTTTCAAGCCACAAATATCTGTATTTTCTACTGGAGATTCATCCTTTCATGGAGATATACGTATTAACTGCCTACTACATGCCAGGTGCCATGATAACTGACAGGAACACAGTGGCTAAAGCAAAGTGACATAATCCCTGCATTCATGCAGTTGAAGATCTTTGGAAGTGCTATATAATAATTAAACAAATAAATAAATGTATTTAATATATTGTAAGCAACACCTTTCAGAAAAACAAACACACTGCTATAATTTTAAAAAAGATAGCTTTCAATTAAAAAAACAAAACAAAACTGGGTAGCCGAGGAAGTTCTTTCTGAGGAGGTAATATTTAAGGTGAAGCCAGATGAAGAATTGTCTAGGCATGTGAGGAGTAGCTTCAAGGCAGATGGACAGCAAGTGGGAAAATCTGAGTTGGGGAAGTGCTTGCTGTGTTTTCCAAAGGGAAAGATAGCTGTGTGATTTGGACATAGAAATTGAGGAGAGATGAAGGATAAAATAATCTCGGAGATATAAGCACAGGAGCTCAGTTGTGGCAATGTTAAACCATATGGAAATTTTGGACTTTATCATAAAAGCAATGGGATTCATTGGAGCAATTTAAGTAGATTAGTGATATACTTTGGTTTATATCTTTAAAAATTCTCTTTGTTCTATTATTTATGCTGTAAAAGGAGATAAGAGAGGTAGGGAAGAAGCAGATCATTAAGAACCTGTAAGGTATTTAATTTTCCCTATTAACATTTTCCATTTTCCATCTCAGAAATCTGGATATGTTTGACTTCTCTATTCCCTTCACTTGTTCTACCATCTCTGATCAAGCTTTGGCAATTTTAGATTCTTAATATGTCGCATAGGTATAATTTTTTTTCTTTTTCTCAACCTTTACTTCCTTAAATTAGTGCTTCATAATCTTTAATCTGGACCATTACAATACAATAGTCTTCTTAACACATTTCTGTGTCTACTATCATGCATGTCAACACTAATCATGCAAACTAGCACCTTAGTCAACTTAATAAAATAAAAAATTTAAACATGGCACTCTACTATTTATATCATCATTCTATGTCTACAATTAATTGCATGTATTTATTTATATAGGAAATGCCATTATTGAGCACTTCTGTGGGCAAGGTTAATATATCAAATATTTATAACCACCCTGTATATTGGGTTTTGTCATTGTTCTTGCTTTACATATGAAGAAACTGGGGTTTAGGGAGAGTAAATAATAGTGAAAGTGAGTTAAAACAACTCTTAGAAACTACTTGATTGATAGATTGCAAATCACATTGAGATTATTTTAGGGGGAGCTCCGCTGCTCAAATTGATAGGTAAAATGCATCCTCTTTAAGACTTTAAACTGTTTTAGGTTCTTTGGTGTGGATCATCTTGCCAGCAACTTGGTATGCTGTCATTGGGAACTTTAAGACTTTAGAAAATTGTAGCAATTTCTGATTAAAATTAGTAAAACATTCTTTGTGATGGTTTGGCACAGTGTTTTATTTTGTTTTTTTTTTAATTGGCATTAAAATTTTTGACCTACATACTTATAGGAAATTTCCCAAATTTTGCCTTTTATGATACATTTACTCAAATAATTAAGCATAAAAATTTCAAATGATTGATTTTTAAGATGAGAACTATATCTCATTTCCTTAACATAGAGATTATCTCTATACAATAAGAAGTATAGATTTCTGTCAAATTGTGAGTCATTTGAATTAAAGCTCACTTTGTCTTCCAGTCAAAGACCTGAACCTGGTATACTCGATATCTGTATTTATTGTTCTCACTTCTCTCTCCACTATACCATCATCCCTCTAGAATCAGCTTCATTTCTTCAAGAAGGTTACCAGCCAGCCAACCAATATTGATCCCAGCAGGCCTTAATAAAGCAAGCTTTAATAAAAGAAGATAACATAAAGTGACAACTATAGAATTCCACAGAGAGCTAGTCTGTTATCAAAACACACATCAGCCCTCCCCCCCACCCTTTAATGCTTTCCTTTTCCTCTGATAGTTAAGAGAAAGAACTGAAAGTGATTTGTAACTTTTGGTTTAGGGTTTTCTTTTCAATATGAGGATTTGTTTTCCATATAGTTCTTGAGGCAATAATTTCATAATCTTTATGAAGATTTTTGGTTGTTCTGAGATTCCATCCAAACTGGACCCCTGGAATGACGAACATTAATATTAACAGTAGATCTCTTCTGTCCAATTCCAAGTGTTGGACATTTTTTAATTGACATCCCACAAACTTATACCCTACACACATCTCCTATCTCATGCATGTAAACATTGATTAATATATCTTGTAATATATAAATATACTTTCCCTGCATTCAATAATATTTGTGGAATTAATTTGCCTAGTAGCTTCTACATACATGACATTTAGGACAGGAGAACATCCTGGGTCTTGGATGAATCTCCTCTTCTGTTATTCTGGTCAGGGTATGGGTTTTGACCATTGTCTATCAGCTCATATTCAGAACTTTTGTCATGCCCAGATGAAGCATGCAATCATCATTCCACATATACACAAACATCAGATTCTCATAAAAATAATGAGACTGCTTATACACCTCAATAAAATGGCTAAATCTATTCCCACTCATACAAATCTGTTTTGAATTGTATTACTTCTTTGAGAGAATTAAATTCATTTTTTGTTGTTGTTGATTATTCTTCCAAGAATGCATAAGGATCCTGACAATTGGAGGTGGGGAAGGAATATTACAGGAGACATATAAACAGGGTTTAGAAAAGAGAGGTGTGAGACAACTATGAAGCTTTGCCTACTCTGCAGGATTTATTAGACCACTCCTGCTCTTAAGCCATATACTCCCAGGTTTTAGTCATTCATAATCTGATTTATTTTTAACATCACGTGGCAATACTTTAAATTTTTTTCAAGACCCCTCTGCTAATCAGTGTAAGGCTGAAATATTATGTAAAAGAACAATTGAAGAGATAATTGAACCAAGGTAAACTTTAACACATCTTTGTCAGGTTTTCTGCTTCCTCCTCACAGTCTATTTTCAGCATTTCGACCTAAAGTCCAATGTTAGGGATACACAGGAAATGTTACATCCTCTAATCCCTCTTTCCCAAAGGTTATGCTGTCAACTTGGACCTCATTTGCATTTTCTATTTTAAATCAAATTTTCCCAACAAATTGAAACATTAAGTTACTCCAATGCCCAGTTTAAAAATCAAAGGGAGATGAAAATTTGACTTGGCAATGATTTGTGAATGACAGTAATGAGTGTGGGGGAGATGAAGAACATGAACTTTTCAGAGCGCCTTAAAAATGACATTGTTATTTAAAGTGCTGATCACTTAGTGATTTTTTTTTAAATATGATTTTTTTGAGAAGATTAAGCTGTGCTTTTCATCGCAGTCTGCTCCAAAGCACTGGAATTATCGTCTTTGTTCAGTCCATGCCCAGCTGCTGCCCTAGTAAGCCCCATAAACTTGGCTTCACAGCTGTGCTGGCTGTTCCAGATTTTGGAGTCAGAATTTTCCTCTCAGTAGTGTTGGTGATGTTGTTCCAGATTTCAGGTGAACATTGTGATAATCCACTGAAAAGCACTTTTTGTGAAAATCACAAGTGATTTTGTTATTTTATTTTATTTTTTGTTTTGTCCATCGGGTTTGTTTGTTTGTTTTTGCTGTGCTTTTCTTGGTGTTGTTGGAAATATTTAAACCAATTTACCAACTTCTTAAAGAAAGCTCAGTACATGAAAATTATTCAACATCATTAATCATCAGTGAAGCATGAATCAAACCACAATGACATATCACCTCACATCTGTTAAGATGACAATTATTAAAAAAAATTGATAACAATTGCCAAGGATGTGGAGAAATTAAAACCCTTATACACTATTGATGGGAATGATGATACAGCTACTATGGAAACAGTATGGAGGTAAAAATTAAAAATACAATAGCCATATGATCTAGCAATCCCATTTATGGGTATATGCAAAGTAATTGAAATCAGGATTTCAAAAAGGTATTTGCATTCCCATGTTCCTTGCAGCATTATTCACAATAGTCAAGATGTGGAAACAACCAAACTTGACAGATGAATGAATAAAGAAAATGTGGTGTATACATATAATGTAAAGTATTAGGTCTCAAAAAAGGAAATCCTTCCATATGCAACAACATGGATGAACTGGAGGACCTTATGCTAAGTGAAATCCTCTAGTCGTGGAAGGACAAATACTGCATGATTCCACTTACCTGAGGTATCTAAAATTATCAGACTCATAGAAGCAAAGAGTAGAATGGTGGTTGCCAAGAGCTGAGGGGAGGGGGAAATCAAGAGTTGTTTTCCAACAATATAAAGTTTCAGTTATGCAGTATGAATAAGTTGTAGGGATCTGTTATATAGCATAGTACCCTATGGTCAACAATACTCTGTAGTGGGGCGCCTGGGTGGCACAGCGGTTAAGCGTCTGCCTTCGGCTCAGGGCGTGATCCCGGCGTTATGGGATCGAGCCCCACATCAGGCTCCTCTGCTATGAGCCTGCTTCTTCCTCTCCCACTCCCCCTGCTTGTGTTCCCTCTCTCGCTGGCTGTCTCTATCGCTGTCGAATAAATAAATAAAAAATCTTTAAAAAAAAAAAAAAAACAATACTCTGTAGTGCATTTAAAATTTTTTTAAGAATGTAGATCTCATGTTAAGTGTTCTTTTTTTTTTTTTTTTAAGATTTTATTATTTATGTGACAGAGAGACAGCCAGCGAGAGAGGGAACACAGCAGGGGAGAGGGAGAGGAAGAAGCAGGCTCCCAGCCAAGGAGCCCAATGTGGGACTCGATCCCGGAACCACGGGATCACGCCCTGAGCCGAAGGCAGATGCTTAACGACTGCACTACCCAGGCGCCCCTCATGTTAAGTGTTCTTAACCACATACACATACACACACACACAGTGAAGCATGAGGAAACTTTTGGAGATGATTGATATGCTTATTACCTTGATTGGGGTGATGATTTCATGAGTATATGTCCAAAATCATTAAAATGTATACATTAAATACGTGCTGTTTTCTGTAAATCAATTATACTTTGATAAAGCTATTTTTAAAAAAAGCTTGGGAATGTGAAGCTAAATGGTCTACCATTTCCAGTGACCAAGTGAAGCTGAACACCTGAGTGTTTTTAAGTAACTCTATTCCAGCCTTCAGCTATCTCTGACTACCTTTGATGGTAGCCAAGAGCACGTATACATCCATCTCTACCTTGGGCACATCATCCTGGAATCCAAGGTCTCATCCAGTCTCACTGACATTTCCTCCTTTACCCCTTTCCTTCACTGAGCTGCTTCTACTCAAACAGAAGAGTCCGGTGTACCTTTTCTGTTTCTAATTTCTGTTTTTGTCCTCTCTGAAAACACCTTCTGCTTTGAATCTTTCCCCAGCCTCTCCTAGAAAGCAAAATATAATTATCTTGTTTTATCCCACAAATCATCTATTTAGTACAAGGCCAAGGAATCCTATAAATATATATCATAAACTATGAAACTAATGTATGATAGTTTATGACATTTATTTTCTCTGTATTAAAATTATGCTTGTGCTCTTTCATCATTTACTAGATTGTGAGTTTCTTGAGGGCAAAATTATGTCATTTATTTTTCTGTCACTGAAATTAAACAATTAGTTGCTTGGTAAATGTAAATTCTAATCTGAATTGAACATCTGAACCTCACTGGGGCTTGTACTGTCCTGAACCAAACTTTAGTATTAAACTAGCAGTTTAAAAGAAATTGAAAAATAGAATTATGAATAGTAACAACTTTAGCCCCTTCTCTGCCTTCTAAGAGGGAAAAATGTTTTTTTTCTTAGGACCCCAAATTTTATTTTGTTGTTGGGTTGACCAGATTGAGTAGAGCCATAACTGAAAAGACCTGAAATGGGCTAGATTGATTTTCACTGGCAAGATCTGAGAGCTACCAACAGGTAAGTATTAATTATGAGATCTGAAGTATAGGCTTACTATATGAAAGCCAGCAAATTCTGATTTCTGAAGAGATTTTATGTGGAGTTTAAAAGATTAAAAACAATAATAACAGCAATGACAAACCAGAGTGGAATTTTTCTCTGGCATTTGTGAGTTTTAAGTCAAGAACTACAGTCTCTTCAAGGTTTTGTGTGTGTGTGTGTGTGTGTGTGTGTGTGTTCCAATAAAATTTTATTTTATTTATTTATTTAATTTTTTTTTAAGATTTAATTTATTTATTTGACAGAGACAGCCAGCGAGAGAGGGAACACAAGCAGGGGGAGTGGGAGAGGAAGAAGCAGGCTCCAAGCGGAGGAACCTGATGTGGGGCTCAATCCCAGAACGCTGGGATCATGCCCTGACCCGAAGGCAGATGCTTAATGACTGCGCCACCCAGGCGCCCCTAAAATTTTATTTTTAAAAACAGAAGGTGGACCAGATTTGGCCCAAGGATGATAGCGTGCCAACTTATGGTCTAGAGGGAATTAAACACTTCTTAGAAAGTATACTGAGTAATCTATGAAATTACTTCTAATTCAAAAGTTTTATGAATGTGTGCTATTGTGATTAAAGACATATTAAGACACCATGGATAGACCTTGAGAGCATTATGTAAGTGAAATAAGTCATACAGAGAAAGACAAATACCACATAATATCATTAAAATGCGAAATCTGAAAATGCTGAACTCATAGGAACAGAGAATAGAATGGTGGTTACCAGATGCTGGGATGAAGGAGGAGGTACTGAGGAGATATTGTTAAAGGGTAGAAACTGGTAAGTAAAAGCTGAATAAGTTCTTGAGTTTATTTTCAGTGTTGATGTTCCTTTTGTATGCTGTCTCATGCAGGAAACAGACTTAAAGAAAATACATGTTATGTGGTAACTCAACTACTGTGGCAAGGCCAATAGCAATAGTGGAAATGAGAAAGTAGTAGTTTTGTGACCCTCAAATCATACCACATAAGTGGCCATGTAAATCTGGTTTAACTCACCCTAAAAGCTTTCTGAGATATTTTAAACATTTCTCAAGAAATAATTTAGTTCAGAGATATTCATTGCATGAACCAAATATTTATAAATTCTACATTTATTGAACAGATGTTTCATCTGAGCACTATATTTTGATAAATAGCAAATTTTATAAGTTATATTATTTTTCTTTTTATACAAATGACATGTATATATTATATATTTTTTAAAAATGACATAGGGTGTGGTATCATAGAAAGATATTTGGTCTTTGTCCCTGGTTCTTGGCATCTCCTAAAACTTCTGGAGTTTCCTGAGTGATAGTGTGATAGGATCTTTATTCTGATGAGGTTCTCTTGATTAGCTCCTATAGCTTCAGGGTGATGGCTGATGTCCAGAAAGACCAAGTCTTGATTAGAAGTTTGGAACTTTCAGCCTCAACCTTCAGGAAGGAGAGAGAAACTGGAGATTGAGTTAATCACCAATTGCTAATAATTTAATCAATCACTACTATATAATGAAACCTTCATAAAAACCCTAATGATGGAATTCAGAGAGTTTTTCAAATACATTAGGAGCATGGCACACCCCAACTCCAGAACAATAAAAATTCCTATGCTTGGGATCCTTTCAGACTTTGCCCTATATTCCTCTTAATTTGGCTGTTCATTTGTATCCTTTACAATAAACTAGTAAACGTAAGTAAAGTACTTTTTGTCATCAAACCTGCAGAGGTAGTTGTGAGATCCTCCAAATTATAGCCAGTCAAAAATATGGTGTCCATACTTCTGGCACCTGAGGCAGAGTGCAGTTTTGTGGGATGGAGCCCTTAAACTTGTGAAGTCTGACTCTAATTCCATGTAGTTAGTGTCAGAATTGAGTTGTAGGACACTCAGTTGTTATTAGAATCAGTGTTGGTGCCAGGAGGAAAAAGAAACCTCTCAGAGAGTCAAAAAATTTAAAAAAATGGAAACAACCCTTCTCACTCCCCAGATAGTTAAAATACATGGATAAATATATAGATATACACACATACACTTAATCTTTCTTCAAACACATTTATACACAAATGGTTTGAAATCAAGCATACAGATTTTTTCATTGTCAATGCATAGTTTTCTTTAATGGACTAGGATGTCATTTTATTAATATATTAGTCATTTAGTGTCTTATAAGTGTAACATCTTGGACAAACTATACTAAGAAAACATCTCACTCAAAGTTGTAGCAAAAAGTAGTAGACCGTGAGTATCCATAACACTTTTTTTTCTTTCCAACTAAAATGAGACCTGAGATAATGATAAGTTCTGTGAAATACATCTAATGATATGAAAAAGTATTTATTATCTAAAATCTGGAGTTTCTGTGCTCTAAACTAACTTTTAAAGGTTCTTTTATTTATTAAACCAAGTTTCATTGGAACAAAACTTTCAATTTATTTGAAATGCAATACGCAGGAGGATTTTGGATGACTGAATCTTTGGATAAGCTGAGATATTGTATTAATCAAAAGAGACAAAAGGAGCATAAATCAAATTCCTCATATAAACTAAAATCAATAAGATTCTGTCAGGCTGAATTAAGCAATATTGTATTATTAACTTCAAATATTTTCTTGTGTGGTTAAATGATTTTATTTATTTTTATCTGAGTTCATTTTTTCTTGTACACAAGAATCTAGAGTCATATAATTGTTGAGCACAGAGAGAAAACCAAACAATACAAGGGTTGGAGTGCAAACTCATTTGGAATAAATAATGCATTATCTTCTTCTATATCTCAATACAGTAGTTTGTCCAAGTGCACTAATTTTTTAATTGAATTGAATTAAAAATAAGAAAACTATGTCCCAACAAGTTAGACAACTTATCCAATGACCAATAGACACTTAAGTATAGCTGGGCTTTAAAGTTTTTGTTTTTTTTTAAATCCTAGACAATAGTAGTATTATTATGCCAGACTTCCTTTCTCAACATAAATTTCTTTAATTATGGGAATGTATTGGTTATGGCAATTTTTATCTAATGGAATTTTATAGCGGTATGGGTTTATTTATATTTGAGTTTCCATACTGAAATGCACACGAAGAATAAGACAAATAAAGTGAGAGAATATGTCCAGGATTGGGTGTCTGAGTATACATTGAATAAATGAAAGGGGCTGTGATAACTTGAATAACTCATGTCCTCTCTAAATAAGATTGCCTCTCATCTTCAGGAAATCTTAGATGTTTATCAGTGTTGGAGGTGGGTCAAGAAACTGTCTCTTGCTCAATACTCAAAACAGATACAGGGCAGAGTTTGGGTGTCATTAAAGAAAGACTTAGGAATGTAGACAGAGGAAACCCCTCACAAGATCCAGGAACACAAAACTTGTCTAAGATGGAGAATGAGCCAAGAGAGTAGAGAAGCCCTCCCCTGAACACAGACGTTTATAGCATCTTTATTCATAATGTCTAAAACTTGAAAGCAACCCAGATGTCCTTCAGTAAATGAATGAATAAACCATGATATACCCAGACAATAGAATGATATTCAGGACTAAAAAGAAATAAGCAATCAAGCCATGAAAAGACATGGATAAACCTAAAATGCATATTACAAAATGAAAGAAGCCAATATGAAAAGTCTATGTATTGTATGATTCTCATGACTTTCTGGAAAAAGCAAAATTATGGAGACAGTAAAATAATCAGTAGTTGCCAGGGGTTGTGGCAGAGGTGGAGGAGGGGGGATGAATAGGCAGAGCACAGAGGATTTTTAGTGCAATGACAATACTCTATGATACCATAATGATGAATACGTGTCACTATAAATTTGTCTAAATCCATAATACAAATTCACCAAGAGGGAACAATAATGCAGATTATTGAGTTTGGGTGACTATGTGTAAAGTGGGTTCATCAGCTATAATTAATGTAACACTCTAGTAGGGGATGTTGATAATGAGGGAGCTTATGCATGTGTGAGGGCAGGTATATGCGGAATCTCTGTACCTTTCCCTCCATTATGCTGTGAATCTATAACTGCTCTAAAAGTAATAAAGATTTTTAAAACTCAAAAAAATAAAGAAATTAGTAAGAGAAGCTCATCAGTCAGAAGTATTATCAAGGAAGCTAATTAGGTGTATGGAAAGAAAGGAGCAGGGCTAAAAAAAGCAAAATACATAAATAATTATAATCAATATATTCTTTAATTATACTATGAATAATTGATAGACTACACAAATACTATAAATATGTATTATGGGATTAACACACATGTAAAAATAAAACACATGTCAATAATAGTACCAGGAATGGATGGCTCTAAAATTCTTATACTATATGGAAATAATATAGTATTATTCAAAATTGCACTATAATAACCCCAGAATAGTTTTTCTCAGATGAATATTACTCCTCCACCTCTTGACACACACACGTACACACACACATGTACATAAGGTATGTTCAGCAATGTCTGAAGATGTTTTTGGTCATTGAAATTGAGACGTGCTACTGTGTCTACTGGGTATAGTCCAGGGATGTGTTATACATCTTAGAGTGCAGAAGGTGGACCCCTACAACAAAGTGAGAATTGTCTGACTCACAAATGTTATTAGTGATAAGGTGACAAATGCTGTTCAAGGATTATCATCCAAAAAAATTTTTTTCAAGTAACATATACAGAAAGCCAGTAGCAGTGATAAAATGGAATATGAAAAGTTATGCCCAATTAATCCAAAAAGAAATCAGGAAAAGAGAACAAGAGGAATAGAGAATGGATAGAAAAATAGAAAACACCTTGTAAAATGGTAGATTCAAATCCAACTATAATTACATTAAATTACATTAAGATGCAATTTAGTTGACATTAAATTTGAATGCTCTAAACACCCTCTATTTAAAGACAGAGATTTTCAGGTTGCAAAAGAGAGCAAAACCCAAATATATACTGTATGAAACTCAATTTAAATGTCAATACAGATTGGTTATTTTTTTTTACTGTGAAATATGTTCCATGTAAGTATTAATTAAAAATAAAGTGACCTGCTTATAATAATAACAACAGACAAAGTAGAATTAAAACAAGGTATATTATCAGGTATGAAGAGGGGCATTATATGATATAAAATTTAATTAACATAGAAGACCTAGGATCATAAATGTGTATCAGACACAGTTTCAAAATATGGGAAGCAAAACTGATAGAGCAAAATAAGACAAATCAACCATTACAGTTGGCTAAATCAGTATCCCACTCATTAATTGATTGCAAACGCATATGGAAATTTAGTAAAAGTATAGACAACTTAAAGAATACTATCAACCAATGTCATCTAACTGATATTTATACTTCCCACCAAGAACTGGATACGTATTTTTTTCAACTGCGCATGGAACATTCACCCTGATATGCAGAATTCTAGGCCATTAAAAAAATCAACAAATTCAAAAAGATATAAATCATACAATCAACTGATGATATTTAAATAAAAATAAATAACCACTTCTACATAATGCATGAATCAAATAATATATTACAAGGAAAATCAGAAAATAATTCAAATGAAAATAAAATAAAACATTAATATTTGAAGGACTAAGCTAAATTTTGAGGGGAAATTTGTAGCACTAAATGCTTATATTAGAAAACAAAAAGTTCTTAAATCAGTAATCTAAGCTTCTGCATTAGGAAAGTAGAAAAACAAGGGCAAACTAAACCCAAAGCGAGCAGAAAGAATAAAACAATTAAGATAGGAACAAAAGGCAATGAGATTAACAAGAAACCAATAGAGAAAGTCAGGAAACACAAGACAGGTTATTTGTTAAATAAAAACAACAAAATTAATAAGCCTCTGACTTGACTGAAAAGGAAAAAAAGAGAGAGAGAGAGAGAATACCAATAATATCAATGTTGGGGGGAAGGGAATGTCACTACAGATTATACAGACATTTAGAAGACAATAGGGAAATGTTATTAAAAAAAAAAAACCTTTTATGTCAAAAAATGTGATGATAGGTGAAATAGACATTTTTGGAAAGTCACAAACTACCAAAGATTACACAAGAAGAAATAAATACCCTGAGTTACTTTTGTTTAGTAAATAAATTGCATTTGTCATTAAATATATCTGATTTCTCTCCCCAAAAACAATAACAACAACTCCATGCTGAATGGCTTTACTTATAATTCAACCAAACATATAAGGAACAAAACATATCAATTCAATGGAAGCATCTCTCCACTATATACTTACTACAAAGGAAAACATAAAAACTTTACAGTAGAGTAACCCAACTGACACCATTTTAACCAAGTGATTGATTAAAGTTAACTTTATCAGTAGGGACAAATCCACACAATGTGCATCTTCATGTGATGCACCAAGAACAAAGTATTGCTTCTGTACTATTCCTGAAAGACATACATAACAGAATTAAGTAATATTCTACAAGATAACTGTCCTGTTCTCTACAAAATTATCAATGTCATGAATCACAAAGAAAAACTGAAGAAATCAATACCTCAATTCAACATGCCTGGAATGAAATTGACTTTTTTCCTACCCCAAACATGTTATTACATCTGATTTTTAAAATTATAGATAGTGGCAATGCCATACACACCATAGTTACACAGAAGATCAATCAGAGGATGACATTTTTTGACCATCTTATTCATCAACATTCTAAGTTTATGAGTTACTAAATTCTGCCAATTTTACCTCTGAAATATTATTCAAATCCACTCACACTTTTTATTTTTATATTATTTTTTATTTAAATTCAGTTAATTAACATAAAGTATATTAGTAGTTTCAGAGGTAGAGGTCAGTGATTCATCAGTCTTATATAACACCCAGTGCTCATTACATCATGTGCCCTCCTTAATGTCCATCACCCAGTTACCTTATCCCCCTACCCCACTCCCCTCCAGCAACCCTCAGTTTATTTCCTATGATTAAGAATTTCTTATGGTTTGTCTCCCTCTCTGATTTAGTCTTGTTTTATTTTTCTCTCCCTTCCCCTATGCTCCTTGTTTTGTTTCTTAAATTCCACATATGACCGAAATCATATGATAATTGTCTTTCTCTGACTCATTTTGCTTAGTGTAATACCCTATAGTTCCAACCACGTCATTGCAAATGGCAAGATTTCAATTTTTGATGGTTGACTAATACTCCATTGTGTATATACACCACATCTTCTTTATCTATTCATCTGTTGATGGACATCTGGCTCTTTCCAAGTTTGGCTACTGTGGACATTGCTGCTATAAACATTGGGATGTAGGAGACCCTTTGAATCACTATGTTTGTATTTTTAGGGTAAAAATGTAGTAAAGCAATTACTGGGCCATAGGGTAACTCTATTTTCAACTTTTTGAGGAACCTCCATACTGTTTTCCAGAGTGACTACACCAGCTTGCATTCCCACCAACATTGTAAGAGGCTTCCCCTTTCTCTGTATCCTCACCAATATCTGTCATTTTCTGTCTTGTTAATTTTAGCCATTCTGAGGAGTGTGAGGTGGTATCTCAATTGTGGTTTTGATTTGTTTTTCCCTGATGCTGAGTGATATTGAGAATTTTTTAATCTCTCTGTTGGCCGTCTGTATGTCTTCTTTGGAGAAATGTCCGTCCATGTCTTCTGCCCATTTCTTGATTGGATTATTCATTCTTTGGGTGTTGAGTTTGATAAGTTCTTTATAGATTTTGGGTAGTAGCCCTTTATCTGATAAGACGTGCAAATATCTTCTCCCGATCTGTTGGTTGCCTTTGGTTTAGTCAAATGTTTTCTTTGCTGTGCAAAAGTTTTTATCTTGATGAAGTCCCAATAGTTCATTTTTGCCTCTGTTTCCCTTGCCTTTGGAGATGTGTCTAGAAAGAAGTTGCTGCTGCCAAGGTCACAGAGGTTGCTGCTTGTGTTCTTCTCTAGGATTTTGATGGATTCCTGTCTCACATTTAGGTCTTTCATTCATTTTGAGTCTATTCATGTGTATGGTGTAAGGAAATGGTCCAGTTTCATTCTTCTGCATTTGGCTGTTCAATTTTCCCAACACCATTTGTTGAAGAGACTGTCTTTTTTCCATTGGATATTCTTTCCTGCTTTGTTGAAGATTAGTTGACTGTAGAGTTGAGGGTCCATTCCTGGGTTCTCTATTCTGTCCCATTTATCTATGTGTCTGTTTTTGTGCAAGTACCACACTGTCTTGATGATTACAGCTTTGTAATAGAGCTTGAAGTCTGGAATTGTGATGCCACCATCTTTGGTTTTCTTTTTCAGCATTCCTTTGGCTATTCGGGGTCTTTTCTGGTTCCATACAAATTTTAGGATTGATTATTCCAGCTCTGTGAAAAAAGTTGATGGTATTCTGATAGGGATTGCACTGAATGTATAGATTGCTCTAAGTAGCATAGACATTTTAACAATATTTTTTCTTCCAATCCATGAACATGGAACGTTTTTCCATTTCTTTTTGTCTTCCTCAGTTTCTTTCATGAGCGTTCTGTAGTGTTCAGAGTAAAGATCCTTTGCCTCTTTAGTTAGGTTTATTCCTAGGTATCTTATGGTTTTGGGTGTAATTGTAAATGGGATTGACTCCTTAATTTCTCTTTCTTCTGTCTCATCATTATTGTATAAAAATGCAACTGATTTCTGTGCATTGATTTTATATCCTGCCACATGCTGAATTCCTGTAAGAGTTCTAGCAATTTTGGGGTGGAATCTTTTGGGTTTTCCACATAGAGTATCATGTCATCTGTGAAGGGTGAGAGTTTGACTTCTTCTTTGCTGATTTGGATGGGTTTTCTTTTTGTTGTCTGATTGCTGAGGCTAGGACTTCTTACTACTGTGTTGAACAACAGTGGTGACAGTGGACATCCCTGCCGTGTTCATAACCTTAGGGGAAAAGCTCTGTTTTTCACCACTGAGAATAATATTCACTGTGGTCTTTTTGTATATGACTTTTATGATATTGAGGCATGTTCCCTTTATCCCTACACTGTGAAGAGTTTAATCAAGAAAGGATGTCGTACTTTGTCAAATGCTTTGTCTGCATCTATTGAGAGGATAATATGGTTCCTGTCCTTTCTTTTATTAATAGTGTATCACATTGATTGATTTGAAGATGTTGAACCAACCTACAGCCCAGGAATAAATCTGACTTGTTTGTGGTGAACAATCCTTTTAATGGACTGTTGGATCCTATTGGCTAGTATCTTGGTGAGAATTTTTGCATCCATGTTCATCAGGTATATTGATCTGTAATTTAAGCTAATTTTTCTGATATACAGATTGCTACCCCAGCTTTCTTTTGATGTCCGTTAGCATGATAAATGGTTTTTCACCCCCTCTCTTTCAATCTCGAGGTGTCTTTGGGTCTAAAATGAGTCTCTTGCAGATAGCATATTGATGGGTCTTGCTTTTTTATCTAATGTTATGCATTACTTTTGATCGGGGGTGTTTAGCCCATTTACATTCAGAGTAACTACTGAAAGCTGAATTTAGTGCCATTGTATTACCTGTAAAGTCACTGTTTCTGTATATTGTTTCTGTTCCTTTCTGGTCTATGTTACTTTTGGGCTCTCTCTTTGCTTAAAGGATCCCCTTTAATATTTCTTGCAGAGCTGAGTGATCACAAATTCTTTTAGTTTCTGTGGCCTAGAAGCTCTCCTTCTATTTTGAATGACAGCCTTGCTGAATAAAGTATGCTTGGCTGCATATTTTTCTCATTTAGCACCTTGAATATATCATGTCAGTCTTTTCTGGCCTGCCAGGTCTCTGTGGACATGTCTGCTGCCAGTCTAATGTTTCTACCCTTTTAGGTTAGGGACCTCTTATCCATAGTTGCTTTCGGGATTTTCTCTTTGACTCTGAAATTTGCAAGCTTCACTATTGTATATTGAAGTGTTGACCTATTTTTATTCATTATCAGGGGGATTCTCTGCGCATCCTGGATTTTGATGCCTGTTTCCTTCCCCAAATTAGAGAAGTTCTCTGCTATAATTTGCTCAAATGTACCTTCTGCCCCCCTCTCTCTTTTTCCTCTTCCTCTGGGATCCCAATTATTCTAATATTGTTTTGCTTTATGGTATCACTCATCTCTTGAATTCTCCCCTTGTGATCCAGTAATTGTTCATCTCTCTTTTTCCCAGCTTTTTTATTCTCCATCATTTTTCTTCTATATCACTAATTCTCTCTTCTGCCTCTTTTATCCTGCAGTTAGCATCTCCATTTTTTATTGACTCTCATTAATAGTCTTTTTTATTTTGACTTGATTAGATATTAGTTCTTATATTTCTCTGGAAAGGGATTCTTTCATGTCTTCTATGCTTTTTTAAAGCCCAGCTAGTATCTTTATAATCATTATTCTGAACTCTAGTTCTGACATCTTAACTATACCCATACTGATTAGGTCTCTGGCAGTCAGTACTGCATCTTTTTCTCTTTTTTGAAGTGAGTTTTTTTCTGTCTTGTCATTCTTGCAGAAAATGGTTGCTTTTCCATTTGTAGAATTACAGCAATTCTTAGATCTCTGGTTGAGTTCACCCAGTCACTCTTTTTAAAACAACTTTATTGAGATATAATTCAAGTATCACCCAATTCATCCATTTAAAGCATAAGATTCAATGATTTTTAGTACTTTTACAGAGTTGTGCAACTAATCATCACAATTTTAGAACATTTCATTACTCCAACAAAAAACAGTATTTAGCAATCATTTCTCATTCTCCTCTCAACCCTCCTTCTCCTGGGCAACCACTAATCTACTTTGTTTCTATAGATTTGCCCATTCTAAACAGTCCATATAAATGAAATCATAGAACATATAGTCTTTCCTTTTTTGACTTGCTTCTTTCATGTAACATAATGTTTTCAATGTTTATACATGTTGTGGTACATATCCATATTTCTTCTTCCTTTTTCAAACAATATCCCTTTATATAGATAGATCACATCTTATTTTATCCATTAATCAGTTGGTGAACATTATGTTTGTTTATTATTCTTTTTAGTAATCATGACTGACACTTCTATGAACATTTGTGTACAAGTGTTTACATGGTTATATGTTTTCATTTCTCTTGGGTATATACATAAGATTGGAATTGCTGGGTCATGTGGTAACTCTATGGTTAATGTTTGAGAAATGCTACAATTTTTCCAAAATACCTGCACCATTTTACATGCCTATTAGTGATGTATGAGGATTCCAGTTTCTTCACATCTTCACACACATTTGTTATTATACACCTTTGTTTTATAACCATCCTCATAGGTGTGAAATTATGTCTCATTGTAGTTTAAATATACACTTCTGTAATGGTTAATGATGAACATCTTTTCATGTGTTCACTGTTTTGGCGGGTTTTTTGCATATCTTTTTTGGAGAAATGTCTATTCAGGTAATTTTTTTGTATTTTAATTGAGCTATTTATCCTCTTATTATTGCATTTTAAGTATTCTTTATATATTCTTTTTTTTTTAAAGATTTTATTTATTTATTTGACAGAGATAGAGACAGCCAGCGAGAGAGGGAACACAAGCAGGGGGAGTGGGAGAGGAAGAAGCAGGCTCATAGCGGAAGAGCCTGATGTGGGGCTCGATCCCATAATGCCGGGATCACACCCTGAGCCAAAGGCAGATGCTTAACCGCTGTGCCACCCAGGTGCCCCTCTTTATATATTCTTAATACATGTCCCTTATCAGGTATATGATTTGCAAATATTCACCTACATTCTGTAAGTTACCTTTCACTTCTTGATGGTATTATTTGCCACCTGCTTCTTTTTATTCTCACAGTAACTATTTGAATTTAAGTCCATATTGTTTTTGGAATCATTTCTGAAATGTCCTGTAGACTTCAAAATGGATTCTTTCTTCACTTTATCTTCCTACATCAGTCCATCATGAAGCTGTCATCTGTCCTCCAAACCAAAAATCAGATTGCCATTTCTTCCTTACAATTTATCTGTGGCTTCTCTTTGTGACTAATATAAATCTTAACTTCCAAAAATGACATCAAACACCTTACATACTGATTCCAACCTAGGATTTTAGCATTATCTCAGGTCATCAATGCCCTTATGTTCCTCTAAAACTTCAGTTCTTACCACCCTGACCATTTATTAGGTGATTTACACAATTACTTCTGTACCTCTGTACTTTTGCTCATGACTGAAACATTTTTGTCTTCCTCCATCTCTACCACCAAATCTATACTTATTTTTTACACCATATTTGGAAATCAACTTCTTTGGAAAGCATTTTATTTATAATCACTATGTCCCCAGCATAATCTTAGCATTTCTTTTATTTTCTCTTATGAAATGGCATGGAAATGGTGTGAGGGTTAAACATTATTGTTAATGATGTTTCACTAGTTGTTAAACTACTTTCTTACATAGGAGAACCATATATCATTATATATATTCCATGTCCAAGCATGTATTACACATACCAGGCACATACTTACTCATTAAATATGAAAATGTGATGTGGTGATCACTGGGTGTTATATGCAACTAATGAATAATAACTGAACTCTACATCTGTTATACTATATGTTGGCTAATTGAATTTTTAAAGGAGGAAAAAAATATGAAAATTACATTTTAAAGAGATCATTTAGAATTTATTTGCTACTTTATGAAATGATTACTTATAAAGAGGTGAACTACATAGTACTTTTGTTTGATTACTGACTTGTTTTAATGTTGAAATATCCTGGCAAAAGTTTCATTGTATTTTAGAACAGACTTTATTTACAATCTACCTTCAGAATATCTGTATCAGCATGATTGGAACAGCTATACTACCAGCACTACAAATATGCTTCAGTAATTCGTATTACCAGTGGACCTGATTCCAGAAATAAGGTGAATAGCTTTGTTTTATTTCTCTTTTTCCTTAGCAATTTACTTCAGTGAGAAATGCCACATTTTTCCTCTTGTGCATTTTTAACCTCAGTACCTTATCAGTAAAATAATTCCATTAGGTCAGATGATTTCTTTTTTTTAAAGATTTATTTATTTATTTGAGAGAAAGAGAGAGCAGAAAAAGGGGCAGAGGGAGAGGAAGAGAGAATCCTTGACCAGATTCCCTGCTGAGTGCCATATGAGGCTTGATCTCAGGACCCTGAGTAGGTCAGTTGATTTCTAATGTTCCATTTAATTCCTAATATGTGTCATGTGCTGGGCATTTGCATGTGATCTCTGGCAGCAACCACAGATTTTGGGTGTCCTTTTCCCCATTTATATTTACCATCAGCATTTAAATTTCTGCTTCTTATTTAAAGGAAATATTGTTAAAATGTTTCAGTTCTTCCAAGACAGTGGTGCCTTTCATGTTTCAAGACCTTAACAGGATATGCATGAAATGTCCACAAATGTAAAACTGAACCAGTGATCCATTCCTAGCCTCTAACTAGGTGTATATTAAGAATTTGTGAATATTTTAAATGTGTTCAACTCATACTTTTCCTTCCCCTTGAATTCCCAATATGATTTTCCCTTTTCTGCCTTTACCTGGAAAGTGAATGCTGATGAGAAAAATTTGATTTGACTCTGTAAAATTATATTTATTTTCTTCACTTCATTCATTTTAACCTATACCTTTTCTCATTATATATTCCAATTTTCTGATATCTCTCATCCACACTAATGCAATTAGCTGTAGCTGATTTTTTAGGCTAGATTATTTCCTTTCTATGCCTCAATATTTTTGAAGAGACTTTTTCTTCTTCCTCCTATTCATCTTCACCATTCTTATCATCACTATATATCAATAACAATAACAAAATAATAATAATAGATAAAATAATAATATAATAAAATAATAATAATATATCCTTATTAACTATTATGGGTCAGAACTCATTCTAGGCATTTTACAATGTTTTTCTGTCACTAAACTATCACCACAATTAATGGCATGATGAAATAAATATTATTAAATTCAATTTATCGATAAGAAAATTGTGAATCAGAAAGATAAGATAATTTATCCAAGGTTTTATTGTTAATAAATGGAGAAACCTGGATATGTGGAAAGAAAAGTCTGACATCAAACCACATTTTACAGGTTCATATTTCCACTAAATAGATTTAATTAAAAACAAACAAACTCATGCATATTGAGGATTTTCAAGTGAACATTTTCTTATAAAACTGTATAGAATTTTAGAAGGCTGAGTCTAAAATCATAAAATTGAAATATAAGGAAAGAAACAATTTATTAAACTATGTAAGTTTAAATTTGAGTCTCTATCCATGACAACACTACCTAGCCTCACACTCTTCTCATTCAGTGGATCTCTCTGGGGCTCAGCTTTTTCCTCTTTCAAAAGAAAACACTGTTTACGTCCATGAGTTTTGTAAAGATGATAGCTGTTATTGCTATTTCAATATCAAATTTTAATCCAAGAAAGTATTAGAGGATGTTAACGAACCATGTGAACTTTAAAAAAAGTAATATATGGGGTTTGAAACAGATCAAAGTTAAAAATTTTTAAATTTACTTCCCAAAAAAGTCATTCAACTAGTTTTTCACAAGATGATTTTTCTGAAGTATGATATATATCAATACATACTAAGAAATCAATTAAGAGACTTCTAATCTGGACAAGATGATGTAGAATTGTTTTTCCCTGCATCTCTCCTCTAAGGACAACTTTATACCCTGGAAATGGTACAAAACACAACGAAATAACTCTGAAGGATGGTAAGAAGGTTACTGGGACTAGGGAAGAAAGCACAGCAGCAGCAGAGCATCTTGTTTCCCTACCCAACAGAAGAAGGCCACGCAAACCTAGCATTTCCCAAATCCCAAACTGGCAACAGAAGGCACGTCATTCCTCCCCAAACAGAATTCCCTCTGACAAAAGCAGGGAAGCATGATACTACTAGAAAAGGTCAATTGGAAGCCCTGCCAGAAATAAACAGCCAGGAGAGGTACTCTCATCTCCCATTGGGCCTGAAACTCCCCTTATCCACCAAGAGATTACCAATTGGGCAGGCAGAGCTGGGAAGAGAGTCAATATACAGCAGGTGGCCTGGTTTAGGAAGCCTCAATGTACCTGCTGTACCCACACTCACCTCCCCTGCCCAGCAAAGGGGAATGGGCAGCTGGAACAGGGAAAATCGATGTAGCCACAGTAAGCGCCCTGGTCCAGGAAGTCTTTTTGGTTCAGTGGGACCCAGCTTCTTCCTCTCTGCAAGAGTGACTGGGTTGGGCTAGTGGGGCAAAGGACCCAGCTACATCAAGGGGTTCAGTCTGAGAAGTACCTATATATATATATATATTTTAAGATTTTATTTATTTATTTGACAGAGAGAAAGACAGCCAGTGAGAGAGGGAACACAAGCAGGGGGAGTGGGACAGGAAGAAGCAGGCTCCCAGTGGAGCAGGGATCCCCTCGATCCCAGGACCCCGGGATCAGGCCCTGAGCCGAAGGCAGAGGCTAAACGACTGAGCCACCCAGGAGCCCCTGAGAAGTACCTATATTCCTGCAGGCACAAGACTTTCCTCTCCCATCCAGAAATACCATGGAACAGAGGAACCCCCATAGGGCCGTCCCTCTACATCCTCCCTGCTGAAAGATACCTGGCAGCCAGGATTAAGGAAACTCCTTCCACCCCCTGAGGCAACACCAGCAGGAAACAGCTTTGAGCCACCATAGCAACAACTGAGCCAGATTGATCAAAATAATACCACAAAGGCTCTGACAATTAAACTGACTTTGGTACCAAAGCCCACAAATATAGGCCAAACCCTATGTGCTAAATCTGTCCACTAAAATTTTCAAAAATGTTAATTAGAGCCTGGATTCTCCTAACGTAAGAGACAAAAGGTCCAGGATACAATTAAAAATATCCCCATCATAGCAAGAACCAAGAAAATGTAACTTGAATAAAAAAAAGACAATCAACTGATGCTAACACCAAAAGAAATCGTATGTTGGAATTAGCTGACAAAACTTTTAAGGCATCTGTCATATAAAAATATTTCAGCAGACAATTTCAAAAACTTGAAACAAATTAAAAAACAGGAAATCTCAACAAAGAAACAGAAGTGATAAAAATAAAACAAACAAATTATAAAACTAAAAATGCAATAACAGGGTAAAAAAAATCTTGGATGGGCTCAATTGTAGAGTAGAGATGACAGAGACTAGCATGAGTGAACAGTATAATTGATGTAATCTGAAAATAGAAAATAAGCAGAAACAACAGCAACAAAAACATGAGCAGAGATTCAGGGACCTGTGAAACATAACAAAAGGTCCAATATTTGTATTTGGAATCCCAGAAGAAGAGGAGAAAGAAATTGGGACTGAAAGAGCATTTTAAAAAACGATGGCTGAAAAGTCCCCAGATTTGGTAAAAGACAACCCTACAAATAAAAAGCTGAACAAATTTTATACAGGTAAGCCCAAAGAAATCTATGTCAAGACACATCATAATTTAACTTGTAAAAGCTGAAGAAAGAGAAAAATAATATTGAAAACAGCCAAGATAGATGGCACATTACTCATAGGGAACACCAATTTGGATTGGAGGGGATTTCTCATCTGGAACTGTGGAGTCCAGAAGAAAGTGCCACAATATTTTCTAAGTGCTGAAAGAAAACAGCTGTAGTTACTAATATCATAATACCTGCCGAAACTATCCCTTAGGAATAAAGAGGAAATAAAAACATTCTAAAACAAAGCGAAACTAAATTTGTCACTAGCAGACCTACCCTACAGATTGGCTAAATGAAGCTCTTCAAACAGAAAGGGAACAATAAAAGAAGGAATCATGGAACATCAGGAAGAAGGAACCGTGGGAAGAGAGGAAATAGGGGTACATACATTAAGCCATTCTTTTTCCTGAATTTTATAAATCATACATGATAATTGAAACAAAATATAATACCATCTCATATTCAAGACAATGATACTTAAAAATGGGACCAAAATGGAAGTGAGATTTCCACACTAGACTTGAACCAGTGAAATATTGATGCTAGTAGCCTGTTTGCTGTAAGTCACATATATGTTTTTTAATACTCAGAGCAACCACTATAAAAACGATACCAAGGGATACTCTCAAACCATTTTAAATAAATCAAGATGGAATCTTAAAAAATATCCCTACAACCCCACAGTAAAGCAAGAAAAGAATAGCCCAGGTATGAGCGCTAAAAGAAACAAAGAGAAAGCAAATAAAATAGCAGACTGAAACTCTGACATATCAGTAATTATCTTAAATGTAAATGCTCTAAATACAGCAATCAAAAGTCAGATTGGCAGAATGGATACAAAAGAATAACTTGAACTATATACATGCATTTTGCAGCAAAGGGCTAACATAGCAGGTTTGAGGTTGTTATCCTTAAAAGAACCAGCTTGTAAGATTGGCCCTTACCTGATGTCTGGGAACTTGGTTTTCTCTAATAAGAATGTCTCTCTGTGTCCAACTATGTAAACAATATGGTCTATACAGAACACCTGCTTTTTTTTTGTGGGGGAAGGGGGGGTGTGGGGATTCTGGAATTTTGGTACATGCCCAGCAGAAGATGCCTACATGACCAGTTGCCAATAAAAAAGCTCTGGGTGCTGAGTCTCTAAGGAGGTTTCCTGGTGGAAAACTTTCCACACTTGTAATCGTAGCACATTGCCTGAGAAATTGAGCACTTAGTGTGTGATTCCACTGGGAGAGGACTCTTCCTCAAGAGCTGCACCTGATTTTCTCTGGATTTTACTCCATGACTTTCCCTTTGCTGAATAAATCCTTTGCTCTAATATATCATAGCTGTAAATCTGACAATATGCTTAATCTTGTGAATACTGCTAACAAGTCAGCACACAAGGTATGGTGTTGAGAAAACCCAACACATGATGCTTATGAGAAATGACCTCAAATTCAACAACATAAGTAATTTGAAAGTAAAAATCTCTCTCTCTCCCTCTCTCTCTCTTTATATAAAGATATAATATAAAGAGAGAGAGAGGTATATATATGTATATATATACCTATATATATATACACCTCATGCAAGCATTAAGCAAGAATAGAAGGAGTGTCCATATTAACATATAATAAAGTAGACTTCAGAGCAAAAAAAAATATTAGAGACAAAGAGGGTCATCACATATTGATGAAAGAATTAATATACCAGAAAGTCATATGATCCTAAATATAGACGCATCGACCATTGGGAGAAATTGGGCAAAATGTTCAAGAAATCTCTCTGTAACTTTCTTGTAACTGCATGCAAATATACAATTATCTCAATAAAAGTTTTAATTAAAACTAGAAAATAAAAGTCAGTCAGTCCAAAAGGCTTGTCATGAAAAATATTCTGGGTTGAAAATCATTGTTCACTTAGTGCCACAAAGGAATAACTTCATTCATTATCTTATAAGAACAATGACACTGGGTTCACCTGCCATGGGTTTGCCCCCAACCACATCCCGAAGAATTTTAGGATTTCCTATGTATCTAAATTTTGATAATTTTTCATTCACTGTGTTCGATTCAGGCCTCTCTAATATGAAAGTATTTAACTCAGACAAATTTTCTTGTATTAATATTATTGTTATTATTGATAACTTTCTCCGACCTTTCTAATAGTTGAATTTTTCTTAATCTTTTATCTTTTCTGTCTTATTTTTACTTAAATTTATTTTTTTGTCTTATATTCAGGGAGATTTCTTCAAATGTATCCTTAAATTTTTTTATATTTTGCTTTTAGTTTCTAGGAAACTTATTTTGTGATGATTTCTTTTTCATAGTATCTTAATGGATGCAATGCATATATATATGTGTATATGTATATATGGAAATATATATTCTCTCTATCTCTCTCTCTGAAGATTTTAATTAGAATTTTGGTTCACATTATTGAGATTTTTTTTTTTCTGTTTCCTAACTTCTATCTCCTTCAGAATTGGTTTTCTTTTGTTTATCTTGGTCTTTGTCTTTAATGTTAGAGTCTTCCATGGAACCGACTGTTAATTATTCATATTTAAGCGAGCCCAACAAAGGTTGATTTGTAGCTGTGTATACTCGTGTGAGGTTTGTCACCTGGAGAATGTATCTTCTGGGTGAAGGTCAGGCACAAGATCATTTTGCTGGGGAACCCTTAAGTGCAAGAATAGGAATGGAGACACTGATGCCTATGATTTCTGCCCAAGTAAGTCATCCCTAACGTAATTTTATTTAAAGCAATGAAACCTAATTTTAGATTGTCCCATCTGTGGGGTAGAATTGTAGACAAACAGGGACAACCATTTCTGTGACCTTGCAATCAACCCTACTTTGCACTCCCGCATTTGTAACCTGGTAGGCAGTTTAACTAGCTCATCAGTTACAACTCCTTTTGCTTGTCAACTAAACTATGGCTTTCTCATGTCATCAGTCAATGCTGTGTCTACTGTTTTCTGTCTTCTAGAAATTTACTAACATTTCTCATTTTTTCATGGCCTCCATTTAGTATTCTTTATTGCAGTGGTTTATACTACTTACTGTTTTACCATTATTTTAATGATGTGTCAAGATAAAGAGGAAACATGCATTTGTGCTGTCTGCAGTTTTCAAACATTAGTCACTATTAAAATAGTCTTGACATAAAAATATAACTCTTGTACATTTTACCAATGGTAATTTAAAAACAATAAAAATTTCTCTTTACCCCCAGAAATATAATCAAAAACTAAAGTCATAATTAGATTTTGCCACGCTAACAAGTAATTGAATCATGGATTTATTTTACTTCACAACTCATGTTTCATGTGATTTTTTTAGCTACTAGCCTTTCATGATTAAAATAAGTAAATTCAGTTTCTTCCAAAGTGTTTTGAAATCCTAACTAGAAAGAGTTTTGTTTATCTATAGAAAAGTGTTTTTCTATATTATATTTTACTAAGTCAATGTTAGGCACACAGTATTCAATCAATTAATACTTCTTCGTAGAAAACCACAAGTGTATTTTAATGTGCAGTGATGTGCAGTTTTGTGTTCTGTGAATCTCAGTTGGTTTTCTAACATCATCCCTTCCACCCCAAAATCAATCTCCCTTCCAACCTTGTCATAAGTTTTACTGACAGTAAAGTCACTCATCTCAGTGGAGCAGAAAAGTAAAAGCAGAATCATTGTTTGGAACTAGTGGCACATTGTACATTTATTTCATTTAGTTCAAGAACCAAAACATCTAAGTCATCTTAACCATGCCAATAATAGCAAAATATCTTCTGAGCCCTTCAATCTCTTAACAGCTACAAAACTTCAATTATGTACTTTTTTTCCCCCTTCTTCCTGACATCCTATTTCTCACTGAGGCCATTTTGTGTAACTTTGTGTTCCTGATTAGAAGATGGGAACAAAGGCAATGATGAAAATAATAACCGGGGAAAACACCTGAAAACACCTAAAAACACGCTCCTGATTTGACCACTTTTTGCAAAGGCTTATGTTAGCATATAATATTATTTATCATTTGGAGAGCTACTATTAAGATTTAAAAAGCAGTGAAGGAAGAGGAGAACAGAAAACTTTTTGTTAAGGCAGCTTGTCTTTGAATAACTAAACACTGACATGGTGGCTTTCTCTTGTTTCTCTTCATAGCTACCAAAAAAAAAGGGGGGAAAGAAAAAAAGGGGAGGTTTCTCCAAAAAAAAAAAAAAAAAAAAAAGCCCAAGCAAAGCAGTAAGTCAATATAATCTTGTAGTTATAAAATCATTGTGAAGGTCTAACTCTCTCAAAGTTAGGCTTAAACCAGGGAATGGCTTATTTCCCATGGTGTGGATTATAGAAAAATAAAATCCTAATTTAATTTTATCTTGCCGGTAGATCTTATAGGTTGGAGGAATAAGGGTAGGGTAGGAAAAGAGTCTAGGTTGTTCTAATATTTTTCAAGATTATTCTTTTTTTTAAGTTTTATTTATTTGTTTTAGAGAGAGAGAGAGTATGAAAAGGAGGAGCACAGGGAGAGGGAGAGAGTGAGAAAATCGTAAGCAGACTCCCTGCTGAGCACATAGCCTGATCTGGGGCTCAGTCTCACACCCTTGAGATTGTGAATCAGGCACTTAACTGACTGAGCTACCCAGGCACCCCAGCATTATTCTTGTTTCTTATCTACAACAACTGAATGAACAGTTGTTATTTTTGGTGTTATCTCTATTTTTATATCTAGAAATATTATTTCTTGCTCAGGTAATAATTAAGCTAAAGCCTCTTGTTTTAGTGTAAACTATGTTTTATTCAGAGGGGCCAGCTACTATAATAAAAAATCCTAAAGTATCCAGGGCTTAATATAATAAGAATTTATTTCTAGCTAATATCACAGTCCAAATCAAGGGGCTTTGTTCCATGGTGTCATTCAGGGGATCCATTTTTCGTTTGGTTTTTGTTTTGTTTTGTTTTTATAAATACATCTTTGAAAGTGGTTGAGGGGAAGAAGGGAAGTAGCTGTTTTGATCATTAACATCTTTCTTAAAAAGTTTTATTGCTTATTTCAATCTGATAATCAGGATATCCAAAACTTTAGCTCTGTAACAAAATGCCTATAATTCTAAATATGCTTTTTTTTTTTTTTTCCTCTCAGCTGTATTTTCAATGTCAGGCCATGGTCAGCAGGATTATGAACTTTCTCCCTTTACTCATTAAGAAAGGAAAGGAAAGGGAAGGGAAAGGAAGGAAGAAAAGAAAAGGAAAGGGGAAAGGAAGAAAAGAGGAAAGGAAAGGAAAGGAAAGGAAAGGAAAGGAAAGGAAAGGAAAGGAAAGGAAAGGAAAGGAAAGGAAAGGAAAGGAAAACCAGTCTAGACCAGCTTCATGGACTTATGACCTATGTAGATGGAGAAGACTCCCCAGTCAAAAAGGCACTATGCTCAGTTCTGCTTTTGGCATCTTGAAATTTTTAAACATTTTGTTTTCGAACTGGTCTCTTTTAAGTTAAGTCAAAGGGCCAGTGGAGCAAGTGCCTATCCAGAGGTTTGATGTACGATATGTGTGTCTCTTCTTTTCCCAGAAAGATCTTTCCATTCACATGTTGTTCATAGTGCCCAGTGAGCACAGAATTCCTGTTAACCTTCCCAGCCTAGTGGACCCAGCATTTCTTGGGAACCCCTGCATCCTTACTGGATGCTCTAATTCTTGGTAACAAATGAAAAAAGAGAAACATAAGAATTGGGACATTTTAAATTTAATTTAATTATTTTATTTTAAGGTCCATTCCCCAAAGCAGCATATATCATCTCTGTCAATGTCATTGGACAGACCTCAGTCCTACAGTCTCAACAAGACCATCTACATAATTTGGGGGCCCAGCAGAAAATGAAAATGTGGGGCCTCTTGGTCAAACATGAGAATTTCATTACTATAACAGCAGAGCATTAAGCTGACCACACGGCCTTCTGAAGTGCAGGTCATATGTGATTGTACAGTCTGCATGCCCTTGTAGATGGCCCTAAGTTTCACTTAAATTCCAGGGAATCTGAGAAATGTGGCTCACCTGTTGTATCTAGCAGGAAAAGGCAATGGAATTTGGTAAGTATATTACCAAACGAGGGATGCTACAACAAATTGCCACAAACATAGTGGCTTCAATAATAGATTTATTATTTTATCGTTCTGGAGGACAGAAGTCTGCAATGAATTTCACTGGGCTAAAATCAAGGTGTTGGCAGAGCTGTGTTTCTTTCTGGAGATTCCAAGGAAAATCTATTTGCCTTTTCTAACTTCTAGAGACCAGCACATTCCTTGGCTTGTAGGCTATTCTTCCATCTTCCAAATTGCATCTTTCTGATGATCCTTCCCCAGTCATATCTCTTCCTGACCATAGCTGGAAAAGTTTATAAGGACCCATGTGATTTTATTTGCTCACCTGGATAATTCAGGATATCTCTTCACTTTAAAGTCTTTAATTTAATCACATTTTCTTAGCCCTTTTGCCATGTAAAGTAACATATTTACAGGTCCAGGGGATTAGGGCATGGATATCTTGAAGAGCCAATATTCTGCCACCACAACAAGCATATGGCTTTGTTTCCATTCCAACTTGCTAGATCATGAGAGTTAGTATAAATTATTTCTTTAATGAATTCTACACAAAGAAGTTTAGTTTCTGAAAGTAATTAGTTCTAATTAAGACAGTATGTCATCATGGAAACTATGGCTCCAATAATAGCTCTGGTGCTGTCTTTCCTTCATACGTTCTCCCTAATATGTTTTCCTTCTCAAAGATCATATGAGTTCTATTTTTTTTTAAGAATGCCTATTAAATCACTCAGTCCTGGATCTTTTCTTTCTACCTTTGTTGTGCCTAATCTTATTTCTAAAAAACAAAGCAAAACAAACAACAACAAAAAACTCCAGCTATCCGAATTACATGAAGTTGAATTACTGAAGTTGAATCAGGGTGGGAGAAAAAGAAGGAAAAATGTGTGTGTATATATCCTAAGTCAAAGAGGTAAATCTAGCACCCATAATTATTTTCTTAAGATCATCTCTTTTCTTTATGTTAAATGCAGTTGTTTTGAATTCTGATAAAACGTAGCCTGCCAACTTACGCAGAGATTTTTTTTAAGTGATTTATTTGGTTCCCCCCAAAAGCAGAAAAAAAAATCCCATAACTTTTCTCTCATTTTTTAATTAGTAGCAGCAAAATTGTTTATGAGATGTTTAGGGGCATGTTCAGACAATGTAGTGGGGTTACAATGAGAGGAAAATCACATTTTTATTCATCCTTGGGCAACTTTGATTTAGTTCAACTACTGAAAGAATGAAAGTCCTGCTTGAATGCCTTCTGCTTGATTTCTACTATGCTTCATCTCTTGTTTCTTTATTAATAGGAGAATTTAGAGAAAGGATGAGGATTCACATTAAAAAAGGAAGAAAGAAAATTGGAGGAGCAGTTCTAGACATTTTATTTTACCTTCATTTCACCTCACCTGTGTCAGAAATAACAATGGGCACTCTGTAAGATGAACTCACCAAATAACAGTCTCTGGTAATGGCTAAAGTGTACCTTTAGGAAAAGGAAGAAAGATGACCCTCAGGTGCAAGTGACCTCTTAGACCATGTTTGCTTATCAAGAAATTTTAATAGCATCAGATTTAAAAAAGGAGAACTTTCATTTGTATACATGTGTATTAGAATAGTCACTTATGTACTTTAGTATTAGACAACTTTCACCAACTTTTGCAATGATGATAAGAAACCCTAACATCTAAATAGCATAAAATACCATTGGTTTGGTTCTTGTTTGATATGTCTATGGCTGTCCTCTACCTCGCCTCTCTTTATATGCCATCACCTTTCAGAGCAGAGGCTAAACGGAGAGCCCCATCCGGGACGTGCTATTCTTATGGCAAAGGGAAAAGAACAAGATAGTTTTTTTTTTTTAATTTTCTTTCTTTATTTTATTTTAGAGAGAAAGAGAGGGAGAGTGCAAGCAGGGGAAGGGGCAGAAGGAGAGGGAGAGAATTTCAAGGAGACTCCATTCTGAGCACAGAGCCCAACATGGGGCTCAGTCTCACCACCCTGAGATTATGACCTGAGCCAAAACCAAGAGTCACATGTTTAACCGACTGAGACACCCCAGCACCCCAAGAACAAGATAGTTTATGGAAACAGACAACAGCACATAAAGCTTCTTCTAAGAATAGGCTTGTACCATTTCTGGTTCATTTTATTGGCTGAAGAAAGCCACATGGACACATTTGACACTGAAGAAAGGAAATATATATTTACCTACGGTGAGGTTATGCAAGACATACAGCAATGTGCCAAGATATGTAAACCTCTAAGACAAAAGGAGAAAGAGAAGCAAATGATTTGGAATCATAACACAATCAACCACACAAGTAGGAGAAAAGAAGCTGTTTTTTTTCCTTAAACTATTGAGTTTCTTAAATTATATCTCCTATATTATAAAAGTTACAGAAATTATTGTAGAAATTAGAGTAGACACATTTTGATAGGTTTAGGGTATTACAAATTTAAAGAGCTAGTGTAAAATTTAGAGAAAGCCAGAATATTCATTGCAATGCTACTGTTTTCCCCCATAAGGAGAAAAATACTTTAATCAAAGAATACCAGTTTCTTACAACAAGACTAATCTACTTTTCTTTAGGAATGGATTACTAGTTTATTGCTTGGCTATGTGCCCATATAAGCAACTTTATTTCTCAGGTTCTATTACAACTAAGGTGGCCCATTAGGCGTAAGTGGGAGTTGACAGATGGCACTTCTGAGAAAAATTCCTTGAGGATGGGACAGAGGGCTACTGTGCACCTTTTTGTCATGACTCCCTTTCATTTCCTTCTTCCTGTCTAGAACTAAGACCTGGCGGATAAAGATCTATAGTTATTTTGGGCTTTGACTTTGAGGATGGAAGCTGAGTGCTAAATTCTTGGGGCTAACTATTAAAGGTGTTTGTATCTTTGCTGGCAATATATAGCCTTTCTATCCATCCTGGAGGGCTTAACTCTGTACTTCTTTTATGACAGGGCAATATAAACTTCAATTTTATTTGACTTACTATGATTTTCTATTTCTCTGACTAGCAGCTTATAGCACAATTGCTATATGTTACAAGACTTAAAGAATATGGATTAAAAATTGAGGGGAGCTCATTGCATCTTTTCTCACAGAGACCTGTATGGATGTTTAACTGGGAAATAAAATGATGCAGAGTAAGATGGAGAACAAGGAGGATAAAGCAAGATTATAATATCCAAGACCAGGAAAAAGATTGAAACAGTGAGAGTGTTCAGCTAAATGAGTGAAGCTAAAGAAATGGTATTGTAGTAAGTAAGGTTATAACTGCAGGAAGCTTAAACCTTTAGCTGTAATGATTGACATAGATATAGGTCTTTGATCATATATGGATACACACAGATTCAAGTACATAAATAAGTAAAAATCTCATATTTTTTACAGGTAGGGTCAAATCAAATAGACTCCTCAGACACTTAAACTAGGACACTATAGAACTATGAGCCCTTAGTTAAGTAGATTTATATGCTCTTCTCTCTTTAGGCCACTTGGCACTACTGTCAGCCATTTGTTTGGCTTCTACAGACTTCTCAACAATAGCTACTCCCAAACAATGGGAACTGTTAAAATGGGTCTATTGGTAATGGGATTGGGGTTTGTGAACACACAAATGCCCCAGTTTTTTAAAATCTATTATTCCAGCATTTTTTTCCTCTGTTAGTTTCTATTAGATATAAAACCAGGAAAAAAATAATAGAACTTCTCATTCCATTCTGCAAAATCTCTTTTCCAAGTATCCAGGATCCTTTCCAAATAGTTGGCTAAGCGGGCCCATCTCAGCATTTCTTAACTCCTATGATGTGCTGTCTTTGTCTATGTCCTGATTTTGTCCTCTCTCATTTACTCATCATCAGTTGAAGACAGCAAATCTAAGAGGCCTCTTAGTTGCTAAAAGTTTTAGCTGTTTAAATCTGCCAGAGCAGGTATCTGAGTTTAATACAGATTGAGAAAAAGAGCAAGAAAAAATATTCTCAAATGGCATGTCAGGAAATATCATCAAGGGTGATTTAATCTAAAGCAGGTATAATCAGTACACATAAACCGATAGGTCCACAGAGGATGTTGACAACCAATTATACAATTTAAAAAAGATTTTAATTAATTATAATTGTAGGCAAAGAGGATTCATGGTAAATCCCTGTTTTAGTTTTCATAGTCAGAGAAATATTTCAAAGTGTCCAAGGAGGAATTGAAAATTTTTGACTGTTGAAGAAAAGAAAGTATTAGTGTGAGGGCTTGGAACATGAAGAATGATAAGAAGGAGCAGGAACAAAAGGAGGTAGAGGAGGAAGAGAAAGAAGAGTGTGTGAAGTTGTGTTTTAAGCAACCGAGAGGAGGAAGTGAACAAATGTTGGAAGTGAGCAAGTGAAAGTTGGCTGGAGACCATAGGAAAACAAAGGAGCTGGACTTAAGCAGCTGGCGAGAGGCCAACAAACTAGCATGTTCTGGCTACTTGAGTATTTGCATTAGTTTCTATCGACTGGAATTAGAAATTCACTTAGATATTTCCAAGAGGATGTGAATTAACACAGTGTTTGGATAGTATTAATATCCTGGTTAGGTGGAGATGTTTAAGTAACATCTTGGTTTTGTAGTGTGCTTTGCTGTTTTTATTCTAACAGCTAAATACACAATATTTTTGTATAATTGCCAAATAGTGGTAGAGTAAAAAATATTAAATAATTCTTAAAACGAATCTCTTGTCAGTTAATGAAATAGTTTAAATCTTTTTAATATAAAGAAGCTAACGTTTTATTTGTACTTATATTCCTTTTTCTCCTGGGGAAAGAGGAGTAATTATATATTTTTTTCTACTTCAGAATCTGTCTCTTAGAAGTGTATCAATTGCATTCAAGTTCTTACAGTTAAATGTGTCCATTTAACGTTATTTTCTGTATTTACCTTGCTGATGCTACTTAAGGCAGAATAGCTAGGTATCTTGTTGAAATAGAAATGTCCACACTAGACTCTTTTTTCCTTTCAGAAATGATTTCAAGCCTGATAAAGAAAGAAAAAGATAAAGGCAGCAAAGCACTTGTCATTTTTTGGTAAGTGCTGCACTTGTTTCTTTCAGGCATTTGGGAAAGGACTGAATATATATTATTTGATTTATTTTACTGTCTCTCGGAGTACATTTGGTTTTGTGTATTTTAAACAGAGAGACAGAAATGACTTGATAAACAATATCCATCAAAACAACTTGGAAACAACTTAAGATGTTGGTCTTTGTAAGAAGTCAAGATGGCTTTTCCATCCAAGTAGCTTTGAGTGATTCTGTTAAAAGTATGTAGCAGGAAGGAGATGAGGATGGCGGTAAAGCAAAGAAGCAGAAAGGTTTAAGTTGGAAATAGGACTTTAAATATTGTTAACACCTTTCAAAACAGATACCCCAACAAGTATGCTCTTGCTTGATAGCAATGGATTGTCAGTATTTGGTCTGAGGCTAAAGTACTGTTGAAAAGCTCATTAGCTAAATACGAAATTCTGTTTAAAATAACGAACTTTCAGATGTTGTAATTGATTCAAAGTGTTTTGCTCAAGGAAGATACTCAATTTATGTACATGGGATTGCTTTATTGCTTTTCAGGAGACTGACTAGGACTTTCCACTTTAGAATATGTGAATCAGCTTTGAAATATACCACGGCAAATATTTCACAGCAAACAATGCCAATTAATAAGGGAGAAAAGGAATGGATATTGCTCCAGTAAAATAAAAGAGATTCAGGAAGTTTGTAAAGAATGATCCAACTTGAAATTTGGCCAGAAAACATTGCCTGACATACACCCACACCCTCCTTTGGCAATATGTTCTCTGCTATTTTAAGTGGCCACAAACAGCTGTAACATTAGTTTTGTAGCTAAGTGATGAGAAAAGGATTGTAAAACCAGTGCCCTGAATTCTAATCCCAAACTCCCTATTTATTTTGTTTATGAGGATATATCATTTCTTGACATCAGTCTATTTTGTGGAGGTCTGAGGGGCTTAACTGGTGTAATATAATTATTAAATTTTCTGCCAAGTCCCAGTAAATTATAATGACTAGTCCATGTGTAGTAATGATCATGTCTGGTAAGAATAACTTGCATGATCAGGATTAGATGGATAAAGAAGTGAAAGGAAACTCAATCCTTTAACCTACAAACAGGGTAAAACTCAAAGGCAAACCCCACTACTGTCTCTGAAACCATCACAAAAAGCTACACTATCCCCCATAAAAATTATACTTTCAGTTGCTGCAGTTCATCTCAGTGTGTTCTCTTACCTAAATCATCTCCCCTCCTGGGCACAGTAATTCTCCAAATTTTCATGATAAATCCCCACCGAACTTTTGACCACGAGCAGCATGCTAGACGGCAAAGAAGCATGATGGCCACTCAATCACCCACCTGAAGGACAGCATGATTTTCTTTGCAAGAGTAAGTGTGGTTCATTTTTGCAAACTGAGAAAATCAATTTTAAATGCCTTGTCTACGGGCTATTTGGAGCTAATTTGAGATAGCGCATTTCTCTAAGGCTGAAGACTTAAGTAAACGTTAAGATTTTCCAGCTAACTTAGAGCACTGATAGATTCTGCCTTGTGCAAGCCAGTAGTCTACACCCTTGATCATATTCTCTTATTCAACCCACAAACAAAACACACAATTAATGAAAAAAAAAATGAAGAGACAGTGAGAGAGTGCAGGAATAATGAAGTTATTCCAGCAGCTTATAAAAAAAAAAAAAAAAGGATTACATGTTATCTCTAGGTTGATACTTTTAATGGATATTTTAAAGTCTTTTTCTTATTTGAACTCACAGTAGCATTAGGTAGTATTAATCATTCTCTCTCTCTCTCTCTTGAAATTCCCTTTTCCTTTGTCTTTCATGAACAATATACTCTTTCAATTTACCAGACTTCCCACCTTTCTGACCCATCCATGTTAATCTTTATTACTTTCTTCTCCTTTTTATTTAATTTATTTTTTTTAAGATTTTATTTATTTATTTGAGATAGAGCACACAAGCATGAGTGTGGGCGAGGGGCAGAGGGAGAGTGAGAAACAGACTCCCTGCTGAGCAAGGAGCCTGATGCGGGACTCGATCCCAGGTCTCTGAAATCATGAGCTGAGCCAAAGGCAGATGCTTAACTGACTAAGCCACCCAAGGGCCCCTCTTCTCCCTTTTTTGAGATTTTAGATATTAGAAGGCCCTAAGATATGGCCCTATTTCTCATCTTTTTATTTCATTCTTTCTTCCTTGGCAACCACATTGACACCTGTGGTTTTACTTTTTAATTTCTTTATCTCAGAGCTCACTTCTGAGTTCTAGACCCATATCACCCTCTTTCTGTAGAACAGCTGAATCTGAATATTTCAAAGGCAATTCCATTTCATCATATCCAAAGTTGAACTCAGTTTTTCTTTAAATATCATGCCCTCCTCTAGTGTTCTGTATTTTAATAAATGTGGCCACACTTTATCAAGCTCAGCAAATCAGAAATTCAGAAGTTCTAATTCTTCCTCCTTTTTTATTCTCCTTACCAGAGCCATTTCCCTGTTCTGTATTTATATTTTCTAAATATGTGCTTCATCCTAACATCACCACTCTGGTTAAAGGCTCCTATCTCACCTAGACTACTAAAATAGATTCTATCTTGTCTTTCCCCTCCCCTTCTGGACCACCTTGAATCTGTTCTTACATGGAAGCCACGGTGATATATTTTAAATATAAACTTATTTGTGTTATTTTCTGCTAAAACTCTTCCAAAAATGTCCCATTGTTTTGTGACCAGTATGCTTTCAAAATTCAACTCCTGACTACCTTTTAGGTAATTTTAGACCATTCTCCCTCTCTCTTTCTATATTTCATCTATAAAAAAATTTTTAAATCTAAAATTTCCACTTTGATCTTTCTGTTTATGCCATTGCACCAGCTCTAACATGGCAACCACCTTAAGCAAGTTATTCATCTTCTCAGATTCAACATCTTTCCCTGAGGTGAGCTGAGCCCCTTGTACACCTCATATAGCCCCATTCTAGCCTCTCATGACTCACAATCACTTCCTCTTTATCACAGTTATTATAACTTATAATTATACATGCATCCCAAATTAGATGATGAGCTCCATAAAGTAACATTTATATCTGCTTGTATTCACCTGAATGATAACCCAGTGCCTGAAATTTACATATTAGACTCTCAAGATTTTTTTTTTTAATGTCTAAAGGAACAACCTGTTTTATTTTGTATATCATCAAGCTGAATTGCATCACTACAGTTACTCCATGTTCCCTGTGTTCTCCCACTTTTCCACATGGAAACTTAAATAGCATCTTTCTGCCAATGTTTCCTCAATGTCTTCAATGATCTATGAGGAAGCACAACAAAAGATTAAGAATATGGTTTCAGAAGAAGGCTGTGTGGTTCAAATGACTTGTCTGCTTTCCTAGCTTTGAGATACTTGTTAAGCGACTTAATTGCTCTGCTTTAGTTCCTCACCTGTAAAAATGGAGATTAATATTGATTTATAAGACTATGTGAAAGTTAAATAAAACTGTCTATTTAAAGCCCTTGGAAAAGCACATGATATATGTTCAATAACTATTAGCAGATATTTTCAATCGTATTTTTCACATATTGGAAAATTTAAAGGGATATACAAGACAATCCTGAGGGCAGATACTCTTATTTTTGAGGAACTGGTTGGTACAAACAGTTTTGTAGTAGAAATCTGGAATCTTCAAATCAAAACCACACTGAGATACCACCTTACGCCAGTTAGAATGGCAAAAATAGACAAGGCAAGAAACAACAATTGTTGGAGAGGATGTGGAGAAAGGGGATCCCTCCTACATTGTTGGTGGGAATGCAAGTTGGTACAGCCACTCTGGAAAACAGTGTGGAGGTCCCTTAAAAAGTTAAAAATTGAGCTACCCTATGATCCAGCCATTGCACTACTGGGTGTTTACCCCAAAGATACAGACGTAGTGAAGAGAAGGGCCATATGCACCCCAATGTTCATGCAGCAATGTCCACAATAGCTAAATCGTGGACGGAGCCGAGATGCCCTTCAACAGATGACTGGATTAAGAAGTTGTGGTCCATATATACAATGGAATATTACTCAGCTATCAGAAAGAACGAGTTCTCAACATTTGCTACAACATGGACGGCACTGGAGGAGATAATGCTAAGTGAAATAAGTCAAGCAGAGAAAGACAACTATCATATGATTTCTCTCATCTATGGAACATAAGAACTAGGATGATCAGTAGGGGAAGAAAGGGATAAAGAAAGGGGGGGTAATCAGAAGGGGGAATGAAACATGAGAGACTATGGACTATGAGAAACAAACTGAGGACTTCAGAGGGGAGGGGGGTGGGGGAATGGGATAGACCGGTGATGGGTAGTAAGGAGGGCACGTATTGCATGGTGCACTGGGTGTTATACACAACTAATGAATCATCGAGCCTTACATCGGAAACCGGGGATGTACTGTATGGTGACTAACATAATATAATAAAAAATCATTAAAAAAAAAAAAAAAGAAATCTGGAATCTGTCCAAAACACTAATTTACAAAACTACTTTTTCTCAGCAATGATGCAGTTTTCATAATCATTAGAGAATACAGGAAAAAGATACTATCCCAGATCTTTAGGCCCTACTAAGGAGAAAAATGACAAAATACTGGTCAGCAATTCATCTTTTGTATAAATGCTTGAAGTCTATACAGATGTTTTAAGTTGTAGCCTTGCCTTGGGCATCAAACTTACAGTAAAAATTACTTAATTGGTTTCTATAAAGAACATGCTTATTCTAGACTTGATTTTTAAATAGAATATTCATTTTGATGAGGATTATTACAGTTGCAAAATTTTCTAGCTTACATCAGTATGTTTCTGAAAAAAAAAGTATTACAAAGTCTAGAGATAACCAGAATAAGAAGCAATTTATGTAACAGTTAAACGGTAATAAAAGATGGTAGGTATTTTGCAACTTTTTATCTGATAGCTCTGAAAATTATTTGCTCTTCACAATTATCTTGTGGTTTTATTTTGGTATATTTTGAATTGGTTATTATATTTAGTTGTTCTTGCAAAGAATTATGCACTGCAAACCAGAAATATAGATATATAGGAAAATACTTAATAGTTTCCTTGTTCTGAATTTAAATAGCACACAAATCTACTGAGTCATGAGTTGGTTGTACAATCTTCCTTTACCTTTTATAGCAGGATTATAGCTTGAAGGCAGCTTCAAGTGTCTTTCGCAGAGATAGAGACGATATGAAAAATAAGAGTATATGTACAGTCACTGATTCCACTGAGAGTTTGTCTTGTCCCAAATATACTGCGAGATACCAAAAAGTTCCAGTTTTAAACAAAAGTATAGGCAAGAATGAAAAAGTAGTGAAGAGAAGGGCCATATGCACCCCAATGTTCATAGTAGCATTGTCCACAATAACTAAATCATGGAAGGAACCAAGATGCCGTTCAACAGATGAATGGATTAAGAAGTTGTGGTCCATATATACAGTGGAATATTACTCAGCTATCAGAAAGAATGAGTTCTCAACATTTGCTGCAACATGGACAGCACTGGAGGAGATAATGCTAAGTGAAATAAGTCAAGCCGAGAAAGACAATTATCATATGATTTCTCTCATCTATGGAACATAAGAACTAGGAAGATCGGTAGGGGAAGAAAGGGATAAAGAAAGGGGGGGGTAATCAGAAGGGGGAATGAAGCATGAGAGACTATGGACTCAGAAATAAACTGAGGGCTTCAGAGGGAAGGGGGGTGGGGGAATGGGATAGACTGGTGATGGGTAATAAGGAGGGCACGTATTGCATGGTGCACTGGGTGTTATACACAACTAATGAATCATCGAACTTTACATCAGAAACCAGGGATGTACTGTATGATGACTAACATAATATAATAAAAAAATTTTTTAAAAAAAGAATGAAAACAATGTCAGCTATAGAAATACTCTGAATGTTAAAATATTCTGTTAATTTACATATGTCCATATTAATAATTACTAATAAATTGATATGGCCAATTAACATATAAAAAGGTAGTCAACTTCATTACTAAAAACGTGTTCACAAATTTAAAAAGTAATATAATTTTAACCTAGCATATGAAAATATTTAACAAGATCATAATATTCTGAGTAGAGTTAACTATGTGCTTAAAAACTCAGTACATAGTACAACCTACTAAAGGACAATTTAAAAATATATATATTCAAAGTATTTCAAATGTGGATGCTCTGACCCCCAATATTTTTCATTCTTAGAAATTTGTATTGAGTATTTTTGATAGTAGGAAATATTTGTATAAGAAGTTTTTTTGGGTTGTTGAGACCATCTGTACCCAGTTAAATCGATGGGGCAGGTGTGGCGATCTACGCATTTTGTGTCTGCCAAGTCAAGCCCTGATAAGTCTCCTGTTTTTTCAAACTACCACCAACCAGTCTGCAGTGGTCAGCCACTTTCTTAAGTCTCTCCATGCTCTCTGTGTATGGGGTCCAGTCTGTGAACCAACAGAGAAAGAAAGGACATTCCACACGGAAGGAGCATCTTGATCAAAGGCCCTGAGTCAGTGCCACCTGCTCAGACGTAACCACGCTTCTGGCTACTGGGACCATAGATGAGTTTTCCCTGCTCTTAAGTTCCCCTGCTCCATCGCCTCATAGTTGGTTAACTTTAGAAATATAAAAATAAATAAAATCTTTAAAGAAGAAGCCCACATCCCTAACATCCCTATAAAACAAGGGTGCATGGCCTGGGTCCCAGTCAATAATTTGGGTGCTGGACAACCCCGCAACCTCTCCCCATCAGAATGACGAGAAGGAGAAGTCCCTCCCAGCAAAGAAAAGACAATGAGTCTGTGGCCTCTGCCACAGAAATAATGGATATGGATGTAACCAAATTATCAGAAATGGAATTCAGAGTAACAATGGTCAAGATGGTGAGTAGACTTGAAAAAAGTATTAATGAAAACGTTACTGAGAATATAGAATCCCTAAGGGCGGAAATGAGAGCGAATCGGACAGAAATTAAAAATTCTATGAGCCAAATGCAATCAAAACTAGAGGCTCTGATGGGCAGGGTCACCGAGACAGAGGAACGTATTAGTGAATTGGAGGATGGGTTAGTAGAAGAAAAAACAAAAATAGAAGCTGAACTTAAAAAAATCCATGCCCATGAATGTAGGTTACGGGAGATTACTGACTCAATGAAACAATCCAATGTCAGAATCATCAGCATCCCCAAGGGGGTGGAGAAAAACAGAGGTCTAGAAGAGATATTTGAACAAATTGTAGCTGAAAACTTCCTTAATCTAGTGAGGGAAACAAACATTCGTGTCCAAGAGGCAGAGAGGACCCCTCCCAAGCTCAACCATGACAAACCTACAGCACGCCACGTCATAGTGCAATTCACAAATATTAGATCCAAGGATACAGTATTGAAAGCGGCCAGGGCAAAGAAATTTCTCACATACCAAGTCAAAGGTATCAGAATTACGTCAGACCTGTCTACACAGACCTGGAATGAGAGAAAGGGTTGGGGGAGCATTTTTAAAGCTCTTTCAGAGAAAAACATGCAGCCAAGGATCCTTTATCCAGCAAGGCTGTCATTCAGAATTGATGGAGAAATAAAGACGTTCCAGAATCGCCAGTCATTAACCAATTTCGTAACCACGAAACCAGCCCTACAGGAGATATTAAGGAGGGTTCTATAAAGGTAAAAAGGCCCCAAGAGTGATACAGAACAGAAAGTCACAACCGATACAAAGACTTTACTGGCAATATGGCATCATTAAAATCATATCTCTCAGTATTCCGTCTTAATGTGAATGGCTTAAATGCTCCCATAAAATGACACAGGGTTGCAGATTGGATAAAAAGAAATGACCCATCCATTTGCTGTCTACAAGAGACTCATTT
>NW_024423343.1:84102529-84329780 GCF_017311325.1 Ursus maritimus | reverse complement strand
GGGTGGGGGAATGGGATAGACCGGTGATGGGTAGTAAGGAGGGCACGTATTGCATGGTGCACTGGGTGTTATACGCAACTAATGAATCATCGAGCCTTACATCGGAAACTGGGGATGTACTGTATGGTGACTAACACAATATAATAAAAAATCATTAAATTTCAAAAAAAAAAAAGAAAAAGAAAAAACGAATTCTCAACATTTGCTGCAACATGGACGGCACTGGAGGAGATAATGCTAAGTGAAATAAGTCAAGCAGAGAAAGACAATTATCATATGGTTTCTCTCATCTATGGAATATAAGAACTAGGATGATCGGTAGGGGAAGAAAGGGATAAAGAAAAGGGGGTAACCAGAAGGGGGAATGAAACATGAGAGACTATGGACTATGAGAAACAAACTGAGGGCCTCAGAGGGGAGGAGGGTGGGGGAATGGGATAGACCGGTGATGGGTAGTAAGGAGGGCACGTATTGCATGGTGCACTGGGTGTTATACACAACTAATGAATCATCGAACTTTACATCAGAAACCAGGGATGTACTCTATGGTGACTAACATAATATAATAAAAAATCATTAAAAAAAAAAGAAGTTTTTTTGTTTTTTGTTTTTTTTTGAAAAGTTACAAAGATAGAGTTCCCATACATCCCACACCCATTTTCCCCTATTATTTTTTTTTTTAATGATTTTTTATTATATTATGTTAGTCACCATACAGTACATCCCCGGTTTCCGATGTAAGGCTCGATGATTCATTAGTTGTGTATAACACCCAGTGCACCATGCAATACGTGCCCTCCTTACTACCCATCACCGGTCTATCCCATTCCCCCACCCCCCTCCCCTCTGAAGTCCTCAGTTTGTTTCTCATAGTCCATAGTCTCTCATGTTTCATTCCCCCTTCTGATTACCCCCCCTTTCTTTATCCCTTTCTTCCCCTACCGATCTTCCTAGTTCTTATGTTCCATGGATGAGAGAAATCATATGATAGTTGTCTTTCTCTGCTTGACTTATTTCACTTAACATTATCTCCGTCTTCCTTCTTGTGGTGCATTTGTTACAATTAATATTGTACTGTAATTAATATTGGTACATTGTGATTAACTAAAGTCCGTATTTTATTCAGATCCCCTTGTTTTTTTTTTAAGATTGTATTTATTTATTTGAGAGTGAGCAATAGAGAGAGCAGGAGTGTTGGTGAGGGACAGAGAGAGAGGGAGAAACAGGCTCTCCACTGAGTAGGGATCTCCGTGAGATCATGGCCTGAGCTGAAGGCAGACGCTTAACCAACTGAGCACCCAGGCACCCCCAGATATCCTTGGTTTTTATCTAATGTCTCCTTTCTTTTCCAAAATCCCTTCCAAGTTACCATTATTATACTTCATCATCATATCTCCTTAGACTGTCTCTTGAATGTGAGTTTCTCAGAATTTTCTTATTTTTCAAGACATTGATAGTTTTGAGGGGTACTGTTAAGGTATTTTGTAGAATGTCCCTCGGTTAAGATTTGTCTGATTTTTTTTTTCATGATTAGACTGGAGTTATGTTTTTTTGGAGAGGAAGACCACAGAGGAAGAGTGCCATTTTCATTATAAAGGTATGTACTATCAACACAATTTATCACTATAATGTTAAACTTGATCATCTGGATGAGGTAATACTGGTCAGGTTTCTTTACTATAAAGTGACTCATTTTCTTCTTCCCATATTGGACTCTTTAGAAGGAAGTCATTATGTACAGCTCACATCCTCAAAGGCAGAGCATTTACATAAATTATTTGGAATCTTTCTGCATGGGAGAGGTGTCTGTTCTCTCCCACTTATTTATTTTTTCAATAATTTATTTACATTAGTAGGGACTAACAAAAATTTTATTCTAATCTCATTTATAATAACACAATTTTGAAAATACCTTAAATGTCCATCATTAGTGATTGGTTAAATAAAGTATGAAATTTTATGCAGTGGAGTAATATGTAGCAAATTATATGAGCATATATACTGACATAGAAAGATATCTATATCCAAAAAGGCAAGATACTTATTCTTAGTAAAGTTACATTTTTACCAAAAAACAAAGTAAAATAAAGTGTGTGAATGAGTATGTATATATGTGACTATATTTTTAAAAGTTTCAGATGAAAGAAAAATGTTGAAAGCGATTGTATCAAGGTGATGGGATTATGGAAGTGATTTTTAACTTTCTATGTTATATAATTCTAAATATTTCTGTTTGGATATTTTTCATACAGAATATATATTAGTTTCATTGCTTTTATCTTTATTTTTTTTCCATATTGAATTCTGTTTTAAATGCACATTACTATTCACCTTTGCACAGTTTTACTTTCTTCTTGTGTTATATATAGTGACAAATAATTGGCTCAGTCCAGTTCTATTTAAATAAATGTGTCTGCCCATGTAATAGAAAGATCTACTATTTGTTGCATGTACTGAGTGCTATGTCCTCTGTGTGCGTTCTCAGACTTCATGATGCAAAAACCCATTTGTCATCATCATCATCAACACCATCATCATTACAGAGATGAAATTCCTGAGACTCGAACTTGTGATGAGTCCCACATTTAGTAAAGGGAAGAGTCAAGTTTTGAACAAAGACATATTTAAATCCAAAGTTCATGTTCTTAGTCATTATGTCACATGTGGGGACACTTGCTCCTGTACAACACTGCCTCCACTCACCTATTTAATACCACTTGCTTTCTCTTACATCCTCCCCGGCTCTGTTCAATACCTTGTCTTTATACCTTATGTCAAAATATTCTCCTTGAGTCCTCCCTTATTTATTAACTCATCCAAATGAGTCATTATTGTATTTTCCCTTAAATTTCAAATGTATTCATGATGACGTACTGCCCTCTGATTCCACACTCCTATAGTTAGGAGTTGAATAATATCTCTAACATATTTGGTCAATATCAGGCCCACATTATTATAAGTCGTATTCATAAAAGCATGATCTGTTGCATTGGTATGCTGTATTTATGATGTGCATAGAGTTTTTCACTAGCTTTTAATATTAATTCCATAGAAAGAGAAAAGGACAAACATAATTTTTAAAAATGGGTTACCCCTTCAAGAATGAATTCTGTTTTAATTATAGGCTAAGTATGAAGTAATCACTCATTCTTTTTGTTTGACCAGGTTTAATAAATTATCTCTGCACCGGAATATTTTAAATACATTATGATCACAGACCTTGACATCTGGTGCAGTTGGGCCACGAGCAAAAGTCTTAACTGAGGTTTCATTCTATAATACTGTACCGTATTTCAGCGAGTTTCTACATGTATTTTTTTCCTTACACCTGAGGCCCTAGGAAGCATGTCTCTCATGAATATTTAAAGACCCCGTATTCATCTTATTCCTTTGTAAATACAAGTTTTAAATTTAAGTTTTAATGTCCTTTGGTTGTTGTAACATACGTTTTAGGTTAATTGCATGAAGTCATAGAACATGGCTAGTGTAGGAGATAGATAAATTTCAAAAAATGAAAACTGCTATTAATTACTCAAAATGTAAATGAGTTCATAGGGAAATAGCTAGCTTTCTTTTTTTTTTTTTCAAGTTTTCTGCCCCTTTTGGCTGTTTTCCCCCTCTCCAACACAATAACTTGATGTTACATAATTCACAAGTCACATAACACAAAACTCAATGTTTTATCTAATTTTGAGGTATTTATTCATTTTCCTAGTGGTGGAGTTATAAGAATCTTGTATTATTGAAAATGCTACCTACCATAATGGGTTTGCTATCATTTTATAGGAGAATTGGGGTATTAAGTAATATCTTGTATTATTGATTTACTGTTGATAATAAATATGGTTGTTCCTTTCAGCCAGTCACCCTCCTTAGATCATGTTTTTGGTGTAGACATATGATATTAGTCAATACTTTGTGGAGATGGTCTTTGAAAAGTGCTTAACTGTTGTGAACAATAAAAGGGTAACAATTAGACAAGATTCAGATTGATCCCACTTAAAGTTTCTGTTAGTTATCTAAATGTATAGTAATCTAAGTGTATATTAAATTTGTTAATGGAATGTTTATGAATTATGCTCAACTTAGTAAAGAAGTTTAACAATAAAAAACAAAACAGAAACCCCAACAAGCTATGAAGTTCTTCAGGACTAATGCATAATCACGCTGAAATTATAACAATTATCTCTTCAAATTGTGCCCCCAAAATGGCAGAATACAGTCTTCCATGTGGAGGCAAGAAGCAGGAGAGTCACATATTTAACATTATACAGAAAGCATATTAATAAGTAAGTTGCAAAATGGTATGAGTAGCAGATGAGAAGGCATTTAATCAACCAGTGTCAAACAATATGCTACTGTGGTTCAGAGCCAAGAATTTTGACGTTCATCTCATTTAATACTCCTGACAATTAAGGGAGGTAACTGCTGTTACCTTCATTTTACAAATGAGAAAATTGAAGCCAAAGGTCATTCTGTGTAAAAAATGGGTCAAAGTGTTAAGGAAATGGATCTAGGCAGAGGACATCAAGAAGAAGAAAAAGGACCTCTTAGACAAAGATCTCTAAACTTCTAGGGGGAAAAAGTATCTTTTTATTTTTTATTTATTTATTTTTTGCAAACAAAAGAGACTTTATCCTCAGAAACTTGCATAGGTAGAAATCAGCAATTACTAGTCAAAGACAATTCTCCCAAGAGATAAAAATCACAAACCTCTCTGAAGTCTTCTTAAAAGTTGCTTATATGATTCTGCCTCCTGACTTAAGACCATATGTGGCCACAAGATGTTTAAAATAAATGAATCACATCATTGAGTAAGAAGTCTCATTGATTACAATATTTTTAAAGCTCCAAAGCATGTCAGTTTGGGCCCCTTCCTCTGTACCCACTGTCACATAATTACTCTACTGAAGTTTTTCTATTTGTGCTGTTACTTCAGGGAATGAAAATAAATGAAGTGGAAATGCATTGATGGCTCTGGTTAGTGAAGAGGTCAAATGAACTCCCGGCTCTGCACCTTGCAGCCACAGAAGGCAGTGGCTTCCACATCAAATAGTCCTACTAAAAAGATCCGCAGTACAGGAAGTGAAAAAGTTGGTTCTTTGGGGGTTCCAGGGCCAGAAAGAAATGTTAATATTGTTTTCATCATTTATGTACAAATGATCCTCTTAATGTTAATAATTAATCAGGAGAGCTAAGGAGCGAATGATAGGTTTGTCAAAGATAAACATTTCCTTTAAAAATGTATGTAGTTTTAAAAGAATTGCCATGTTTAGGATTGCCAGATTTAGCAAATAAAACCACAAGATGCCCAGCTAAATTAGAATTTCAGATAAACAATGAATGATTTTTTAAGTGTAAGTATGCCAAAAATATTTAATGGGTACATACTTAAATTTTTTAAAGATTATTTATTGTTTATCTGAAATTCAGATCATCTAAGGATTCTGTATTTTATTTGTCAACCCTACTAGAAAATGTATTGACTAGAAGACATTTGGGGAATATGGAAAATAAGGTGATAGCTCAATAACACTTCAGGAAGAAGAATGGATATATCAAAATAAAAATCAAATATATTAGCCTATGAGTTACCATTTTTCTAGGCCAAAGCCTATTAGGCATGAAAGAAATGTCAGTTCCCTGAAATAAGGGTGAGGTGGCTACTCTCTTCCCAGTTCTGTGGAGGTAAATACAGTGCTTTCCATAAATGATGTTGCTTTACTTGCTGAAGATACCAAGGCTCACATATCACATCCATTGCATCTCCTGGGTTTTCTAATCTTTATTACTAAGAGGCATTGGCTGATATTTATTTAGTTTTGACTTCAGAGTTAGTTTTGGTCAGTGTTTTTATGTATGCATAAAGTTTGTTTTCAAGGACTTCTAGGACTTAGAAATTAAGTGGGATTCCTGATTTTTTTATGTATGGCTGTGCCATTTACATTTTGTAATTTTGGCAGATGAGAAAATGAACAAAAAAGAGCAAATTTTCAAAAGACTCAATGAACCTAGTAGCTTTAGACATTTAATAAGAATGGGGTTCAGAATATCACCCTAGCTAGAGATGAAATGACAAGGGCTGTCCAGTCGTATGCTTATGAACATACACTTATTTGCTAGATTTAAGAGCAACACCCTGCCCTCACCCTCGTTTTCTCATTGGTAAACTGATAGGCAATATAGAAAGAATGTCAAAGCTGGGTACATTCCATGACGTTCATGAGTTTCTCTGAAACATTGGCAAGCACATGTCAGAGAGGCAGGACACAAAGGTGGCTTGTTACAACAATCTATATAGAAGACTGGGACTTCATGCCTCAGAGACTGACAAAGCATTCAGCTATCGGTCTGGAGAATGAGGTTCTAAACTGGAACTAAGTTTCCCTTACTCCTTAGCCACATGTATTAACTGTCCCCTCTAGCAAGAGTCTCAGAAGATTTCTATCCTTTGGTTTGAGATTTTCATAACTAAATCATCTTCTTCCCTGTTTTTGTGCTGTACTTGTATTTACAAATGGTATTAATGCTTGGGTATTGTGTTAAAAGCTACACAAAAACACCATGCCAATTTTCTCTCATTCATCATAAGCAAAGGTTGAAAATGTTTTATCTTGTGAATATTTTTTGCCCTTTTGGACCTCATATTTATATAGAGAGACAGATAAATAGATAGATACATGCATATAAAGCTCTGAATTTTATATATGTATATTCAATAGAATTACATATATAAAAATATATATAAATATGTATTTTCAAATGATTTTGCTGCTTTTTTAAGATGATGCAGACAATAATTCCATCTTGGAAATATATTCCCCTTTAGAGGATAGAGAATGTGCATTTGTAAATTTGTCACACTTTGGTCACATTCTTGTTTGCCTCATTTGGTTGGTGTTTGCCTAGGAAGCTGCAAGTTGCTAGCAAGAGCGTGAGGGTTTCCTTGGGCACTGTAGGTGCTCGGTGAATAATTAATCACCAAATGAAGCTGCAGCAGTTACCAAGAGGTTAGCCACCAGGCATCCGCTGCTATTGTGTGCTGGCTTGAGAGGAAAATAACTGACTGACGTGAAATCAGGTAGCGCTTAATGAAATTAAGACCTTCCTTAAAAAAAAAAGAAAAAAAAAGTCTGCTGCTGGAATCATTCAATAATAATAATGGTAAAGGGAATAAGAGAAAAAAAAACATAATCTCAGCATTTTTTTAAACTTTCCTACGAGTTGATAAAAAGCCATCTACTGTCATTCATAAATACATTTCCCGACTTTGTCATTTTCTGAACTTCCCTGATGCTCTTTTGGAAGTTTTATCCCCTCCCCCCATCAATTGTAGCACCTTACTACACTGTAGCAGTTTTGAGTTACTGTGTCTTCCTGAAACATTGATAATTTCCACCTCATACATTGTAGTGCTTGCAACTAGGAAAGGAAAATTGTGATGTGTCATCATCTTGTCTTTAAGAGATTTCATTTGCAAAATTCTCTTAGTGCATACCTCACTATGATATTAAGTTAGACAACTTGAATACCACATTACAACCTGGCAAATCCTAACATATTCTAAATTACTAGCAAGGAGATCAAATAACGGATACATAAGTTTGCTAGTTTTTGGGTAGTTGGGGGGAAAGGGAGAAGGCAGCAAATATAGAGAAACGATATAGTTAGAAATTGTATTCCTTGAGCAAAAATGGCATAACTGTTGAAACATTAAAATGCACTGGAGACATAAAAAGGCCAGACAAAGGAACACTGAAATCAGATAAATCTCTTTATATCACTTAACCAGAAAATATAAAAGAACTGAGGCTGAGATATGTCAAAGAATATTGAAGAGTTGTCTGAAACTTTTTATCACCCCCAAACCTATGATTCCTTTGAGTTCTCTGGTCATCGGTTGGTCAATTGTATGAGTCACATCATGTCACCTGATTTTCTGTCTTCCAATCAAGTAGATTTTAATTTCTAATCAGGATAAAAGAAAAACAAAATCTGTACAAATTGTTCAAAATTGTCTTCTTTGACACTTTTTCTTGATCACCTCCTTCCAATACGCTCTCCTGGTCATTTTTCTTTTTCATGTATACTGGTCTGAGGTGTCCTTTCTACGGGAAGCCCCAAAGCAAGACCCTGACTTCAGGATTTTGACCCTCTGAGTGTGCTGCTCTATTCTCTTTATACCCTGGATCTCAATCAAATTTTTTTTCATCTTTTACGCTTTCTTCACAGTCCAGGCTAATATACATAAAAATGCTTGATTATGAGATTTCACATTCAATTTTTAAGTTAAACTCAAAATTTTGCTGGTCATTTGAAAACTGGTTCTTCATTATCCCCTATGACCCAAAGTATTAACCACGCTAGAGAGGTAGGTGAGGAAGAGGTGAGGTATGCAGGGATTTTTCCATAGAAGTAATTTGTAAGAGCACTGATGTCTCTCCCTCTCTTTCAACAAATATCTGTCTTTAGAGACGCTTAAAAGTCACACATTATTTTCCTTGAGTAAATGCTAGAAAATATTATTGTTAAATATTCATATCTTTAATTATAAAATAAACATCTTACTGAAGTGAGGGTTTAGAAGAGATGACTCCAGGGGTACCTAGGTGGTTCGGTCCCTTAAGCGTCTGCTTTTGGCTCAGAGCATGATCTCAGGGTCCTGGGATTGAGCTCTAAATTGGGCTCCCTGTTCAGCAGGGAGTCTGTTTCTCTCTCTACCTCTGCTCCTCCATCCCCATCATGCTCATACTCTCTCTCAAATAAAATCTTAAAAAAAAAAAAAAAAGAGAGATGATTCCAACTTCTCTTTTTTTAAGAGCTTGTTGGAAGTACAATTTACCATAAAATTCACACATTTAAAGTCTACAACTTAAAGATTTTTAATATATTCAGAGTTGTACAACCATCATCACAATCAATCTAGAATATTTTCATTTGTCCAAAAGGAGACTCAAAACTCTTTTGCTATCATGTTTCAACTGTGCATACTTCTACCTTTACCCTTAGGTAACCACTGATATACTTTCTGACTATATTTGCCTATTCTGAACATTTCAAATTTTTGTGGTTGTCCAAGCCATCTTTTTTCTTACTGGCTCCCAGTGTTGAGAGTGCGCCAATACCCGTAAGTGTCCCAAGGGAGAGGATTACAGTCAGCACCTGGGGACAAGCTGATGGATTTCTTTGTCTGCTCCCTCTGTGCTGGGTCTGGGTATCTAGGGGGAGGGAGGGTCCTCTTGTGCCCATGAATAGTCTTTTTGTGTTTGCTGTAGTCCTATGGGACTTGGGAAAGCAAGCTCCATTTACTATTAGAGGCAGATGACCTAGAAACCTGTCCCTTAAGTGGCAGCCACAAAAGCTGGGTTGTTGGCCATGTGTACATGTTTCTGCTACGGAGACATGGGCTACTTGGAGTGGGCTTGAATGAGAGGCATAAATGGTGTCCTCTGCCTTCCGTGGTCCCCAGGGAGGATCACAGATAGCTCCCAGATGTGTGCTAAATTAGAAACTTGACCCTCAGGCAGCAGCTTTTAAAGTATGCAAATAGTACTCTTTCAGGGAAAGNNNNGAAAAACGGGATTTTGCTTGCTCTTTCTGTGCTGAACTCTTGGAGCATAGCCACATTAATGAAGGATAGTCCGAAAAAAGGCAGGCAGGGACAAGGGGACCCAAACTCAGAGGAAACCACCCTTAAAAGGACTTTACACCACCCCGGAGGGAGCTCTCCACCTTTTCCCATGTCATAGGTCGATGACAAAAACCTCATTGGATGACAGGTGCAGGGAGGGTTAATTGGATTAAAACAGACCACCAAGAAGCCCATTAAAAACCCCTAGACTTAGAAACTCTGGTGGCAACCCTTTGGGTCTCCTCCGTCTTTGGGAAATTTGTACTGTCGCTGCCCACCACTCTTCATGTGGTCTACCTCTTCATTCTTCCAAGTGGCGTGACCAAGAACCACGGGCACCGAAGGAAAAGATCCTGCAACAACATGTCTTTGCGAGCCTGTTAAGAACGATGTTTTCTGTCATCTGTGAGTCTCTGGATGCAAGTTCTTTTGGCTTTGAGAGCTAGGTGTTTGGGGGGGGGGGACATTTCCTAGGTGGGAATTTTAAAGGTTGGAAATTTAGATGTGTGGTCCAAACCCATCATTCCTCAGAGAGAAGTTGGGAGTTGGGAGTTCCTCCTAACTGAGGAGTGAAGGGTTTGGATATTGTCTTTAAATATAACCACTAATTATGAAGTACTATGGTCATATACACTCCAGTTATGCACATCTCATGTATACTATTTTGTGGAATTAAAAAAAAAAAAAACTTTAATTGAGGAGTGCCTGCCTCAGGATGTGACTCTTGATCTCAGAGTCATGAGTTCAAGCCCCACGTAGTGTGTAGAGATTATTTAAAGAAATTAAATCTTTAAAAATATAAAAACAAAACACTTCATTTGAAATTCATATATCAAGACATTACTGAAAAAATAAATTAAAACCACAGACTGGAAAACTAAAGTGTGTGCTTGAAAGCAATACGAAACAAAACAAAAACAAAAAAAAACTCGAAGGAGTTTAGTGAAGTATTAAAATTGGTAGAAATTTCGGTGGGAGAAGAAAGGGATAAAGAAAGGGGGGTAATCAGAAGGGGGAATGAAGCTTGAGAGACTATGGACTCTGAGAAACAAACTGAGAGCTTCAGAGGGGAGGGGGGTGGGAGAATGGGATAGACTGGTGATGGGTAGTAAGGAGGACATGTATTGCATGGTGCACTGGGTGTTATATGAAACTAATGAGTCATCGAACTTTACATCAAAAACCAGGAATGTACTGTATGGTGACTAACATAATATAATAAAAAAATATTGTTATAATAAAAAAATAAAAAATAAAAATAAAATTGGTAGAAATTAAAATGATGAATAAAGTGTCAAAATTATCAGTCTTCCAATTAGAATGAGAGTATGGACATTGACTTTTGAAGAGGTGGATGAAGATTAATCTTCACTAGTGTCAAATGCAGGTATACGTAGTCTGAGAGTACTGAGTGTTTTGCAATATCAGAAATTTTAAGGACATTTATTCTCTCATGCAAAAGAGAACTATAAGGAAAATTTCTTTCTTGGACTGCACAGCCTAGAAGCTTACTGTGTATATTTACTGGATTACTTAAAAAGTGTTCCTGTATAGCAGGGACCTGATGCTGGTGTCAAATCCGCCCTAATGCTTGTTTGTAAATAAAGTTTTGTTGGAACAAAGCCACCCCCATTTTTGACAACTATCTGTGGTTGTTTTCACCCTGTGTTGCAGAGTTGAGTAGTTGCAACAGAGACTGTAGAGCCCACAAAGCCAATATTGATTCTCTGGCTTTTTACAGAAAGTTTGTCAATGTCTCTTGCACAGTAAACTTTTTAAAGTTAGTTCATATCACTATTTTTAAATTGGATAATTAGGTTTTGTCATCTCAATAAATTTAATTGTATGCATGTTAGCATAGAAATGATAAAGGTAAGGAAGGAAAAGAAATAAAACCTTTATTGCTTTGGAACACTGCTGCTAATGACTAATTCCATGTTTACAATTACAAATCTCTGCACCACTCCACCAGACATGGTCTGCATTGAAATAAGGATGCTGCAGTTAGATCAATCTGGAATTATTTTCCCTGAAAATTTAGTATTTGGCCCTAGAAGTGAGTTTGATGAGACCAAGGGCTAAGCCTAGACAAATTGTTTCTGTTTAATGCCATGTCAGACACTCATGCTCAGTGTTTTGGCCATTCTCTCTCTCTCTTTCTCTGCCTTCCGGTCTCTGCGTCAGTCCCTCTTGTCTTCTTTTTGTGTCTTTCTCTTCCTGTGTCTGGTTCTCCCAATCTCTTTACTTCCTCTCTCTTCCTCTATTTCTTGTCATCCTCTCTTTGACTCCCTAATTCACAAAGCCACACTAATTCAATTGCTGCGGCTTTGTTTCTACATTGTAACTTTCGATATTTTATTAAGAACCCAAATTGAAAGCTACCTAATGATCCCAGGAGAAGCCTTTCCCCATTAACATAACCTCTAAACAACATTCGGCAGGCAATTTCAGAGGGCCACAGTGGGGTGGGTGTTGCAAAGCCAGCGGTGCAGGGGCAGTAATAGTAATACGCATTTTGGTTCCTCCTCTTTGCTTTTAGCACAGCCACGGGGTCCTGCAGACATTTGCTCCCAGTACTGCTGGCTTCTCACTTTCATTTTTATTAAAAAACTAACAAGGAGCATTAAGCAGCTCCCTGTTTAATTTCGCATAGAAAAGCAATAGTTTCGATCAGCCCACTGGTGGAGGGATATTTAAATGCAAAATGCACAGCTGTGCCAAATGTATGCACCAGAGCAAAAAGGGTTTTTTAATATGACAGGTTAATACCATGGATTTTTATTTCATTTGCCACTGAAACAGCTAATCAGAGAGAATTGGACCAGTGGAAGCAGAGGTGAAATTCGGTAGTTGTTAAGAGACAAAAGATATTGCTTGTCAACTTTCTATGGTTTTAATATTATGCTAGTGAAGTGCTGCAGAATTAACCAAAAGTTACTCCACTGAGGAGATTTGCTCTGACCTACTCTCACTTAGCTGAGCCTCTAGAAGCTTCCAACACAGAGACACTAAGTGAACCATGTTTTCACCCAGCCACATGCTCAGGCTGCATCTGTCCTACCCAATGGGGGGAAAATTATATTAAAGCAAAAGCTAGAAAAGATCACACAGAGGAAATTTTTAAGGCTTCCTATCAGTCTGAACACTTGGCTTCCCTTTGGCTCTGGGTAAATAGACACATAGTAATGTGAATGATTGTAGAAAAAAGAATGCCCTAAGCACAGATTTCATGAAATCTCTGTATAAGCCAGGCAACCATGTCAGATGACCAGCTTAGCCCAGCCCAGCTTTATAGGAGAACAATCCTTTAATTACATTTTTAACAGATGTCCCTTTTAAGCCGATCCTGCTTCCTTAGGCCAGGTTTCCATAATGACCTTTCCTTTTCTTTAGTTCCTAACATACACAACCTAATGAAAAACCATGCAATGAATAATAATGCTTCCTGATAGGAAACTTGGCAAGACCTCTCAATGATATTTAAGATCTTAGGTAAAGATGCAATTATAATGTTCACACCCGTTAGGTCTGTTTTTCCTCCTAAAGAACAAGGTTTCGTCAAGAGATAGGTCAAAAAATAACTTTCAGTGTCAAAGTGAATATTGACAAATATGCTCTGAATTGTCTCTTTTAGAATTTTTCCTTTTACTTGAAATGATTTTGTGCTTGGCCCCAGGGCACTTTCTCTAACATCACTGTTCAAGTTCTAGCATTCAGTTTCTGAAGTCCTGAACCACCGCCACCTAGATTCCATTAGAATACAACTATAAAGTTTTGACACATATGTTCTACTTTTCAAATAGTAGAAAGGTGAAGTGATTAGGATTTGAAATCCACATATCTGAAGGGAGCAAGGTGTTAGAAGATCCGAAGCAGTAGACAGGTAGCTACAGAGTAAAGGAAGGAAATGTTTTCCATTAATTGGTTGACTTATAGCTCAGGGAACAGTTCCCTTGCTTTCAAATTAAATAATTTCTGCCCTGCTACCCTAGACAAGCATCATGAAGGAACGGTCTGAGGATCTGAGTGATATTTTCAACAATAAATTGAAAATGGCCATTTACAAATGACTGCTTTCATACAGGTCCTTCTTCTGTTAGCTAAGGCAAAAGAGGTTAGCTTCCTAAAATGGTAAGCAGAAAAAGAGAGACAGAAGGAGAGAGAGAAGGGGAAAAAGAAAAGTAAAAAGAAAAGTAGAAAGAAAATGTATCTGTAGAAATTAACTAATAAAGGATTGATCTAAGAGGAAAGGCTATTATATTTCCAGAGGAGGAAGCAAATAGATCGCCCGTAGTTTTATTAAGTAGACACCCGATATATGGATAACTCTGAAATGATGTTTCCGTCTCTTCTGGTTAAATAGTGCTATGCACATATAATGCAGCTTCTGAATGATGAGCCCAGAATACACATGGATAACAATATTTGCTGCCATTTGGTAAGGGTTTATTACATGTCACATTAAGTGCTTTGTGATAAAATGAAATTCAAAATCTTAATTTAGTGTTTGAGATGACTTAGGTCAGCATGAGAATAGCTAGAGAATGATATTTGGGTATTAAGCCTTATATCTAGAATCCGATTACTATAAAGTTATAGTTCTTCCTACTTACACTTTCTTCTCTCTTAGTCCTTCCTCTTGTCCCTTTGGTACCAACTCTTCTTTCATCCCCTCATTCCTAACAACATATAATCTACATGCTGATTCACTAGCCCTTGGTCCAACTCCAAATCAGCACAATTGGGTTTTCTCCTCAGCTTTACTGGGGTATAACTGACAGATAAAATTGAAAATTTGTTTTCTGCTCTGAGTACAAAAGTAAAAGTTTACAAATCAACATATTCCCATGTCTCCTTTCATCTTCTACTTCCCTCTTCCTTGTTTTTTGTCAATAAATGTGAACAGGCCCATCATGCCAGTTCACATGCCTGAAGTATTCGCATTTTTTCTGCTGGAGAGCTACACCAATGAACTCTTCCAAAGCTCAGCTTGTGTCTTTAATTTAAATAATAATGCTAGAAAATAAATCCCACCCTGATCCATTTGAGTGAAACAGAGCTTCTGCAGCACAGAGGTCTGTCTGGCCAGTCACAAAGTTCCTCTGCAGGTCTGGAATATACTTAGGCTGTGAGAGTAGCTCTGTCCCCTTGAGCACCGTAAAAGAATGTTTGCAATTAAGCCCTACAATTTATTTACTTATAATTATTCTTGTCTCTGCAGATGGCCTTTTCCTTAGCTTTTCAATGCCTGACTCTAAAGGCATCATGTGCTTTTACAGGCCAAAGTACCTTTTTAAAACTTTTTAAAAGTGGGTTTATTCATTCTACTAACAAGAACCTACTCATCCCGAGAGAATGAATAAAACAGGAGTAACTGAACTAGTAGAATTCTAGGTAAGAACAGCAATGAAGTTCTAATTTGGCAATGTATCGAAGTGGGGAGTTTCCACCACCTTATAGTCTATATTTTTGATATTTTATTTCTTCAGCTTTACCCCTTTTTACAAAATGCCTATAAGAAGAAGGTAACACCTAAGAAGTAAAAGTCAGCATTTATAAAAATCTAAAGTGATTCATTTATTCTTTAGAGCAAAAATCATTATTTTTCTGAAATTAGTTAGAAGTGACACCAATCATGAATAACAAAGGAGGCGTGTTGTATATATTTTCTCTTAACAAAGTAGACAAAAATGAAACCTTTGAAAGCTAAACAGAAGCAAAAGCTTTATTCCACTTTTCTTCTTAGGATATTTGATCCTTTTGATAAATTCACAAAATCACAATCTTAATTCCACTTCAAAAGTGCAGTTTGATTTTAGGTATACCCATATTTCATGTTGCCCATCTGACACTTTTCTTCTCCTAGTCCTCTTTTTCTCCTTCCCCCACTTCCTCTTTCCCTTCCTCTTTTTATTTTCTTCCAAGATTCAGAGTCTGTCTGTAAGGATACGCATCTGTGGGTTTGTGTGTAAGTTAGAGAGCACGCCTCTTCAGACATCAGCGTTTGGGAATTTCAGGATTCAAGATCAGGTCAGAACCTGGAATTAGTTGGAAAAGACAAAAGAAACTTTTTTGGCTGATAAACAACATTTGAGAACCGTGGAACGTACAGTTCTGCCAAGCATCAAAGAACTATGCTAAACTTGATGGACAACTGTTGTTCAGTTCACTGTGCAAAAGAATCGAAGTGTGTAGATTCACTGGTAAAACTTATGAAAGGCTTCTCAGCCAAGAGCTGTTGAGGGCAAACAGAGCAGAGAACAAGACAACAGGGGCTGAATAATACCAAGGCTTCATTTCTTTTACATCAGAAAGTGTTCACTGTCAGGCCCTAGAAAAGCAGTCAAACTGACCATTTGAGATAGAGATTGTCTATCATCACCACCAACATCAAACTCTTGGTCTTTGTTTTTATTTATATTTTTATCTTGTTCTTGCCTTCTCTCTTTTAGCAATGTAAGGATTTTTCCCTGGATAACTTCATTTCTAATTTTAACATTCTCTCTTCTTTTCTAAAATGAAAATGCTGTGTATTTCTCATAAAAATGTAGAAAACACCTATGGGAAAACAAAAAAAGAAAACAGATACAAATTGCTACCACATGAAGATAGCCACTTTTAAAAAAATATTAATTGATGTTTTGACTTGCTCCTTGGTATGTTCTGGGTATTTCTTCCCAAAAACATTGAGATCCTTACACATTAGTTGACTTCATCTCAGGTAGAGATTTCATCTACATACATTTCAAAAAAACAAACAAAAACAAAAACAAAAAAACCAGGGAGATGCAAAAGGCAGGAATTTCTATATCCTTTAGTAACATCACATCATACAGAAATAACTAAAGAGAAGCTACAATTAGAAGCAATGAAGGTTTGCAGATTTATTTAGCAGTGAAGAATAAGAGAATTAAAGCAATGAAGACATATTGATTCAGAAAGAATGTGGTTACCCATCCAACTCTCCATGTCACCTGCAACTGTGCTCAGCATAATCACATGGAAGACGTGGAAGCTAATAGTCAATTGCACCTCCAAAGCGTAAATCTTTATAGCTCCAAAGACACAAAATATCTCAATAGTGTATGTGAGGAAGATGAGAATAACAACTGTACTTCGATACCTACAGAGTATCTGTGCACCTACTTCTGTCCTGGCAAACAAAACAACAGTAATGAAATAATAGTTGGTCCTAGGTTTGTGGGAGATTGGCAGGGAAGAGGTCATAGGTGAAATGGTGTGACAGCTGCATTAGAGTAAAATCTGAAGTGTATCATAACCATATTCATAAAATGTGTTCATTTGAGGCTTCAAACACTCATTTATATTTAGTGCATTCTGTCTTAAAGATGTCTAGTTCATTCTCTGCATTCATAAGGTCTCTGCCTTAAATGTCATCTCCTCAGAGAATTATATCCTGAGTTTTATATTTTCAGGAGACCACCACCACATACCCGTTTACTGTCATGTCATTTGATCTTAATTTCTTCATGGCACTTATCATCTGAAATTATCTTATTTGGTAAATTGTTTATTTGTTTATCTCTCACCTTTCCCCAGAAGAATATACACCTAATGTCATCAAGGTAGTTGTCTATGTTCTTGATCATTGTATTACTAGATAAAGAACTTAAAATACTGCCTAGAACACAGCAGGTGTTTGATAAGCACTTATAATAGAAACTTAAAACAAAAACAAAACAAACTGGGTGCATGTAAGATCCATAGCGTCACTGATTATTTTGTCTTCTTTTTCTCTTTTTCACTGTTCTGAAAGCCATGTGTTAAAATTCCCCGTTATTGTGGATTTTTCTTTCAGTTCTATACATTTTTTTTCTTTTAAAAATTGAAGAGATTTTATCATAGGCATATGAATTAAGAATTGGGGAGGGGAGAAGAGTGTCAGAGGCAAAACAGGCAACAAATATTCAGAAAACTTTTGACCTTAAACCAGTTTACCATCTTTAAGTTCTCTTTCATATTTGTGTCATCTTTCCCACCTCTTCCTTCTTACACTGTATGTAGAGTCAGGGCTCAAAATTACTCAAAGAACACTTGTTCCAGACTTTCATAGCACTCATATATAGCTAGGAGATCAAAACAAAGACTTCATACACGTTTCAACTTATCAAATGCAGAGTAAAGCATGGGGGGAAAAAAAGCATGAGAAAGTTGTATCTTTTGCTTGTTTGTTTCTCTCTTTTTTTTCACACAAAAAATAATAACATGACTAGGAAACCATTGTTGAAACTTGCATTCTGCATCCTAAATGAGCATTGTAGTCTGAGGAGGAAAGCAATGTGTTTTATTTTAACTAACACATGACATAAAATTTCCAGTTGAGTCATGGAAAGAGTGAAAAAGAGGAGAAAAATGAGCCAGACAGTGAGACAGTGCTGAATGCACAGATAATAAGGAAATGGTTTCCTTGGCAACAACAGCACTTTGGAAGGTTTCAGACAAGAGTACAACTGGGTACAAAGTATCTGATTAAAATTTATTGCAGAAGAAGGAAATTGTGCAAATTTAACAGTACCAGATATGCACTGTAAATCTAAATGTGATTGCTGAAAATTAATATATATATAATTTTTCTAATTGATTTTATTTTCTCTGCTTTGGTATAAAGTAGCATTTGGGAGGCCACATTAATCTAGCAAAGAAAGTTTTAAAGTAGCCAAAAGATATTTATGCTTGGTTTGTGACTTAAGAATCAAAATCCATTGACAAAAGCAACAAAGTGTATATCTTAAAAAAAAAATGGGATCCCTGTTATGAGATTCCTAATATCTCCTTTAAACTCCATTTCTACAGAGAAGGATAATATTCAGTCTTCTTCATTTCAACCATCAAGAATAGGTATTATGGGTCATTTTCTATGCATTTAAAAATAATTCATGCTTAGCATTTAGTTTTCAAAGCTAATATGGGACTACAGGTCATTATGATAAAAACCTATTGTATAAACTTTAGACAAACAGAGTCAACTGGTTGTTCTGATGGGCATATTCTATTACACACAATGATAGCAACTTAGTATTTCATATTCTTAGGCACTGTCCTGCATATTGCATACTATAGGGACGTAAAGATTAAGGGTTATTGGGTCTCTAAAACATTGCCAATTTTGGGGGAGAATTTCTAATGCCTTAAGCTAAAATGAATCATAGTAATACTTAAGAAATACTGTTTTATAAGCCTACTTGTGCACAAAATAATGTTTATTATAAAATAATTGTATAAAGATAATTCTGTGTTCTAAGACTTATTTGATTGGCATTGATATGGAGAAACTACACCATTCAGTTCTCATTTACTTCACCTTACATAGTGGAGGTAAGCATAGGAACTGGTGAGTGAGCTTTAGTTCATTTTTATCTGTGATTACCACTCAAGTTTTCTGAGAACTCAGCATGCCTAAGATGTTAACTCCTAAAGAAGTAAGAGAATGATATTTCTATAAGGAAATTGAAAGTAAGGGAGCTGTATTAGCTTTTTAGTGTACAAGGTACACATAGAGACTTTTGCTGAAAAGATATAGAAAAGCAGAAAGCATTTCTATTTATTAATTTTGTCCTTAGTTACAGCTAATATTAAGAAATTTAAATAAAAGAAATATATGCCTATACTTAATTTTTTAATTTTAGCTCTCTAGGAAAAATATGCCAGGTCAAAATTTTAGCAAAGGGTCTGCTTTTGACTAATGTAAATGATTCATTCATCCCTAATGATGGGCAATTTCTAATGAGCAAAAAGCGGGAAATAAAATTAAAATGTTCTACAGAACAGTATAAGGATACCCACATTTTCTTTCATTTACTTCTATTTCTGGTAAATTGTATTTAAAATACCATTGGTAAAAGGACAATGGAATTTCTAATTCCACCTCTTTTATAATTATATTGGCAGATAAAATGCCCTTGCCTTTGGTTCTGAACTTTTACCATTAATTTTTTAGTTTTTTTAAATTCTCATGTTTAAAGACTGTTATTTGAGAATGAAAAGTACTGTGCTTGGGTAGAATACAAACTTTTTTTTTCTCCTTTTATGAAATTGGTACAGTGCATAGATCATTATTATCCATGTTAATTGACTTGCCATTGAAAATCTGATGATTTTTATAGAGATAATTAGTAATGTGCACATTTCTGGTAATTTTCAGCATAATGTCAAACTCATTTTATTAGAACTTTATTTTTTAAAAGAACTTTATACTATAGCCTAAATATTTGAATGGATACTTAGAATCTGAAAAAGAAGACTAGAGCAAGGACTTTGCACTAAAAGAAATTACACACTCCCTAGGGGGAACAGATATGACTGTCAAATTACTTTCACATTTCCAGGCCTAGATACAAGTTAATAGTGTACCTAGTCATTAAGGTGTATCTGAAATGCCACTAATTTTATACCTGCACTGATTCACCCAGCTAGATACACTCTTGCACTATGTTTTCTTCCCCATAGGATTATTCTTGAACTGAATATCATCAACACTAAGATGTGTATTGTTTTCACAGCTATTATCATGTAAGATCATTCCCATCATGGAGGTACATGAAAGTATATACAGACAGGGGTAGAGCCAGAAGGGTCATTAAAATTCAGTTAAGGAGCTAAGACTCTGGCAGAGCAGAAGGGAGGGACCTATACAATGTGGGAATTATAGGATGATTAATTAGTGGTGATTGGAAGGATGGGTAAGTTAGAGAAGTAAAGTCATAGAAGTGTTAAACTGGTGAAATCTGTGTAAAGGTGGTGACTGTGATGGCACAAAGGAAGTGACAGATTTAAAAAAAAAATGATTGAAAACTTAGAAAGCTGACTGGCCTTGTTGAAAGGGTGAATGTAAAGGAAGAAAGACAAATCTAGAGCCAGAATACAATCAGGAAACAAGAATGCAGTAATAAAAAGGGAGAGATGTTCTGGGTTCAAGTTTTAATCATCCTACTAACTGTGGACTTTAAGTAATTTTCTTAAATTTGCTTAGCCTTAGTACTTCAATTTTAAAAGATAAAAATAATACTTATTTCATTTGTTAGTTATCAAGACTAAGCAAGATTATATGATATAAATTCCTTAATATGGTGTCTGGCAGGTAGGGAGATTATTAATGTAAACCTTATTAATCTACTATTACATTAATAATAATAACTTACTATTAACTTATAATTTAACGTTGCTAATATTATTCTTCTGATTTTTTAAGATTTTATTTTTAAGTAATCTCTACACCAAATGTGGGGCTCAAACTCACAACTATAAGATCAAAAGTTGCATGCTCTACCGATTGAGCTAGCCAGGTGCCCATCTTCTGATTGAACCTAGGTGATCCCCCACCCTGAAAAGATGACAAAGAATCTAAATGAAAACTGTTTGGGGGAAAGAAAATATTCTAAAATTTTTATTTTTAAATAATTATTGAGGATCTTGGAAACTATCCCAAAGTGTTAAGAGACCTTTCCGTTAATCTTTTTGAGTTGAGCTGAAACTGGTGCTTCATTTATTCCTATGATGTCCTAGGAAGCACAAAATAAAAATAAATAGATGATTGATAGATAGATAGATAGATAGATAGATAGATAGATAGATACAATTTTGTGAGCCAAACTGGCCTCTGCCTTTAGTTTGCTACCCCAAATCTGGGTGGTTTTGCTGAGACTAGTAAGCGGCAAGGTTATACAATTTCAAGAGAGAGTATATGATCCTAAAAACCAGGGGAACTTCAGAATATTTATATCAATAAAACATAAGAGACAAAATTATAAGAAACACCCACTAGATTAAAAGCTCCATGGGGGCAGAAACTATATCTTATTCTATTTACAGCTAGATACCCAACGAGTGTTGCACTCAACAAGGAGACTTTGAGTGAATGAAATATTGATTTAATACTAATTTAACTACCATTTATTATGAGCTCACTCGTGACTACCCAGTTTGTAAGTCACCAAGAGGTGAGTCTACATCTGTTCTATTCCAATGTGTATTTTGTCTTTCCACATATGTGTCAGTAACAGAGTCCAATGTTTGGTGAGATTCCAGCATTTTTAATGGTGCTCACAAGACAGAATGTGATCAAAAGATTAATTTTGGGGTTTTATTCACTAACTAGAACATGTTCTTTGGTTTTTAGAAGTAACGTTAAAATTTTTCACTAAAAATTTAGTATTTCTAGGGACCTTAAATTTGTAATAGGTATGCTAATATTATGGGTACCAAAATATATTTTGAAATCTGAACCCTCTAACTAGAGGAATTTTACCTTGATCTAAACTATACTTTTTCCTAAGCCCCTATTTTTATTAATTAATTTAAAATATCTTTGAAAGATAGAGGATACTTTTGGCCTACATTAAATTCAGAGATATTTTCTATTAGTTTTCCAGATAAATAAAACTGTCTGTCTGAAATTCAGTTCTAATGAAACACTCTACTCAAGGGCTTTGTGAAAGTAACTCTATTTATAACATGTCCTTCTGGAAATTGAAGGCAACCTCTGAATGGCACAAAGCTTCAAAAGTATTGTTAAATGCTTCTTTGTCATTGTTAAATAAATATTGGTAGGCATCAGTATTTTCCAAGGAACCTTCAGAATTAGTACACATAAATATCAGGAATTCAATCCTAACCACACATTGGATTTAAGGATGTCTCAAAGCTAATATAGGTAAAATAAGTTATTTTCCTTTTATATATATGAGTTTTCTAAAACCAGCATATAAAAGTGGATTTGTATTAATTTTTGGAGGCAACAGAAATATATGTTTTGGCTTCTCAGTAGGTTCCACAATTTCTTCTGTGTCTAAGTTGATGCTGAAAATAAACCACGTGTGTTAAATGCTCAGTCTATAAATCTCACTTTCCTAAAACAATAGTAGACCTTTTTATCTAGAGTCTTTGATATTAGCTTAATGACCCTTCATTTTCCATAAGTTCAAGTTTAGGATCATTCTCTCCAGTAAAAGCCAAAATAGACATGACATGAAACCATATTATATACCTTGGGTATTCGCCAACTGTTAGGGGTTTTGATTTCTTTTGTTTTGTTTGTTTTTTTTAAATTTTCCTCAGTAACTCTGCTCTTTCAACACACAGTGACAACTGAATGTGGATAGCACAATTCTTTTCTTAAGTGTTTTAGTATTCTTACTCATTGTTTTGTTTTACATTATTTTATTGATAAATATACTAAGCTTAGGGAACAACTTATCTTTGCAGTCTCATCAATTTAAAAGCTACATTTGATTTAATTAATAGGAGGAGTTTATGGGAAAAGCTTTTATCGATGGGCATTGGTTTAAGATATCTTGGCCTTTGAGAATGATGCACTATAATAATTGGTCTAAGATCATGTTATGGAGGGCAGGTCACTTTATATTCTCTCCCAACTAATAGAGGAGTCAGGTGAGGTTGCTTCCTGACATGGCTACTATTTCATTATTTTGGCTGATATTACCGACCTGAAGAAGCTATTTCCGGTATTACTTGGACCCAGCAGATACAGTCACTGACAAGCACAGTGTAAATATAGAAAACAAGCCAGTTTCTTCGTATCTGGACTTCAATTTACCATTAATTTTCCACTCTTGATTACATGATAAATCACATCTATCAAATCCATTGTGTTGTCTAAAAAAAAAAGATAGGTAATTGTGTATAGTCATCAGGGTAATTATTGTTCTGGATGTAGGGAAGCTGTAGGCTACCTCAGGTTTAGAAACAGTGAGTTGGCCAAATAATTGTATGCCGTGATTCTCAACTTGCACTGCATACTCTAGTCACTGAAGCATCTTAACAAATCCGAATGAGCACAACTGATTTCCACTGCCAGAATTTTATACTTCTATGATTTATTTTTAGAAAATAAAATATTCCAGGTACAATCTTGATACATTTGGTTTTGGGGTTTTGTTTTTGTTTTTTTGCAAATAGGCAGTAGCACATTTAACCTAAAATTGAAAAGTTAAGAATAGATATTTAATTTAATCTATATAATTTTTTAATAAGATGCGTTTCCATTTTTAGGTGATTTTGAAGCTGTAGACACTTTCCTTAAAGGCATTTTGTATCCTCATTTTCTTCTTTAATGAAGTCTGTATAATCTAATCTAAAAAACAAAAAGAATCAAGTCTAATCCTAAATATGATTCTTTTAGAGGGTATAGACTCCTGATTCCTTTATCTTTTCTGTTAAAAATATACCTCTAAATGAAGATATAAATGCATTTTCCAAATCATTACCTAAAAGTATAAAAAAAAGTTTCATCAGTTGGTTATTACATAATTTATACCTTTTTACTATTATTCCATTGTGTTTCTGAGTCTTTTAATTAACAAATTACAATCAGGAGGAATTATCAGTCTACAACCTCTTCTACCTGCAATATAGTAGGGAAGATAAGCACTAATAATCTTACATATATTATTACTGTGTTTAACAGATGAGGAGAAGATAGTCTTGGACTCCAGGGATCTTAAAACTTAATAATAGTAGACATAGATGTTGTCACTCCAGAAAATGAAAGAAAATCTTTAATTAACCAGGTAATTAAATTACGTGAAGGAAGGATAAAATGCAGAAATTTTTAGTCTCAGAAAACGGAAAAGAGCAGAGGGAAATTTACATATAATTTACACATATTAGAGACTCCTGGGTGGCTCAGTTGGTTAAACTTCCAACTCTGGATTTTGGCTCAAGTCATGACCTCAGGGTTGTGAGATCAAGCCTCTCATCAGGCTCAGCACTGGGCATGGAGCCTGCTTAAAACTCTCTTTATGCTCCTACCCCCTCCCTCTCCCTCTCTTAAAAAGAATTTGCACATATCTGATTTAACTTCTCATGCCTTTGAATCTCTGACATGTGAACCTATATATGTCGTCCTGATCTCGTTATTTCCGGCTGTACCTTTTCCCCTCCCTGTATCTAACTATGAGCTTTGCATAGGGTATGCATCTCAAGCTGCCTTTTGGTGGTTCCAAAATCTCTTTAACTCCTGCTGAATTTGCACAAATCATTGAAGTTGACCAAAAACGTCAAGTTGAGAATCATATTTTCACAGTTTACACCAAGCGAATTCATTTAAAGTTGAAAATGAAACATATATGATTGAATTAATGGGGAATCAGAAGCTATTAGAATCTCATCTCCAATGTAGAAGAAGGAGCTGAACATAGACACATTCCATCTTCACCTGACAGAGAAATTTAAGACCCTCTGGAGATGAAAATGTCTGCCTGTTTGTCTATATCTTTTTGTCCTGTGCTTGTCTGCTAGGTTCATTTTATCAATTACTATCAAGCTATTTTTTAAACTTCTATTTCACACAATCATAAATTTTTGAGACTAAGAAAAACCTCCAGAGTCACAGTCTTATTTCTCCCTCTCTCGCCAAGAGGATTTTCTCCTCACAATCATAGGCTGCAAAAAACCCAAAACAAACCAAACAAAACTTACTTTCAGGTAAGTGTCCCGCATATACCAGAACCAGATACCATGTGACTCCTTATTTCCAGTCTTTAACAGAAAAATGTCATACTTATATCATCTTGAGAATCTACCTTTTGATACAAATTTATTTTGTGTCACATGAGCTCACAGATTTACTCTGATTTCACTTTGATTCTATTATTTTATTATTTTTATTTCATCTTTTTGTATACGTATTTGCTTTCTACTTCATTTTAACCAGTTTGCCTTTAGATTTTTCCTCCTTACAGTGCCCACCAATGAAGAATCTAGAAAGCTCTTCATCTATTGCTATTTGTAACCTAGAAATTACATATTGTCTCAAAATATAAAAAGACTTAAGCTTAAATTACCTATATCTATATTGTTTATCTGTTCTAAAATTTTATATTTTATACTTGGTTCTATTGTCTTTACTTTTTTAACTGTCCAATTCAATTAGCACTTATTAATTCCCTGCTAATTGATGACATTGCACTATGGGTTGAAAGCATAGAACAATTAACCCTCAGGAACTTTACAATCATGGCCCCAAATGTCAATATGCTACAAGCATCCATCAATTTAATTTGATTTAAAATTGGCTTTTGCTAGTTACTTGAATACATCAACAGTTAATGGTTCCCTTCAGTGAACTAATGTGGATAGTTATTATCCTGTAAGTATTATTCCTGAGGTGAGAGAAAATGTGAGCTCTTATCACAGATACCCTCACCACCCCTGTCCACAACCTTCTGAAGACCTGACCCTACACATATTTGAAAGATATTTTACCATCCTTTCTAGTAGATAAGAACTTAAATTTGATTACAGTAAGTCCAAAATTATAGCTTTTGGGAAAGAATCACATACTAAATCCGGGTTTATAGATAACCATAAAATTGAAAAAGTTGGTACTTAGACCAAGGTTAGAACTGACTTTTAATACCAAGTTATTGAGCAGCCCATTTAGATTAAGGGGAAAGCAAAACATTTCACTCATGGTTTGCTATCTTCTTTTGAAGCTTGGCGACTTTTTTTCCCGTCTATTTCTTCTTGAAAGCTGTTACAAAATAACTTCATTGTAAAATGTGTTACATGTAAAGTTGGCCAAGATAATAAAAATACTTAAATGTAATTCAGAGTCATTTTTCAAATGCACCATCACTAATCTAATATTCCACAGATTACCAATAACAAAAGTAAAATCTGGTAAGCCAAAATTTCTATTGTTTTCCATCATATTGAATATGCACATCACAATAAGGCTTATTTTGTTCTTATTGATGTTATTAAAATTTTATTTTGAATATACTTTATTTCTGAGGTGTGAATTCTTTCCCTTTCCAATGGATATTAATATTCTGTGGGAAACAAGTAAGCAAAACTTAAAATGCACTTAATAATGAACCAAAATTCTGGAGAATAAATCATTTTCCAGAGGAGAAAGTAAGAGGGAATGTTGAATTTTCCATCAAGTGGCTCATTTAAAAATTTTCTATCTGCTGGACCTAACCTCTTTGAAAACTACATCTTCTTTCATTCATCTTCTACTTTTCTTTCTGTTGTCACTTTCTTGCATCTCCATCTCAATCGTCATCTTAGCCAACACTAATCATTCCACTTATCATCTGAACACTGTTTCCAATGCTTTCATGTATTATTTGATTTACTATTCATATCTACATAAGGTAGATACTATTACTACTCTCCTTTGCACAGAATAGAAAAGTATATAGAGATTTACAGTTTTTCTTCCCACCTTTCTATTTCCTGAAAACCCTCAGTCATTTTAGAATAGATGAACTTTGCTCAAGCTTTTCTTGAACAAAAACAATTAACTTAGGATTTGAAATGCAAAGTTGTTAATAGATATGAACACAATTTATGCATCCCTCCCTCCTTACTATGCAAGTATGAATCTGGCCCTCATCTGAATAAGTTCAAGAACTCAGTGTTTCAGCTCACTCAGAAAATGATCAGACCAGATCCTCTCTGGCATAAAAATTCATTCATGCTAATCAAATATATAAAAATATCTCTGATACATCAAAGTGTCAATGTATTAATTTGCAATGAGAAATTTAATTTCCTGAGATACAGTGATATTTGTACTGACTAAAGATGAGGGCTAGTCTTATCCTTGAATAGCAAGGAAGGAGGGATGTATAAGTTATATTCCTATCTTATTAACACCCACACCATGTTCAGTCTCCCCTGGAGACTCATCCTAGGCACCCAGCTGCCCTTTTATTAAATAATTTACTATTTATTATCTCCTCTGGCCCCAACCTGCTTTCCGTGCCTATTCTCATATTCCTTAAAATATCTCTATGCCATCATTCCAATTAGCTTATATCCTCAAAGTAACTTTTATTTTTCTTTGTTTCCTTTCTTCCTTTTATCTCTTTTCCCATCAAGGTAAGACTTACTTTCTATTTTTCTGTATCTGCTCTAATGTCTTTTGATTTCCATTCCTAATGTTATCACTCTGATCAGAAATGTCACTATATCCTGAGTAGAAAGTTATAATAGTCCCTGAATTGGAATATCTAATAAATTGTCTCCATTGCCACAAGATTCTTTTTCTTAAAGTATAACTCAAATAATACTGTTTATCTTCACAGTCTCTCTCATTACCTACTGAATGAATGAATGAATATATTTTTTAAAAACCCCATAGTTGAACATTCAAGAACATTCAGTACCTTACTAATCCCCTTCATATACCACTCATGGCTCTCTTAATTAACTCTACATTTTTTTGATCTACTAATTCTGTTCCTTTCCTAGAATAATTTCCCTTCCTATCTCTTGCCTACTAAAATTTTTATCATTCTACAAGACCATTTAAATGTCACATCCTCCATGCAGTCTTCTGGAACTTCAGTAGAAGGATATCATTTATCCCTCCTTTGACTTCTCAGAGGACCACATTTTTACTTTGCTCAAACATTATTATTCTTTCTTACATTAGAGAGACTTTGGAATCATTTATGTTTCTAATAGGCCACTAGATCACATCTTCTAAAGATCAAGGACTATATCTTATTCATTTTGTTTCCCTATATTATCTACTTACTAAGTAATTGTTTAATAAAAGAGTACCCCATTTTAAATTAAATAGATCAAAGTGAAGCACTTGGAGCCCCTACTTTTTGTTTTATTTTATCCTGAAACTTTATTTCTCTGACACTTCTACCAAAAGGTTTATACTTTCTGTTTCAGCATAATTTCCCATGAGATGAACAGCTTCAACCTATATATGAAAAGTTGTAGGCAGCAGTTCCTGTCCAGATGGTATTTCATTGTCTTCAGTAATATTGAGTCTAAGAAGATTATCTTTATTAGATGGATGCTATAAAGATATGTCGTTTAAATGGAAAATTAGTCATTTATTTATTTTATACAGTTGAAGAATATTATCACTAATGGTTCTTCTCAGTTTTCCCTTAAGATACCCAATGTCTTTTAGTGTTCAAGTAATTTTAAGATTAAGTTTAGTTACCCTTTCACTCAGACACCATGGGCTCTTTGGAATGGTTTTTGTTTGTTGGGCTTTTTTGTTTTATGTTTTTGTTTTTGTTTTTGTTTTTGATGGGTTCAGTGTAGTGGATGTCCTTTGTAGTTTTCCAAGTCAACATTTGGTAAGAGAAACTGCTGAGCAGACAGCATATGTAAGGAACTAAGATGTGCAAACTCTACACCGGGCTTCTAAGTGCTTATGGCTTATACTCAGATACAGTGCAATTTCACCAATGAACTCAGAAAAGCAGAGTGGATATTTGGCATATTCCTTTCCAATCTGTTTCAGCGTATTTTATTCAGGGTATGGATAATTTTTGAATTTTTTTTGTTAAAGAGATGAAATCTCACTGTACACAAACAGAGGGAATTATAACATGTCAGCTAATTAAAAAAGATGTCAAACTAATAAGAGCACCCTTTATTACAAACACATATGGAAAAAATCTTGAAAATGTAATTTCTTTCCATTCTTTTAAACCAATGAGTCATTTCTCTCCTAGAAGAATCTTGATTATATGTGTTGAAAACCCCTTAGGACTCCTCCAATATGGTATACTTTATTCATCTAAGTATATTTTCTATATATATCTACTAAAATACAATTTGGGGCTTATATTATACTTATTTTTCTCCATTTTTTTGAAAAGATAGACAATAAACCCATGTCCAATTTTGTTGATTATTTTTTTGAGTTTTCTTTTGATTTAATCAGACATGGAATTCATAGTTTCTCTCTCTCTCTCTTTCTCTCTCTTTAGGTTTTAAGACCTCAAGATAAAATTTAAAGTGCTGCTGAAAGTCAAGATAAGTTAGGAAATGACAGTCAGTCTCATAGTAAGTCTCCAGTTTTCTCTCTGGCATAACTAGCTGCATGAGCTAGCACACATCATTCCCTCACGGTCAAACATGTAGCAAAATTTATGCACTTTAAGTTTTTATGAGGTTCAACTGAAATATTGCATCCAAATAATAAGCCTATGTACTATGCAAAGTCAGGTGGAGGCAGCATAACTATCTGCATGAGCTAGCACACATCATTTCCTCCACGGTCAAACATGTAGCAAAATTTATGCACTTTAAGTTTTTATGAGGTTCAACTGAAATATTGCATCCAAATAATAAGCCTATGTACTATGCAAAGTCAGGTGGAGGCAGCAAGTTGAATTGTAAAATAGAAGAGAAAAAAAGGTAAGTAGTTGAGAGGGAGTAGATAGAACATTTCAGAACATCTCCAGTAAATAATTATCTTCTCAATTAAATATGCAACATGATGTTTCTAAATAAATCTTTCCTATACCTGGTTTCTTTTGGAGGTCAGTCAATGAAGGTCAATAGAGATCAGTCAATCAATGAAGACTGATTATAGCATGTAAATACTGATAATGATACTGATTGATGATGGATGGAGCATATAGTTAAAGCTCATGTAAAGGCTGGAATAACTAACAGGATGATGGAGAAAAAGTAAATATTGGGAATATTCAGGAGGTCCTTCTAGTTCTGAAAGCACTTCCTAAAATTTTTGGAAATTTATTTTTCCTTTAAACTCAGGATCTTATAGAGCTTAGAAAAAAAATATTAAAAAGGTGTAAATTCACAGTAACAAATAAAGAGCTTATAAAAAATTATATTCAATGGCAAATTCCAAACAAATATAGCTGTATTATACTCTGGATCCCAATTTTGAAAATATTTCTAAAGCAAGGAATGACTTCTTTTCATTCTGTTGTCTCCCCCAAGCATGAATCAATTACTTGTTATAATTATTTGTCATCAATATTCACACCAATATCTTTAGTTTCCAGCTGTAGTTAATCAAAAGTTAATATTTTAAGTAGAAGTCTTTCTGCATCATCTCAACATAGATTGAAACATATCTCTGCTACTACTACTGAGTAACTTGTTTTGCTTTTAGTAGTCAGACTAATTCCTGCCACCCCCCCCCAAAAAAAGAGGATTCTGTAAGATGGAAGCAAATAATGTTTTCAAATATGAGCATACTGGACAAACTTCCTTGCTTGTGAATTGTACCAAGGGGAAGCCTGTTACAAGCTTTCCAGGCTTACGCAGGTAGGCAAATACCTTTTGGAATGAATGCTGTATACAACACTGTCCTCCATTACTGTTCTCCCTTCTTTTCCCATGGTTATTCTCCACCAGCAACTACTTTAGGCTACAGCACCCAGGACCCAAACTAAATAATCTGCAAGGTGATATTGTTTTTCCATGGCCTTATTGTGTCATGCACACCAGTTAATGGTTGTAAATAGAGTGATGGTTCAGAGCCTTATTTTGTGTATATGAAGGATGCATAAAATCACTATGCAGTGAAAGGGATAAAACCAAAGATACTGAGTAAGTCACTGGAATATTTAGAAATGGGATTTAGGCATATATGTAAAAGCAAAAGGAAATAGAAAAAAAAGGACAAACCTACAGAATGTCATGATGGAGAAAGTCAAGGCAGTACAAGTTTTAGCCATTTTTCTTTATAAATATGTTGGAGTGGTTTTATAAGGTGATGCATCTTAGTTGAGAAGAATTTCAAGAATGTTCTCTAAACATTTTTCTTAAACAAAATTAACTTAGTTTTGCTTTCTTTTAACATGTTTTTTCAATTGTAGGTTCAAATATCATATTCAGGTAGTATTTGTAATTTGAATTTAAAGGTTACCATGTGGTTGGTGGAGCTAAGATAAAGCCATCAAAAACAGGATATTTCTATTGAGTTCTACCTGCACTGCAATGGTGTGTGGAGTGACAGTATCAAAAAGAACAGTTGTAGTATTATAAAATATGAAAAATTATGCATATTTTACAGAACATCCAAAAATCATCTTTAAAAAATGAATTGCTGAGTTGTATTTGTTCTGTGGTGCTTTACATCTGATCCATTTGAAGCTAATGCTTCAAAGGGATCCCCCAGTCTCCTTTACATCCACACATTGCTAAAGACTATTTTTTGGCACTTTTCCAGATATTGTGCTTACCTTTCAGTTTTAAATTTTGTTTTGAAAATTTACACAATGTCTAAGGAGGCATTTAAATTCAAACTACTGTGTTGGGATATTTGGAGCAAAACTGTAATTGTATTTTTTATGCTATCTTTTCCTTTGACATCTTAGGAAAATCCATGTCTCTGATGCAGTCCACATACTGCAAGAATGGTGTGCCTTCTCAGTAATTTATCACTTTCTGTATGATGGAAAGCCTCATTTTCTGAAAGAAATATCAGAAAAGTGAAGGAAAGCACTTTGTACATTATTTTATCATTTTACCAAGAACAAAAAGAATGGTTTAATATTTCCTGTAATTCCACTTTTTCCTTCTGCATACAAAGTAAGTTGCACAAGTTCAAGATTAACAGATCCTAATTGAAATGCTAAAAGACAAATATACAGTGTAATTATCCAGTTTGAAGTTTAACATTTTTGAAGATATTTCAATGTGAAAAAATCTGTTCAGAGACTTCTTAACACATGTCATATTATAGAAAGAAATGAGCACTGATTTTTCTAGATATTTTCAGTGCCTAACAAAATATGGTATTTTATCTTGACTTTGTAACCAAGCACCATATTTTTTAACAGATGCCATTTCTCTTCTGATTACTGTATCCCTTTATGAATTACCTCAGTTGGAAAGAAGGGGGGAAAGCTTTTCATCAAAAAATAAATCTATGCACCTGAAATACACTGTGTTCTGAAGATAATAAAGAAAATGTACACATACAATAATTTATCTTTGCCAATTTGAAAAATCATCAAATCTTTAGAGCCAAAATACTGAGTTCTTGGGGGTACCATAAAACCATTAGAGCAGTATATTTATACTTCTAAAGGTGGTATTCTTCTACCCCAATAAAATCTTTCCATATATGCAAACAATAATGGCAAAATGTAAATTGAGTTATCTATAAAATATTATGTTTTTATTATAGCATTGCTAAAAAGATGTTGTGGGCTACAATGCTGTTAGAAAGTGCTATCATGTTGTACATACCAAGGCTTCTAATTAGACTTGTCAATCACTGATTGATTACCACCATAATATGAAAGAGCAATTGCATCCCAGCAATTATATTATCTTAAGGGTACAAAATGCAATGTTCTGCTCTCAGCTGTCAGCAAGATTTCATTGAATGAAGGTCTGTTCTATCACGGCAGGCTGTTCAAAGGCCCTTCTGAGAACCTAGATGGAACATTAAGCTCTAGAAATATTGCTACTCAAAACAAAATACATAGTAGATTGAAACTGACTAAATTTTAATTGATGAATGAGAAATCATATGACATTGCAGCTTCATGTTCTGTAGATTTAGGAAAATATGGTCCTTACAAACATGCAAAATTTCCCTAAGTGTTTCCATATTTCATATGGTTCTCTTCTCATCCCTCCCCACCTCTCTCTCCCTGTTGACTCTCTTTCTCCATGTGTAAACACTTCCACTTCTGTGAAAAGACACATGTGTTTCATATACTGAACTTTGCTTTTTGGTTTTTTAGAATTTTTAAATATTCAGTGGATATTTATATTTCTACATATATTCTAACAACATAAGTGTTCTTTTTCTCCTTTTCCTAAGGACAAAATATTGTCAAGTCAATAATTATTTAATAATTGATAATCCCAAATTAATTATTAAATATTGTTTTTCATCCCAAAACATACTCTTTGGGGATTACAAACTTTCCAGTGGCATTGTTTTAGGTGTATCTTTCAAATTCCAAAGTCAAGAATATGGTTTAGGAGAAGAATGTGGTTTAGGAAAAAAACCAAATAACTGATTTGGAATATGGAAGAAAGGCTTTAAGCTGGAGTCTTATTTTGAATTTAACTTTTTTGTTTTCAGCCTTTCCAATAAGGCGTACTGGATGACATCCTAGTTACTATTGCTGTGAAACAAACCACCCAAAACTGGGAGTAGAAAACAACACCATTTTCTTACACTCAAGGATTCTTTAGGCCAAGAAATATGATGAAGCACTGCTTCACAGTGTCTGGGCTCACCTGAGAAGTTTGAACAGCAGGGAATTGGAGTTAGCTAGAACTTTCTTCTCATGCCTTCCTTGCACCAGGGATGAGATGACTCAAAGATAGGCATAGCTGGATCTGTCCACTGGAACACCTACAAAGAGGCTTTCTGCATGGCTTGCTATTCTCACAGTATAATGGCTGGATTCCAAGAACGAATGTGATATGAGTGAGCGTGAGGATGTGGAGGAAGCTATATGTGTTTGCATAAACTAACCCCCGTCACAGAGGATCACTTCTGCTGGGCTCAGTTAGTTGAAGCAAATGTAAACCTCACCAATACACAAGGCAGGGGGACATAGAACGATCTCTTCTGGGATGAGGCACAAGTAATTTATCACTATTGAAAAAGCCAACATTTCATCTGGCCACAAATTATTTATATTTATCACATCTACAAAATAAATCAGCCTCTCCCAAGAATCTCAAAATGCCTAAACTTTTTATGGAATTGGGTTCAAATTCAAGAACCAGGATCCAGTCATTTAAATATGGCCCAGGTATAGATGATGGTCCTCAGTGTGATCCCTCTAGTGTAGTCCTGGAGTTTAGTTTCTCTTGGTCTTACAGCTGGTGAACTAAAGAAATGTGTTATCTTGCTTCACACACCCAAAGTACAATAGTGAGGTAGGCACAGGCTAACTGCAAATGGCACTCCAGCTAGGAGACAGATGTAGGGAAGGGAGAAGCGGAGGGACAAGAAGTACACAGCAGTCACTGTCCCATTGCATTTCTAAGATCCAGCCAGTATGAGTTGCCAGGCTCTGGATTGAAGCCCAGTCCTATTCCCTGGCTCCTGGCTATGGAATTCTCCACAGCTGTGAGCTCCACCCTCCAGGCCCTTGTTCTGTCCTCTGTGGTCTGTCTTTTTCTGTGAAAGGCAGCCCATATCTGTGCTGTGTAACTGTTTCAACCTGAATCCTGCCTGGAAAAATAGGGAGTTCAAAGCCCTTTTTTTCCATTTTTCTCTGTCTCTTACCATCCAAGCTGCTAGAAAAATCTTTAAATTTTATGTTTTTTGTGTGCCGATTTATCATTCATTTCATTAGACAGAAGCCACACGTACAAATCTTTCTCTCTTGCACTTGCTGTGAAGGTGGTATGAGGAAAACAACAACAGCAACAGCAACCCTAAGAGTCTTAGAACCCTTGGTGTTCAACAAAACAGGTCTGAGAGAGACTTTATACCCTGAAAGCATTTATGATGCACATCTTGTCTTTCAAAAGTCTTACAAAATATGTTATAGTCATCCATTGTTTAATTTTTATCCTGAAACCATACTTTGCTGTTGCATCTTGGATTTGCTTTGAGGCCTTTCACTACTTGAAAATATTCTGCTAGCAATAGTGGGTGTGGTAGCCATCTAAACATGCCACTCTGATATCTTGCTAGGTGAAGCCCATTGACAGACAATCCCAGCTGCTGCAACTCAGAAATAAGCCCATGTTTCCCATGGGCTGTTCTTAGCAACTAAATGTGGCAAGGGCACTAAGTTAAGCAACATTCTTCTGAGAGGAAAGACTCCCCTGACAGGTGACTTTGGCTTGAGGACTCCTTATCTGCCTAGTAGAAATTTCTTAGAATTGCAATGTAGTTGGGTAATCTGCCTATCCAACACTTTTTCTCTCTTTCCTTCACAGTGGAGAGACCTGCATCACAATCAGATGGTTTTTTTCCCACCCAGTCTGGCTTCCCCACTCTTGCCTCACAGTATTTACTTGAGTAAATCTCTTGTACATTAGATCCCTAGAGTAACTGGTTTAACACATATGATACTGAAAGTAAGAATTTCACAGTGGAGAAGGCCGGGTAGAAAACTCTGAAACTATCTCCCTAAAAACAACAACGTATCCTGGAGTGACTAGAGTTTAGAACTAATGACCTAAAAGATGCAAGGGTGATGGTTTTATTATATATAACCTCCATGTAATTCACCAATATGACCCCTGCAAAAATTTGATAGATTCTGAATAATGACTATAGACTAGTGAAGGCTTAACCAAGTAGTAACCCAGATCATAGCTGCTGTGCCAGATGTGATATCATTGCAAGAACAAATTAGCAAGACTTCAGGTACACTGCATGTGACCACTAATTTGACAACTGTTTAGATTCAGATTAGAAAGGCCTATCAAACAGTTTGTATTCATGTCAGTTAGACAGCAACATTCATTTACAGATTGCCTCAAGACTATGTTAATACTCTTATTTTCTACCATAATAATAGTCTGAAGATATCAGTTCTGCCTGGACATCCCAAAGAACATTACACAGATCATTACATGGATTATATTACACTAGTGGACAAAATGAGTAAGAGGTGGCTGGTGGCCTAGAGGCCACATAAAGACCCATGAGCCACAGAAGCTGAGAGATAAATGGTACGAAATTCAGAAACCTACTACCATTTCAGTTAAAATTTTAGAGGTCTTCAGAGACATGCCAGGATACTTCTTTCAAAATAAAAGATGCATTGCTGCATCATATGTGCTCCACCACAAAGAATCACAGCATTTGGTAATAAGTCCCTTTGGATTCTGGAGACAACATATGTCAGACTTAGGAATACTGCTTCACTCCATCTACAGAATAACATGGAAGACTTTAACTTTTCATGGGGCCTGCAATCATCTCTGTTACCTGTAGTGTGACTTCAGTTTTCCTGGAACAGAGGGACATGAGACTTTTGATTCTAAAACCAAGAAAGTACTAGACAAACCAATGTGGTTGGTCACCCTAGTTGGGGCACAAAATCTGGCACTATGACACTACAGTGTTATAGGCATAAGCAGTGGGGAAAAATGTAGGATAGAGCTCATGGTAAGCCCCAGTGAAAGAATAAAAATGCCGACCCCTGGAATTATGGGAAAAGGCCATGCCATTTCCAGCAGAGAATCATACCCATATGAGAGTGAGAGGAGTTTAGAATGGATAGCAGAGGAGGGAGAGGATGATGCTGATGGCTCCAAGATAAGCTACTGTGGTGGGGGCTATCATTCATCTCGATAACGCCCCCCCTTCTAAGTTTACTCTCAGGAAAAGAGGTCCCAGGGAACCAAAGAGAAGCTGCTCTTGGCACACATATAGAGAAGTATACTGTGCAGTATAAGCAGTGAACTGTGGTTGCTCAGAAAATGCATAACCCAGATTTCTTGCCTCAGGGAGTCTAATTGACAGATGACCGTCATCTGTCTGTACCACTATTTTTGTACCACAGTCTTAATTCCCAGCAACTTTGGCCTGGCTAAAATTTCTTAGAACTGCACTACAGTCTAAGATTCTGTCTATGCGGTCTTCTTTCCTTTTCTCTCTCCTTTACAGGTGTCATGGCTGCATCATGGTCTACCGCCTCTCCCTCCCTCCCTAGGCTCCCTCCTCTTTTTACCTTACAGCTATTTCAACCCCCCCACCATAAGTCTATCACGGTCTAATCTTGTTTTGATATCCGCTTCTTGGAGGACCCGAACTAATGCACTGGGGATGAGTTGTTGCATTTTAAAACCAGAAAATCCTGGGGCGCCTGGGTGGCTCAGTCGTTAAGCGTCTGCCTTTGGCTCAGGGCATGATCCCAGAGTCCTGGGATCCAGCCCTGCATCGGGCTCCTCTGCTGGGAGCCTGCTTCTTCCTCCCCCACTCCCCCTGCTTGTGTTCCCTCTCTCACTGGCTGTCTTTCTGTCAAATAAATAAATAAAATCTTTAAAAAAAATTAAAAAATAAAAATAAAACCAGAAAATCCTGATTCTCATAGTTTCTCTATGTTCTACTTGAAAAACTAAATAAGTTCTCTTTAGCTCATCACTCTCTATTCTCATTTTATGGTGCATAGTTACAGAATATAACTGACACTTTGAACGTGTTGCCTAAAAAATCTCCTTAACCAGATCTATCAGGTCATTAGGTACTTTGTTTTCCATGTTTCTGCTGGTTCCAGTTGTGCTTAATTCCTCATCACTGTGTAACAAGGTATCTGTTTTCCTCTAGCTTCCGATAACAGCTTCCTTACTTATTTTTAAGTCTTCCCAACAGCCTCCTCAAGGTCTATTGAAGCATCTTCCATGACCCGGTTCCAAGGCTAATAACATATGTTTTCAATTTTCTCTTTATATTTTAAATTTTTGTGTTTTGTTGTTTTGTGTTTTATTTTTGTTTGATGACTTCAGCCCACCTCAAGATACCACATTCCATTTCAATTGTTATTGCTACATAAGAACCCATTTCAAACTAAGGGCAGACAACAAATACTCTATATGTTCATGCATTCACTTTTGCTTTTCCCTCACATTCAAAGTAGATCTAAAACTACTCAATATTAAAGGGGGAGTGCATAGACCCTACTGCTCAATAGGAAAAGTGCCAACAAATTTGGAGCCACTTATTAAAATGTCCATAGATAATATTTATCAACTGATTACCTTTTTGAAAATGTGTAATATTAATGAAAGGAAATGCATGAAGCTAACTAACAGCCTAGGGAGAATTTTCAGAAATACAAAAGTTATGCACTAACCCTTCCTATACTTAAGATTCTTCTTTCTATCAACTGCTACTATTCCCCTTTCAGTGCAGAAAAGCAATTGTTTTTAAAACTGGTTCTCTACTATCAGGGACATGTTTTGTCTCTACTCATGAGCCTACAGTAATTTCCCCTTATGCTAACTCAAATCCAAATTTTTCAAACTTCCCTTGTCTCTGCCTTAAAATTTGATTTTTCTCTTCTTCCTCTTAACACCAGTCCTCTTCTCTAGAGAGTTCAGTCCTTCCTAAATGCCTTCATAATGCCTAAGTGAAATGGATTTTGTCTTTCTTCTCCATCAATCCAAAGCTCATGTTTTTGCTATGATAAATGGTTAAAAACCTAACTTTTCCCAAAAGATTGTCCTAACCCACCATTTCACAGATCTTTCTCTTTGAATTTCTAAGTCTCCATGGCATGCATGTTTTCTAATCATATACCCTGTTAGCTGAATGAGATACTCATTCCTATTAATTTTGTGTTATTTAAAATCTATTCCTGGATTAATAAATTAATTCTGTTTTGTTGGGCATTTTTGTGTATTTGATTTTTTTTTTTCTTCCTAATTCATGGTGTTGATCTTCCTCAGATGTTTGCTGCTCATTAGTTGTGTGCTTTAGTTTGGGAACAGAATTCTCCCATTTGCATTTTGGGCTGTGTGACCTGTCTTGTGGACTATGACATCCTAGTTGGGTCCTTAGCTTATTGCTGTTGTGGTAAATTTCAGTTGGATGCGTTTAAAAAATGTTGCACAAATTCAGTGCCTCTGAGAATTCCTCTTTATTTTGGTCAAGACTACATGCTCATTAACCAGTTTTTACATTTCTTTTCTTGTAATTTTTGTAGATTGGAGATGGCAAGCAGTGATTTCAATGTGTGACCCATCTGCCATTTTTTTTTTTTAGTGAATTTTTCCACTGTATACGTTATGTTATCTTCTACATACTTGACAAGGATTATATATTCATCATCTTGGCTTTCACAGTAGCTAAAAGAATGTCTTAAATGTAGTAAATTCTCAATGAATGTTTTTTGAATGATTTAATTAAATACCATAGTTCTAACTCATGGTTTAATTCTGACATCTTGGAAATATAGTTTTAAACTGAAATGAAACTACCACATCTCCTTGGATATAGAATAGAAGAAAATATTCATAACCAGAGATAAATTTGGGAATTAGGATTCACTTCAGAGAAAACTATAGTTTTAAATTCAATCTGAATTTCTCTAGCTTTTCAGCTCATTCAAATCTCCATTTTACTCCATTCAAAAAAAAAAAAAGATTTATAAAGACTAATGTTTTTTAGGTTTTGTTCTGGATGCTGAGTTTATAGATATAAACAAAATGAAAAAAATATCCCTCCATCAAGGATTTCGTATGTGTTAGAGCACTGAGATGTTTTCAAGGAGGCAAGTATAACTGCAATAGAAGTGACAAGAACAATACCAGACAGTGGGGGCAGAGAGGTTGTGAAGGAAAGATTGGATAGAAGCTTTAAGGCCATTGTGAAGCTTTTGGTTTTTAATCTGAGCTATATGGGGGACCACAAGAAGGTTTCAATAGGGGAATGCCATAATTGTACTTCTATTTTAGCAGTATTACTCTGGCTGCTATGTAGATGCCAGCCCTCTATGTAGATATTAGCCTGGAAAAGGTAAGAGTAGAATCCTGGAATCCAGTTAGGGTGCCATTGTCATTATACAAGTAAGAAAGGATGGTGGCTTGGTTCAGGAGCAATAGTAATAAAAGTGGTAAAAAAATGGGCAGATTGTGGGCTATTCACTGAAACATGAAGGATGAAAAGAGAAACGGGTTTTGGAAAAAGATCAGTACATGTTTTATTTATTTATTTATTTATTTATTTATTTATTTACGGGTTTTGGATATCAGTACATGTTTTTTTTATTTATTTATTTATTTATTTATTTATTTATTTATTTGACAGAGATAGAGACAGCCAGCGAGAGAGGGAACACAAGCAGGATGAGTGGGAGAGGAAGAAGCAGGCTCACAGCGGAGGAGCCTGATGTAGGGCTCGATCCCATAACGCTGGGATCACGCCCTGAGCCGAAGGCAGACGCTTAACCACTGTGCCACCCAGGCGCCCCAGTACATGTTTTTTAAATGTCCCAGAAGTAATATGTTTTATTAACTGAAACCATAAGGGTAAAGGAGAGTGTTCTAAAGTTCTTATAAACACAAGAAGATTTCTCGCTCCCATTTCAGAAGACATTTCAACTTCCAAGCCTTTATAGAATGGAATGATTGTTAGAGGGACAAGTGCTTTGAATGATATCGTGGCCTAGTGCCTCTATGCAGTGGCCATCACCTTCACTTACTTTGACACCCCACTGAAGCAGTCATTCTCAAACTTTTTGATCTCAGAACACTTTCACCATCTCAGAAATTACTGAGGAATCTGGGTCCAACAAGGAGTCAGAAACCACACAGTATTTTAAACAGTGGAGGTTCAATGTAAACAATTATTATCAAGCTTTTATAGTAGAATAAATACAAAGATGAAAGGTAACTCAGAAGGGTACCTTGGGGCTGAGAGAGAGTTCCTGAAAAAGGACAAACTTGAAAAAGGAATCCTGTCCTCAGGATTCGGGCTCAGACCTTGTTGGAGAAGGTCTGAACAGCCAACTAGATGATAGAAAATTTTGCTGAGTTGCCTGGAGTACAGAGTCACTGGACAAGGTGTAAGAACCCCCTGAGGAACAAGTGAGCTGAAGCTAGTAGCCAGGCTCCTAGAGGGAGTCAGAACATCACTGCAAGAACTACCGAAACCAGGGGCTGGCCAGGCCCCCTTCTTTACAAACCTAGAATGCTCTGTGCATAGCCTGGGCTGTGTGGGATAAAGATAGGGTGGTCTGCTCCGCAAACAGCAGCCTGATGGGACCTCTGGCATGTACATATATGTGCAGAGCTGAGGAGAGAATGCAAGGAGCAGTGAGCTAGGCTGGGCTGCAGATGCTGCAGTGTCTGGGGGTCCTGGCTTCACCACTGCTGCCTAACGTTGAAAGCCACAGAAAGCACGTTCTCCAGAAGTCTGGCAATGAAGCCACACCAGAAGCAGGAAGGAAAACCTCCTCCACCTCTAATGTCACTCCAGGGTTCTCATAAGCCAAGCTTAACTTCCCACTGACTGGCAAAGGAGAAATATTTAAATGGAACAACTCCATTATCACAGAGAAGGCAAAAAGAATGAATTTGGAGCTGAGAGGCCATTAAATGATAACTGGCACAAAGACCCAAAGGAGTTTTGTTTATGTGGGTTATATCTAGTATAAATAAAACTGCAAAATTTTTAAAATATTTTTATTAACTTATTTAATCTGGTAATAATAAATCTACTTCAGTTTACATAAACATATTTTTATGAAAAAATATTTTAAAAAATAGAGAAGGGTAACATTGTTTGACATTTTGCAGATTTCTTTGATGTCTGCTTTGAAAGAAGACAATTGGATTCTTACATCTGCTTCTGCATTCAATCTATTACAATATGTTGTTTTGGTTGTAGTATATTGAAAAAAATCAAACTCACCCTCATAAAAATATGTAGTTAGAAAATGGGAGGATATTTAAGTCTTTACATATGATCATGGGTAGTTTTCTTTGATATAACACCAAAAATTGGTAAGAGGTAGTTTCTTAAATATTGCTTACACTGTGAAATCTGAAACCATATCAGTGAAACTTTCACACTCTATTGCACTAATATTCATTGATCAATCTTGTGATCTGAATGAATGTTACCAATACAAGATTTTATAACAACGTGTTGATCATTTGGTAAATACAGGTTCATTGATTTTTGTAGATCTATTATCGACATATTTCATTACATAATATTAGAAAATCACACTCATTAATAACACCTTTGAGCTCATCAAAAAAGTCTTTAAATATTATGAAACTAACAAGCTCATAGTGGCATATAAAAGTTTTCCAAAATTTTAATTTTCTCTTGAAAATTCAATTTTTTTTCCCTTGGCAGCATATACCATCAGTTGCTTTAGTTACTTGTTTATTTTTGAGAAAATATCCGACAAATATCCAAATATCAGTTTGTCATTCTTTTAAGGAAAAAGGATATTTCATGAATTTTTTAGTTCAGTTCACAACTTAATCACGCAAGGGCTTTCCTTTAGGCAACCATCATACTCAGTATGCTATAGAAGTGCTTTATCCACACTTTCCATTTTGTCACACAGTATATTAGAAATAGGTACTCAAAAGCTGATATTTAATGAAACTAGTACTTTTTAGTAATTTATAACTGAGGACATTTATAATGACGAACTGGAGCACTTACTACTACAGTACTACTTGACTATTAGTATATGCCTTGATTCCTGCTAAGGCACCAGCAATTTTACCCACTATTTCTTTTGGCCATCATTTCTTTTCTTCATAATTTCTTTTCTGTACTCCCATAGATCTTTCAATGTACTTCTTTTAATGCATGTACCTTTGTACCTTAATCACCTTTGCATTATGACTAATTACATTTCTGTCTCTGCAATATTCCCAACCTTCCAGAAGTCAGGATTTATATTTGATTTTATTCCATACTCCTCACCCCAATGATTTCCATTTAGTAGTAGTATAATGAGTACTGGTTGAATGGGTAAATAAAGAGATTTTTATTGTCCTATTTTATATGTTACAATTTTGTTGATGATCATTCCCACCAAGTCCTTCTGTACTTAAGTTACCTACAGTGTCATGTTGTAGTAGATGTGTACATTATAATTTATATTTACCAATGCACAGGAGTAATCATTTGCCTTACAGGAATATATACATGTGTGTGATTTTATTTTAATTATTGACTTACTCCTCTGTATCTTTTATGATAGAGTTCCTTGTAGACAAGGAATATGTCTTATGAAAGTTTAGTGTTTAGCATGGTATCTTGTATGTATGAGTCATTCAAAAATTGCTGATGAATAAGTAAATAGATATTTTTTGGTTGAAAAACTTAATTACATATAAAAAAGAGGCAATAAATGATGCTGGAACAACTAGGAAATCACATGAAAAAAGTTAATCTAGACATAGACCTTACACACATCAGAAACATTAACTTCAAATGAATCACAGGCCCACATCAAAATGCACAACTATAGATCTCCCAGAAGATAGCATTGGAGAAAACCTAGATGAACTTGCATTTGGTGATGATTTTTTTCCATGTAATACCAAAGGCAAGATTCATCAGAGAAATAATTGATAAGTTGGACTCCATTAAAATTAAAAACTTCTCTCGGTCGGACACTGTCAAAAGAATGAAAAGACCAAAAAAAAAAAAAAATACAAGCCGCAGATTGGAAGAAAATATTTACAAGACTTTTTTGCTAAAATGTCATTATTCAGAACACACAAAGAACTCATAAATCTCAACAATGAGAAAACAAACAACCTTATTAAAACATGGGCTAAAGACCTTAACAGACAGCTCACCAAAGAAAATATACAAATGGTAAATAAGTACATGGAAAGATCATATGTCATTGGGAAATTCAAAGTAAAACAACAATGAGATACCACTATACACTTATTAAAATGTTCAAAAACCAGAACACTGACAACACCAAATTCTGGTGAGGATGTGAAGCAACAGGAACTCTCTTTCATTGTTGGTGAGAATGCAAAATGGTACAGTCACTTTGAAAGACAGTTTGCAGTTTCTTGTAAAACTAAACATACTCTTACCATACAATGCAAAATTATATGTGCCTTACTATTTATCCAAAAGAGTTGAATATTTACGTTCACACAAAAACCTGCTCACAAATGTTTATATCTTTATTCATAATTGCCCAAATTGGATGCTGCTAAGAGGTACTTCAGTACGTGAACAAATAAATTGTGGTGCATTCAAACATTGGGATATTATCCAGCACACACCTGTACACAAAAGCTACAGCCATGAAAAGACATGGAAGAAACTTAAGTGCACATTACTAAGTGAAAGAAGCCAATTTGAAAAGGCTAAATGGTAAATAATTTCAACTATATGATATTTATATATGACATTCTGGGAACAGCAAAGCTATGGAGACAGTAAAAAGATCAGTGGTTTCCAGGGGTCGGAGGAGAGGGAGGGATGAATAGACAGAGCAGAGAGGATCTTAGGAGAGTAAATTATGCTTTATGAAACTACAATGGTACGTGATCATTTATACAGATACGTGTCATAAATTTGTCCAATCCCATAGAATGTACAACACCAAGAGTGAATCCTAATGTGATAACGGTGTGTCAGTGTCAATGTAGGTTTATCAGTTGGCTCAAATGTACCATTCCGGTCATAATGTTGATAATCAAGGAGGCTATGTATGTGTTGGGGCAGGTGGTATATGGAAAATCTCGGTACTTTCTGCACAATTTTGCTGTGAACCTAAAACGACTATAAAAAATAGTCAATTAAAAGAAGAAAGGAACTTTCTTGTATGATGGTGCCCACTGAATATAATGTATACTCTATAGATTAAAAAACATATTCACACAGAAAATTTTATTTTCCCTTATGATAAACCAATTAAGCATGAAGTACAGATGCTATTAACCATTTCCTTCACTTGTCATTGCTCTACATTTATGCTGTTGTTAACCAGTCTTTCTATTACTGTTAAATGTTAACTTTTGGTAGACCTTTGGCTGAATAATATATGCATACAAATGGATGGATTGATAATTAGTTGAAAACTTATAGCTTGAACACACTATTAAAATTATAGTAAGAATGATAGTTAACATGTGTTGATTATGCACTAAAAATTGTGCTAAATGCTCAGTATTGTCTCACTTATTTTTCTTAACAACTATGTATAGAAGGTTATATAAGTATTTGTATTTTCACATAAGGAAATTGAAGCACAGAAACATCAAGTAATTTACAGAAACCTACACAGTAAGCACTCATTCTATTATGCTCCTAAATACTATAATATAGTGTCACCCGTCTTGCAAAAATAATCATTAAATATTATTGAAAACATGATATTTTGCTCAGCATTCTAAATCAGACACTGTCTAACCTTTTAATGGTTTATAGCCCAAGATGTTCATTGTGCAAATGAAGAACATGTAGGTGGAGTTTGTGTTGGCCTAAATAGCTTGTTTTACATGACAGTATGAAATTAAATTGCAATGATTTAAATTCCACTGACTTATATCTCCCCTACTATTGTAATAGACTAACAACTTACAAGGTCCTCTTTTCACTCACCACTACTTTCAGGAATCCCTAAGGGATGTTAAATATGCTCATTAAACCTATCTCTTCCCATCAGATGTTGGCAGTTGTGATGGTTGATTTTACGTGTCAACTTCAAGAGTGTTTTTGGATGAAATTAACATTTACTTTGGTGAATTTTGGATAAAGCAGAATGTCGTCCATAGTATAGGTAGGCCTTTTCAGTTGAAGGCCTGAATAGAACAAAAAGACTGTTTACCCAAACAAGAGAAAGTTCTTGAGCAGGTTGCTTTTGGATTTCATCTGCACCATCAGCTCTCCTGGGTCTGCAGCCTGCCTTCCTGCACTGCAGATTTTGGACTTCAGTCTCCATAATCATTTCACCAATTCCATATAATAAATCTCATCTCTTCTCCTCTCCACTCTTCTCTTCTCTTCTCTTCTCTTCTCTTCTCTTCTCTTCTCTTCTCTTCTCTTCTCTTCTCTTCTCTTCTTTCTCTTCTCTTCTCTTCTTTCTCTTCTCTTCTCTTCTCTTCTCTTCTCTTCTCTTCTTCTCTTCTCTTCTCTTCTTTCTCTTCTCTTGTCCATTGTCTGGTGATCTACAACTTTTATGATGTCTCTTCTTTCTCTTCTCTTCTCTTCTCTTCTCTTCTCTTCTCTTCTCTTCTCTTCTCTTCTCTTCTCCTCTCCTCTCCTCTCCTCTCCTCTCCTCTCCTTTCCCCTCCCCTCCCCTCTTCTCCTCTTCCCTCCTTTCCCCTTCTCCTTCCTTCCTTCCTTCCTTCCTTCCTTCCTTCCTTCCTTCCTTCCCCTGGAGAACCCTGACTAATATACCAGGCCCCGCAATCAGTGACCTAGACTGTCATGGTGGCCTACGCACATGATGATTTGTAACAAACTGGAGCAAAAAGCCACTCCCTCTCATGCAATATTCTGCTGGAGAGCTCCCAAAGCAGACCTGCTTGTTACCCAGTGTTTTACACAGTTTTTCTGTACACGTTTTTTACAGTCCTTTTTCTCCTTGGGATCTATGGGACTGGGCTGGAATATTCATCATGGTTTAATCAGAAACATGACTCTCCTTCTACAATGACTCTAGTTTAAACAGTTAACTCTTGTGCACAGCTACCTCTTCTCTTGGGATGAGTTGTTTTCTTCTGTTACTGTCAGGATGGTGTGTTACACTCTTTTTCCAAGACATCCTTCAGATATGTCTGCTCCCTAGTAGAGTTCTTTCTTGAGGATCACTTCAGATGCCATGCAAAGAAAATTCTCTTAAGAATGTCTCACCAGGACTTTAAGAATGCCCAAATATGTCTGAATCTCAACAAAGGTAATATTACCCAACAAAGTTAATATTTCTGCAGTATGCTACAACATGCTGTGGAAATATTTCTTACTTTTGTTCTAATTCCCAAGGCATTTATATTCTGTGGGAAAATTAACCCTCATGTATCCTACTTCATTTTTCCATCTGACCAGATGTCAACAAGCACAAAACACTAGAAGTTCCACTAACTTCACTTATGAACATGGAGAACTATAATTTTACCCAAATTTTGTTTGTGTAGGAACAGTCTTCTGCATGAAGGGTAAGGACAAATTCTGTTCTATGAGGGAGTGATTTGATAAACATGTACGACGTGTCATCTGACCAGTAAGCATGTATTTATAGAGACAGTGAGGCAGAATGTGATATCTGAACTGTTCCAAAAAATCTGACCTACACACTAATATTAATCATCACTCTGTGAAAAGACGAGATTAGGAAGAGAAAGTAAGAACAGAAGAATATACAATCTAAAACAAAAGCTCTGTTTAATTTTTTGAGACGGTGAACAATGACAGCTAATTAGGGTTTAATGTTTAACTAGGTAAGGTCACAGCTGAATTTTTGGTTTTCCTCTTATTAAGTCTTCTATAAAGAGGTGGAATTTTAGAACCTATTTGAGGATCAGAGCAGAAAATGCACTTAGCACTCCAGGTGATAAAAAGAAGATTCTCCAGACATTAAGATAACTTTGCTACTACCCACTCATTATCTGTCTTACAACAATAGCCACCTAGTTAGTGACTCATCCAAACTAAATGTGCAAAGTGTGCAACAAATTCTGAACAGATGGAAGACTTGTACTCCATTTTCTGGTATTAACATACCGGTGTTAAAGTTGAGGAAATGAAAATAAAAAGTGATGGAAAATTTACTACGGTTATTGGCTGTAAGAAGTTCCCAAGTTAGCCAACTTCAGTCATCTGTTGCTCAAACAAATGTACTCTATTATGCCCCCAGAGCTATGTCTACTGGCCTGAAGGATGCCCTCCAGGTGATCTCAGGAGGTAAAAATAATGCAGGTTTGCTTGTGAGTTAAGATAAATTTCTACCACATTAATATTGGATGTGTCAGTATTTAACTGATATGGAGGAAGCATTTTCTTGTTACTGAATTCTTTGCTCATTTTTAAATCTCAAAGTATTATTGTTATAATTACAAGCAAAAATTATTAGCTAGAGAACTCCCCCCCCTTTTTTTTTTAAAGATTTTTTATTTATTTTTATTTAACAGAGATAGAGACAGCCAGTGAGAGAGGGAACACAAGCAGGGGGAGTGGGAGAGGAAGAAGCAGGCTCACAGCGGAGGAGCCCGATGCAGGGCTCGAACCCAGAACGCCGGGATCACGCCCTGAGCCGAAGGCAGATGCTTAACCGCTGTGCCACCCAGGTGCCCCTCCCCCCTTTTTTTTTTAAAGAAAAAGGCTAAGAGGCTGTTCATGATTCTGTGTGCTCAAACTTCCACACCTAAAAGTTACCCTTCAAGTTAATGCCATTGTTTTCTTAGTAACAACTTAACGTACAATATGCTATTTTTGAACGTTAATTTTGAACCAGTATATTTAAAACATATTGATAGATTTTTTAAGAACAGCATTTGAGGGGTGCCTGGGTGGCTCAGTAGGTTGGGTGTCTGCCTTCAGCTCAGGTCATGATCTCAGGGTCCGGGGATCAAACCCCACATTGGGCTCCCTGCTCAGTGGGGAGTCTGCTTCTCCCTCTCCCTATGCCCACCCACCCCTGCTCATGCCCTCCTCCTCTCTCAAATGAATAAATAAAATTAAAAAAAAAAAGAATAGCATTTGAGTGTAGCTTAAACAATAACTTTCTTTGGGGCAACTGGTTCAGTCGGTCAAGCACCAACTCTTGGTTTCTGCTCAGGTCATGATCTCATGGGTCAAGGGATAGAGCCCTGCGTTGGGCTCTGTGCTCTGCATGTCCCTCTCCCTCTGTTCCATTCTCTCTCTCTCTCAAATAAATAAATAAAATCTTTACAAAAACCCAACAAACTTTCTTTTATATTGCAACAAGTTATTTATTGTTCCAATATGTAAAATTTTCTTATTCTCTTTACCTGAATCAAGGGTACTCAGGTATGTCCCTTGCTAATGCTAAAAAGCATTTTTTTTCTTCTCCATATATATTTTCTAGTCTTTCATGGTTATAATGATGTTTCCATTCAAATTCTCAGCCTTACTATCCATAACTGTATTAATTATGCAAAAATACTAATCATCATAAGGATTAACAAATAAAAAAATAATGATATTTCTGCAAATGGGAAATAGTACCAAAGCATCCCTTTTTGCCCCTCATCACATTCCTCTTAGTATTTATTTTCGGCTCCTTTGAAATAATCCTTTTGTGCTCTAGGGCAAGCACTATTGGTCACATACCTAATGGCCATTCTTCCCCAATTTTGTTAATTAACCACGAATTTACTTAGACCTCAGGTGGCCACCTGCTTTAGGGGGGCTCCTCCTTAGACCTAGTTAGAGGATGAATCTTGATTACTGAATATCATGCCAATTATACTCCTTCCAGCCTGAATTAAGGAAGATTTAAGAAGGATTTTGTTATATAAGGAAAGTGTTGAGAAAATCTAGGGGCCTCTGGAAAAGATTTTATCCCTCTTAGGAATACATCCTCTTTTCGTCTTTTGGCATTTCAATGGTTGTGTGAGGGTGGGATGCTGAAAGCTCATCAGTAACACCAAAAGGGGTCAAGTCTAAGGACATTAGCTGACAGGAAGAGGATGCTTGCTCAGAAAGATTAGAGGAATTGGGTGTTTGATGATTTCATTTAGCCATTGATTTAATGAATTCTGGAACCTCCTCCCTTGGGAATCTTGTTGCATGAGGTCGTGTGGTCCCTACTGTCTAAGCAATTCTGAGTTGGGGATAGTACTACTTGCAGCTGAAACACTTTTAATTGATACATCTTGCATTTAAGACCCATGCATATTTATTATCTGCTTTCACTTTAGCTCCAGAATCTTGAATTTTTGAAAGGAAATGTTAAATCCCTGCTCTCAGAGAGACCAAACATTCTCCCAGATAGCCATTGGTGAGGTGCTACAGGGCACATTCTGAAAGAATATGTACTGTTTTTTAGGTATTAAATCTGAAATCAGAAATTCCCATCCAACTTTGGTAATTATACAGTTAAGCACTATATTTTAAAATGTAGAAGAGTGAATAAAGTTGAAATAATTAGATTTTAAATTTGGATATCATCTTAGAAGAGCTAAAATTATCTTTATATATACATATTATTATATATTCTGTATCTTATAAACACTTCAGACTAATCTATAATCTGTGTCAATATTATGCAAATGCAGAGATCTGTAACCTAGACGTCTCACTAAATTTTCAGAGAACAACTAGGAAACTGCAAAATTTCTTGTTAGAACAGATGGTCTTTTGATTAATGCCTTAGTGCATAATTCTACCTCTGTTGAGTCATTTTAACAAGAAAGTGTTTAAGTGTCGCACCAGTTGGCTGGTCAAATTAGCAACAGGCACCAGTTAAGGTGTAAACCACAAGCATAAATCCACCTAGTGACCCATGAGCAGGTGAAACCATATCTGCAAGAGTATTTCCAATAGAGAAGATAGTGATTTAAGATTTCAGAAAGCAGCATGACAAGTTTTTCATTGCTTTAAATTCCTAGCCAGTGGCAATTATTATATAATACAGGTCTATGTTAAAACTAGTCATTTAAATATTTCAAACAAATCAGAAATAACCAAAGTAATCAAAGTCCTTTGGATTTAGTCTTCAAAATGTTCTGAGGTAAGAAATGAAATGCCTCAACACCAGATTTAAATCAATTGAAGTAACTAGAGAAATGATATTTTCAACTCACGTATTCATAGTTCATTAAGTTTAATAGTGTGCAAATGTCATATTTAGAACACTATTGGCATTACCTACACATCCCCTCCCATAAACAGCCAAAAACTTTTGCATTCAAATAATTCTGGTAAAAAACTTCAAATTTGAACTGTAGTTATGAATCCAGTTATTTTCTCTTAGAAAATTTAAAAGCTCCAGGAATTTATCCACTCAATTTCAATATAGCTCATTTCAAAGAAGTTTTATAAAAATGAAGCCTTTTAGATTAAGGTTTTCCCAACTTCTGCTTTCAGTTTTACCATAATACATAATTTTGCTTTAAAAAAAGGCTCTTGAACTTTTTTTTTTTTTTTTTTTTTTTTTTTTTTTAGAGATAGAGACAGCCAGCGAGAGAGGGAACACAGCAGGAGGAGTGGAAGAGGAAGAAGCAGGCTCATAGTAGAGGAGCCTGATGTGGGGCTCGATCCCATAACGCCAGGATCACACCCTGAGCCGAAGGCAGATGCTTAACCACTGTGCCACCCAGGGGCCCTGGCTCTTGAACTTTTAACCTTGTCCTATAGACTAAGTCATAAGTTATCGGTTACTAGTGCTCTTTTATATAAACTGGAAAGAAGTAAAGGCAGTTGATTGGTTTAGACTTCTCTGAGCATGTTGCTGGTGACCTCAGTCCGCTGGTGGATCTGCTGGATTCAAAGTAAAAAGGTATATGCCTTGTACCGCTTCCCAGCTTCTCTGTTCATACCCTTAGTCTCCTTCAGCATAATTACTTAATGATAGTATAATTATTGAGAACTAGTAATGGTCCTCCATTATTGTGGTCTTCCAAAAGCCCTAGTCCCTTTAAGCAACTTATATACACATATACTTTCCTAATTTTTAACTTATTTTAGCGCCCCAATTATACTTCAATATATTTGTTGGATGTCTATATGGGTAAAGTAAGAATCAAGTGATACAGAAGGGAGGCGAAAAACTGGTATCTCAGATAAAAATTAGTCAGTCCAGAGCAGGGTACACTATGCTAGCAATCACAAGGGTTCTCTGATTTAACAAAATAAACGTTTATTTCTCTCTTGTACGTAATCTATTATGAATTAGGACAACTGTTTCGGACAACTAGGGCCCCAGCAATTGAGACTGACCTGATCTGTGACTTTACCATATCAGCATGAGGCCTTGTCATATCAGCATGAGGCCTTGTCTGCTCTTGCCTTAGGAGAAGAAAGAGTTTGAGAGTTGTTTGTTGGCTTTTCCATGCTTTGGCTGGAGGTGACATCACTGCTGCCCAAAGTCCACAGGCCAGTACTAGTTACAGGGTCAAGGAGAAAAGAAATGTGGTGGTGCAGATGGGATGTTTGGCAACTGTTGTTCCCATAGTGGGAATTTGAAAATATTCATCCTTTTTAATAACAACGACAGCAACAAAAATTCTGCTGACATTTCATAAAGGGTGTGAATGAACAATGGTAGATTATAACTCAGAGGTAACCAATTATTACTTGGTAAATTTGGACCCCTTTGATTCATTGATTTTATAATTTTTTACAGTAGGAAGTAAATTGTTTTTATTTTGGAGAATTAAAAATATTAACAAATCATATAGTAAGTACATGTTAATCCTCCACTTGACTTTACAGACCTCACTTTCCTCCTCTTTTTGTTTACATTGGATTCATAGAACAAAAATTTAAAGAATAAAATTTCCCTTTATTTCAGAAAGCATACATTTTGTATATTGGTTTAGTAAATCAGGACTTTTAGACCCTCAATATATCTTATGATTATATGACTCTGGGTGAGAAAATCAAGAAACTGCACATAGTTTAAATGACAGCTGTTACTCTTGATTTTAAGCCCACAGCTGGCTCTATGTGCACTGAATCCAAGCCCTGTGTTCATATCTTGCTCCCTTTGCCCTATACTTTGAAAATATCTCCCTGTTATGTTCATCTCATCTACTATATACAGAACTCGTAACATCAAGCAACATGGATTTTTGGTATATGTTTAATCTATATTACATGGATTATGTATTTGATACAGGTGCTCTGACCAGGAATTTAGTGTCTTATATATTCCAGAGGTCTAAAGAGGCACCAGGTTGTGTTCACACTCATGTATATGCTAATGTCATCAGGTCCAGGTTCAATAGTTTTTCGATTTTTTATTTTTTACTCCAGTAAAATTAACATATACTAGTGTAATAGTTTCAGATGTATGATATAATGATTCAGCAATTCTATACATATCTCAGTGCTCATCAAGTACTCTTAATCCCCTTTATGTATTTCACGCATCCTCCTTCTGGCAACCATCAGTTTCTTTTCTGTGTTTAAGAGTCTGATTCCTTTTTTTTTTTTTTTGGCTTTTTTTTCTTAGTTTTTTCATTTGTTGTGTTTCTTAAATTCCACACATGAGTGAAATCATATGGTATTTGCCTTTCCCTAACCGACTTTTTCACTTAGCATTATACACTCTAAATCATCAGGTTGTTGCATGTTGTTGCAAATGGCAAGATTTCATTCTTTTTTGTGGGTGAATAATATTCTATTCATTCTTTATCCATTTATTTATTGATGGACACTCAGGTTTCTTCCATATCTTGGCTATCCTAAATAAGGCTGCAATAAACATAAGGGTGCATTTATCTTTTTGAACTAGTATTTCCATTTTCCTTGGGTAGATACCTAGTAGTGGAGTTGCTGGATCATATGACAATTCTATTTTTAATTTCTTGAGAACTTCCATACTCTTTTCCAGTGGCTCTCCAATTTGCCTTCCCCACCAACATTGCAAAGGGGCTTCTTTTTCTCCAAATCCTTGCCAACACTTATTTCTTGTATCTTTTATTTTAGCCATCTGACAGGTGTGAGGTGATATCTCACTGTGGTTTTGATTTGCATTTCCCTAATGATTAGTACTGTTGAGAATCTTTTCATGTGCCTGTTGGACATCTATATATCTTCCCAGGTTCAATAGTTTCTGACAGATATCTGGCATGCATTACTGATTAACATACACACAACAATTATAAATCCATAGATATGATAATTATCCAAGATTAACTACTGATGACAAAAAGAAGAGAATGGGAGAGACACTGTTGTACACATGCTGCTTACATTATATGATGTAATATTCACAACAACCATACTGACAAATGAGTTTACTGGCCCAGAGAAGTTCAGTAACTTTCCAAAGTCAGTGTTAAAGCAGAGATTTGATCACGTCTACCTGATTCTAAATGTTGTATTTTTCCTTAATCCCATAATGATTCTCCCATAAGAATATTTAATACTCTAGCAAATAAAAACATCATTAACAAAAATTGCATGCCTTCCTTTCCTCTTTCCTTGACATACTATTTACTTTCATATTGAATAGGGATTTTTTTTAAGATAAAGGTTTTATTTTGAGATCATTGTAAATTTGTATATAACTATAAAAAATAGTACTTAGAGATCCTGTGTATCTTTCCCCCAGTTTCCCCCCAATAATTACATTTTGCAAAACAATAGTACAGTATCACACTTAGGATATTGACAATGATGCAGTGGAGATAACATTACCATCACCACAAATATCCATGATGGGTTGCACTTTTGTAACCACACCTAGTTCATTCTAGCACTGACTTCCTCAGTAATCCCTGGCAACTACTAATCTATTCTCCACTTCTAGAATCTTCTCATTTCAAAAACCTGAATAGAGATTTTATCCACCCTTGCCAGCAGTAAGCCCACCAGTTGACTTGCTTTTTAAATAAGTTTGCAGTGCATAAGAATTACTGTTTAAATATTTCCCCTAGACTTGGCCTCTGCATTTTTCTTCTTGGGAAAAGTCAGAGAGCATAGCTGTCTTCAGGCTAGGTAGACATGTTTTTGGGAAATAATGGGGTTTGTGAGAATGGATATCTCTCTTAAATGTATACCAAAAAATTATAAAATGAACTATATTCGGGGATTAAAAGGAGGAAGGGGCATCCTGCTAAATCTAGTTAAATCAGTCCTCTTTCTATTCCAGAAAAGACTCTCTTGTGGAAATTTCTTTTTTTGTTTCTAAACTGGAGGTCAATGATGTTTTTGACAAAGAAAGAGTTTTCAAATACTTACTAATTTGTTTATTCAGTAAATACATATTTATTGAACGAATTTTTATTGAATTTTTAAATACTAGACACTGTAGTAATTGTGTACACTTGAAAACATATTTACTGTTTCTTTTCAATTTTCAGTCAAAAAAAAGAGGGCACAAGGAGATAGCATGAGGGCAGAGGAAAAAGTAGTCATCTCCCCTCCATCACCTCAAACATAAGATGAACAGATTCCAATGTTGTAATAGAATTTTCAATTTAAGCATACTGGGACAAAGAGCACACCCAAAGTCTTTTAATGTAACAGAGTCATGGCTTTTATTCAGCTCCTCAAGTCTAAATCCTCTGGGCCAGAGCAATAAGCCACGTACTTTCCTACTTACTACCCACATTGTTGGTGTCAAGTTTGTGTGTCAGTCTTTTACATTTGTTGTTTCATTTAAGCGGCATGTTTTTCCAGCCAGCAAAAGTTGTTACTGATTTGGGGGGTTAGGAATGAAGCAGAGATAAGAATTTTTAAGTGGATCTTTGTGCTGAATGGGATGTGGCTTTTTGGTATATGCCTGATCTACACTGTAGAGATTACTTATTTGATACAGGTGACCTGACCAGGAGTTCACAATCTTAAATAAAACAAAGTGGTTCTAAGGAACCACCAGGATGTATTCACACTTACACGTACACTGATGTCATCAGGTACAGGATCAATATTTTGAATCTAAGGTAGACAAGCAGGCATAAGGTGGCTTAAATTAAGGAAAAAAAGAGTGACATCACAAAGATGGTGACATAGGTTGTTCCTGACTTCTATGTCACTCACAATAAGTATAACTGAAAACTATTCACAAATAAGATACTACTGAGAGATCTTAGAACGCAAAAGTGAGGCTGAAGTAATCCTCTCCCTATCCCTGCCTGCACAAAAGAGGCCAAGAAAGACTGCATTAGAAGGGTAAGAAAAGAGGCTACATGTTGAACACATTGTGCCTCCTTTAGGTCAGCACAACACCACGTGGAGAGGTCTCCCCTGAGCCTTCAGTTTCTCCAGTGGGAAAAGAAAACTCCGGGGGTACAACCAGTCCCCGAATTGGGGTTGCTTTGTGGGCATCTTTACTCTGATCTTGCACCATGGGTATTGTAGAGGAATCTGGCGGCTCAGCCACTGAGAATCTGACTGTGACGAAGAGGGAAGGAGCTGGCAACAACCAGCATGTGGGCATTGGCATACTGAGTTCATACCTGCAGTGCCCAAGTAATAATCCCAACTAAGAGATTTGTTCATCTGCAGAACTAAGAGATCTGCCTAGGGAGCTTGTCAGGGTATAGATCTTCCTGATTTGGATGCTCAAGTGAAGAGCTTTGCTGGCTCTAGAACCCTGTTTGCCCACCTTCAGACAAGGAACTGAATCACAGCTCAACTCACTATACAAAGTGTTTTCTAACCCTATCTGACCAGAAGGGCTGGTGACAACTCCTGAAAGAAGCGCAGCCCAGTAGCACTTGAGCTGAGAGGAGGACAGACAGAACTGATTGGCCACAGAGCAAATACAGTACCAAGCTTGGAGGATTCCCATGCTCTACACAGGCAAGGGGATAATTCATAACCATGGCTCAGGGTAGCTCCTGACCCCATCCAAATGGAAAGACTATTTGAAAAAATTAAGATATTTTATGTAAGTTTCATGATAACCACAATGGCAAATACTGGAGTAATTACACAAAAAACATAATAAATAAGTCAAAGCATACTGATATCATAATACATCAAAACACATACACAAAAAAGACAGCAGAAACAAAGAAGAATGGATCTACAAAACAACCAGAAAACAACAAAATGACAATACTAAGTCATTACCTATCAATAATTACTTTAAATGTAAATGAATTAAATTCTCCAATTAAAAGACATAGAATGGCCGAATGGATTAAGAAACACACACACACACACACACACACACACACACACACACACATGAAATCCAAAACCATGCCTCCTACAAGAGATTCACTTTAGCCTTAAAGACAAACACACGACTAAGAGTGAAGCAATGGAACAAGACATTTAAAGCAAATGGTGACAAAATAAAAGGTGGTGTGTGTAACTACACTTATGTCAGACAAAACAGATTTTAAACTAAAAATTATAAAAAGAGACAAAGAAGGTCATTATATAATGATAAATTTGTCAATACATAAAGAAGATACAATTGTAAATATTTCCACATCCAGTATTGTAGCACTTAAATATATAAAGCAAAAACTAACAGAACTAAATGGAGAAATAGCATTAATACAGTAATAGTTGGGAACTTTAATATCTCATGCTCAATAATGAATAGATAATATATAGAAAGAATCAGTAAAGGAACAGTAGATTTGAATAACACTATTGACCAGATGGACTTAATAGACATATACAGAATATTTTGTCCAACGATAGCAGAATACACATTTTTCTCAAGAACACATGGAACATTATTTAGGATAGACCATACTCTAGACCATAAAATGAGTCTTATCCAATTGAAGAAGGTTGAAATCATACCAAATAGCTTCTCTAGACACAATGGCATGAAACTAGAAATCAATAATGAGGAAAGCCGGAAAATTTCCAAACACATAAAAAATTAAACAAGACTCTCCTGAACAACCAGTGGATCAAAGAAGAAATTGAGGGGGAAATAAAAGTTCATTGAGACAAATGATAATGGAATCACAATATATCAGAACTTGGGGATGCAACAAAAGCAGTTCTAAAAAGAAGTTTTATAGCAATAAATAGCTACAGTAAGAAAGAAGAAAGATCTCAAATTGGCAACCTAAGTCTACACCTTAAAGAATAAAAAAAAGGAAAACAAACATAGCAGAGTGAAGAAATAATAAAGATTAGAGCATAAATAAATAAAATAGAGAACAGGAAAAAAATAGAAAAATATTAACCAAAGTAAGGGTCGGTTCTTTGAAAAAATCAAAAACAAACTGAAAAACCCTTACCTAGACTAACCAAGGAAGAAAAAGAAAGGCCCAAATCAACAAAATTATAAATGAAAAAGACATTATAATTGGTACCACAGAAATTCAAAAGACCATAGGAGGCTACTATGAACACTAAACACCAACAAACTGGACAACCTAGAAGAATGGAAAAACTGTTAGAAACATACAACTTGCCAACACTGAATCAGAAAGAAATAGAAAATCTGAATAGACCAATTACAAGTAATGATATTGAATCAATAATGTGAAATCTCCCATTGAAGAGAAGCCCAGTAACTGATGACTTCACTGGTGAATATCACCGAACATTTAAAGAGTTAACACCAATCCTTCGCAAACTCTTCCAAAAAGGCAAAAAGGAGGCAACACTTCCAAATGCATTTTACAAGGCCAGTATTATCTTGATACCAAAATCAGAAAAGGATACAAGTAGAACAGAAAACTATGGGCAATATCCCTGATGAACAGAGATGCAAAAATTATGAAGAAAATACTAGCAAACTGAATTTAATAACACATCAAAAAGATCATACACCATGATCAAGTGGAATTTATCCCTGGGATGCAAAGATGGTTCAACATATACAAATCAACAAATGTGATTCATGATGAATGAAAGAAATGAATCATATAATCATTGCAATAGATGCAGAAAAAGAATTCGACAACATTCCACATCCATGCATGATGATGACAGCAAATTTCACATAGAAGAAACATATTTTGGCATAATAAAGGCAATATATGACAAGTCCACGGCTTGTCAGCTAACATTATACTCAACGATGAAAGACTGAAAGTTTTTCCTCTAAGATCAGGAATGGAACAAGAATGCCCACTCTTACCATTCTTATTCAAGATAGTAGTAGACAGCATATGTAGAGCAATCAAGCAAGAAAATGAAATAAATAAAATGAAATAAATCAAAATAGGAAAGGAAAAAGTAAAATTATCTCTATTTGCAGTTGACATGATATTTTTATATATAAAAAATTCTAAAGACTCAACCAAAAACTCTTGGATCTAATGATGAATTCAGTAAAGTTGCATGATACAAATTAACATACAAAAATCAGTAACATTTCAGTTTGCTAATAATGAATTTTCTGAAAAGGAAATAAAGAAATCAATCACATTTCCAATAGCACCAAAAATAATAAAATACTTAGGAATAAATTTAACTAAGGAAGTGAAAAATCTCTACTCTGAAAACTAAAAGACATTGGGGAATAAAATCAAAGAAGATGCAAATAAGTGTAAAAGTATCCCATGTTCATGGATTAGAAGAACTAATTTTATTAAAATATCAGTAGTATAAAAAGTCATCCCTAGATTCAAGCAGTCCCTGTCAAGAGATTCCAATGACTGTTTTTTTTTTTTCACAGAATTCATAAAAACAAAAATAAAACTCCTAAACTTCATATGGAACCACAAACGTTCCCAAGTAGCCAAGGAAATCCTGAGAAAAAAAGAACAAGGCTGGAGATATCACCCTTTCTGATGTCAAGGTATGCTATAAAGCTATAGTCATCAAAACAGTATGGAGCTGGCATAAACTAGACAATGGAACAGATCACAAGCCCAGAAATAAACCCATGTATTTATAGTCAAGTAATATTGACAAGGGAGCCAAGAATATCCAATGGAGAAAAGCCAATATTTTTAATAAATGGTGCTGGGACAACTGGATATTCACATGTAAAAGAATGAAACTGGACCTTATATTTTAACCACTCAAAAAAAAAATTAAAATGGATTAAAGACTTAAATGTAAAACCTGAAACCATGAAATTCCTAGAAGTAAACATAAAAATAAAGCTCCTTGACATTGGCATTGTTAATGCTTTTTTGGATATGACACCTAAAGCACAAGCAACAAAACCAGAAATCAACAAGTGTGACCACATCAAACTAAAAAGCTTCTGCACAGCAAAAGAAAGCATCAACAATGTGAAAAACAAAACAAAACAACCCTACAGAATGGAAAAAAAAACATTTTCATGTCATATAACAAGGGGTTAATACTCAAAATATTAAAGAACTTATGCAACTCAACAGAAACAAACAAAATCCAATTTAAAAAATGGGCGAAGGACTTGAATAGACATTTTTTCAAAGAAGATACATCAAAGACCAACAGGTACCTGAAAAGATTCTGACCATTACTAGTCCTTTGGGAAATGCAAATTAAAACCACAATGAGATATCACTTCACACTTGGTGGAATGGCCATCAAAAAGACAACCCATAACAAATGTTGGCATGAATGTGGAGCAAAGGGAACCCTTGTGCTTTGTTGGGATTGTAAATTGATGTAGTCTCTATGAAAAACAGATGGAAGTTTCTCAAATAATTACAAACAAAACTACCATATCATTCCGCAATTCTATTTTTGGGAATATATCCAAAGGAAATGAAAATACTACATTGAAAAGGTATATGCACCCCTGTATTCATAGCAGTATTATTTATAACAGCCAAAACATGGAAACAACCTAAATGTTCATCAGTGGATAAATGGACAAAGATATATATAGCTGATGAAATATTACTGAGCCATAAAAGAAACAAGGAAATTGTACCATTTGGGACAACATGGATGAATATGAAAGGCATTATACCAAATGATATAATTCAGAGATAGACAAATACTCCACGATGTCACTTTTAAGTGGAATCCTCAAGTCATAGAAAAAGAGATCAGACTAGTGATTATGAGATGGACATTGAGGGGGAGGGGAAATTGAAGGTAGATTGTCAAAAGGTACAAACTTTCGTTTATAAGATAAATAAATACTGGGGATATAACATACAACATGACTAGCTAACTCTGCTATATGATATATAGAAAAGTTAAGAGAGTAAATCCTATGATTTATTATCACAAGGAGAAAACTTTTTTTCCCCCATTTTTCTTTGTTTCTTTTCTTTTTATTGTATCTGTATGAGAAGATGGATATTAGCTGAACTTACCGTGGAAATCATTTCATACTATGTTAAGTCCAATCATCATGCTCTACTCTTTAAACTTTTACAGTGATGTATCCCAATTATTTCTCAGTAAAATTGGAAAAAATTAAGAAATGTTCTGTCTATTGTTTCTGGATAAAATGTGATTGGACTTCTCTAAGCCAGTCAATTATTCCTTTGTGTATCTGGGCGTTAGCTGGATTCTTACCTATCTGGAATGTTGTCAAGTGATTTAGGCTTTACACAGGGGAGTAGACTAGATAACTAATGAATTCATCCTAATATGTAAAGAAACAGAAAATCAGAGAGTCATAGAACATTACAGATTTAGGAAATATTTTCTTGTTAGTATAGAAGAAACTAATTTTAAATTTGGAAAAAAAGAAAACCATTTTTCGTTTGAATGAACATGTACACTTGGTTGGATTCGAAATCTCAAAGTGTACAAAATGCTAAGTTGAATGTATATATTTATTTATTTACTTATTTAAGATTTTATTTATTTATTTATTTATTTGTGAGAGAGAGAGCAGGAGCAGGATGGGGGCGGGAAGGAGGGGCAGAGGGACAAGCAGAATCCCCGCTGAGCGAGGAGCCTGACTGGAGGCTCCATCCCAGTACCCTGAGATCATGACCTGAGCCAAAGTCAGATGCTTAACTGACTGAGCCACCACACAATAATTATATGTATTTATAATTAAAATATTTTGTGTTGATATTTGCAATTTGGGTAAAGTTAGAGTCTATTTTTGATTGAAAAATTTAATAAAACAGCTGCATTAAAGATGTGATTTTTTTTTTTTAATTTCTCAATGAAGAGGTAAAATTCATGTCTTCTCCCCTTCAAGCTGAATGGGCCTTTGCAACTGCCTTGATAAACAGAATGTGATGAAAGTGATGCTTCATGACTTCCAGAGGTAGTTTAGAAAAGTTTGGTAGTTTCCAAAAGGTAGTTTAGGCATGTTTCTCTTGGGACACTGGTCTGGGAGCATTAAACCATCATGTCCTAATTTCCAAATACCCCGAGCTGCCATATGTATGAAGTTAGATACTATGTAGGGAGAGGGAGGGACAAGCACTAGTTGCCTGAGTAAAAAATTCTTCTCTATGTCCCAGTTCCAGCCAATGTCTGACTACTACCCCATGAGATGAGGAAGAACTGGCCCAGCTGAGTCCCAATCCCCAAATCTGTGAACAAATAAATGACTGCTATTGATTTAAGCCGCTGTGGTGGACTGGTTTGTTACACAAAAATAAACAACCAGAACACAAAGCATCTTACTATTATGCTTTCTTTATACAATGCATATCCATTGAGTTGCAAAGAGGAAAATTTGGTCAATTGATCAGTGGTTTTGGTTTTCTTAGCTCTAAATATAATTTTCCATTAAGTTCCTAGAGAGAGTACATTTTTGGTGACTACATGAACTATAGTTCATGTGTGAATTTAAATAAATAAGCTTTGCCCTTAATTGTTAGTTTTTGATCTATGATATATTAACTTCAACCAATAAAACCCCAACTAATAAAAAGAAGATTTAGATAGATGATAGAGATAGAGATATTTGGACAGAGATAGAGATAAAGATAGGATAGAGATTTCTGTCCAAATATTAATCAAATTCCTAGATTAGTCAAAGAAATGTTTCATTATGTGTAAGAATAGGGCAAAGCAAGATTTGTAGTGCTGACAAACATGAATGCCTCAGCTGTTAAGACCCTGGAGATGAATAACCATCGTAAGAAGGAATGAATGCCAAAAAAGTGAATAGTGAGCCATGGCCCAAAACTGTGGGTGGAGATTTAATCAACAAGTCAGGTTAGTGAAGCACCTCCCTCCCATTGAAGCTATCCAAATAACACATCCTTTTCAATTTGTTGTTGGACTAACAAGAGTTTAAAGACATAAAATCTTAATATTTTCAAATACAACTTGTTAACATATACGTATGTTCTGTTACTGTTTACTCATTTCATGCATTCTCAAATATACTATTTTAATCAGTATTATGTTTTACCAATTAATTAAAATGTTGATAAAATAGTAGCTTGAATGTTACAATAACATCACTTACAATAAAAATATTACAATATCCTATGCAAAAGTAATAGGAAAAATAATTACTTTTAATGCATTGTTTTGTAGATTCCATTTTTAGATTAAAGTAGAAATGAGGTAAAATATATATACTTACTTATGTAACATTCAGCATCTTCTAAATATATTTGAAACAGGAAAGTATGAACAATCCATATTCTTCACATGTATAGAAATAATTTTCATATAATTTTAAAATAAATTGACATTATAAAATTGAATGAAAGTAAGAAAATCTCAAATAATATGACTCCATTCCTTTAGAAATTTCTTATGGACTTCAGTTTTCCTGTGCAAATCAATTTAAATGTATATTCTGTACATGCTGTTGTATTCCATTAGATGTTTTAATATAATTCTTTTAACTGTATTTTCCATAATTTTTTAAAAATGATTAAAGAAATTAGTTCTCATTAAAAGTGTCTCTGAATTCTCATTCGTTGTTCTGCTTTGGATAATAACAAATTTAAATGAATATTAATTTTAAAAAGATAATAATAATTTCTAATTTGAAAAATAGACATTAGTTTGTAAGCCAAAATTTATCCTCAAGTTATTTCTTTGGTGTTGTCCTAAAACCTCCCATTTCCTACAGGAATGAATGAAATCTGTTTTATTAGATGAACAGGAGATTATTTACAACAGTAAAAATTACAAGGTGATAAATATGAATCATGTGAAAGTTTAAATACCACAACCAGTGTTAATTACCCATCCCCAAGTGATTATTAGAATTAAAAAAGGAAATAAAAACTGAAAGTTTCAATATATGACATCCTGATAATACAAATTGTACAGTACTACAGTATAAGAGTGCCTCCAAGTGGCATTCATCAAAACTCCATATGAAAAACTTAAATACAAGAGCTAAAAGTTAAGCTTTAGTGACAGTAGCCCCTAAAGGAACTATGATATATGCTTACTTAGGATCTACTCTTCATATTTATAATATAGCTTAGAGGAAAGTCCTAAGCATCTTTAAATATCCACACTTAAGCCCCATTAATCTTCAGAATTTTAGATTGTTTTTTAAACGTTATTTATGCTGTCTTGATATAGAATTTGGGTAGCTGATGAGTAATTATTTCATTTCCATTGAATTTGTACAGTAGAATCTGTTATGATTAGTAATACTATGCCCCTCTTTTCAATGTTCTTCTTGAAAATATTACCTATATTTCCTAGATCTTAGAAGATAAGAGGACAAAGGACTTATTTCCCACCTATAGAACCCTAGAGTCATTGGATCATCTAATTCCACCTCTCCAATTTCACAATTAAATGTAAGAGTTTAAGGAATTTACCCAAGGTCATCCTGGTTGATAACTTAACTAATGGAATCTGCCTGACAAGATTTGTAATTCAGTATGCTTTCAAATATAGTTGCTATGACACCAAAAAATAGAGCTCTTCCCTATGCCCTAAACAAATGCATTTTTAGTAGATTCTTTTCTTTTTCTGAAGATTTTATTTATTTATTTATTTATTTATTTATTTATTTAACAGAGAGAGTGCAAGAGAGCACAAGCAGGGGGAACAGTAGAGGGAGAGGGAGAAGCAGGCTCCCCACCAAGAAGGGAGTCCAATGCAGGACTTGATCCCAGGACCATCAAGACCTAAGCCGAAGATACATGCTTAGCCATCTGAGCCATCCAGGAGTCCCAGTACATGGTTTTCTTAAAACTCAACCTAAGGCTTTAAAAAAATTAATGTGTAGTGTTTGGGAATTATTCTAGGTTTATGTCACAGAAATATTTAAATTAGTAGAGCAGAAAGTATTCTAACATAGTAATAAACAGGGCAGTTGAGCTTAGAACATAACTTAGAGACAGATCTGTTTGCTCTAAAAAGACAATCTTTGTAGTGAAAGTTATTTTCAAACTCATTTCATTTGTAAATACTACTCCTTCCATTATTTTAACATTGTTTTCATGGTATTTCTTCTAAATTTTATGTTTTACTGTTTATTTCCCTTCTTCTGTTTCATATAAATGATTCCAGGAAGGCATTCTTCTCTCTTTTCCCAAAGGTGTCATTCCAGTGCTATTCTTTCCTAATTCTTATTCCTTTTTCCTCTCTTAATTGCTTTTTATGGGTCTTTTTCTTTCTCTCCTGCCACTTCATCTACAACTTTCTTGGAATGAGTTAGCCAACATCAATAACAAGATTTAAAGTTTAGTCTCTGAGGGGCTATAATGTAGTTATATCCAGAGTATTAAGTACAGAAAAGTGCCTGTAGATTTTCAAATAGATACGTGGATATCTGTGTATGTAATATCAACGATTAACTTTTTAAACTTTTGAATGTCATGCTGTACTATCTACAGAACTAATTTGTTGTGAAATTAGAAAACATATTCTAATTTAATATTTACTCTTTTTTAATTGCAAACTGCCTTTTAAAGGTTGAGTTCACACTGTAGTTTCTATTAATTTCTTCAGCTGTATCCTATTTTAAAAATTAAATGTGTTTTAACTTTCTTGCCAAGATTCTACTTGTTTAAGGTTGTCTCAAATGATGACCATTTTTTTAGTCATGTTTTCACTACCTACCAATCTGAGCTCATCTCAGAATTTCATTAGTACACTATTTGCTCCGACTATCACATCATTAATGAGGTTTCAAATAAGACCAGGCTGACATTCATCCCTATGGCACCCAGAAAACATGACATTGTTTACCATCATTCTGATTCAAGCCCATTGTCCAGATCTTAAACATTTCAACAATGCTCAATGTAAAGCCAATTTAAATTAGCTCCTCTGAAAAAAATTTGTGACTGAAATTTAATGAGACACATCAAAACTTGGCTATAATTAATACAAAAGATCGTCTACGTGTCTATAGTTGTTAATCCTGCTTATTTCTCCCATGACTAACTATTCATTTGTTTATTTTTCCCATAGTGAGTTCCTCAGATATTTTCTTTGATATTTGCATTCATTTTGTTAGCGATGAAAGATACATGTCAACCTTCATAAATATTTCAATAACTTTTAGTTTGGTAAAGATTACTTAACTTTTCATATTGCATGCCAAATAAACCCAGATGGTATGCATATATCAGAACTAAATACATATAATTATAAAATCCAAGTTAATATTTTACCACATTTTTGATGACTTATTCCCAGAATTAGAACAAGGAATAAACTGAAAATGAATAAACCACATATTTTCTGGGCTTTCTGCTAATTAAATATAATAATTTAATTCTTTATAATTCAAAATTCTAAGGACAGAATAATTTTTAAAAGACAAAAATATCTATAGATTAAACTAAATTATAAGATATTTAATTAACCCTAATAATAACAATTTATTTATATTTATGGACTATTTATTTTTCAACCAGCTCTCAATATTCTATGCTACATGTAGAAAAAGGTGCAAAATTACCTATTTGTATTCACCTTAAATGAAAATGGTCAGGGAAAATAATGTTGAAATAAAGGTAATGAATATATATTTTGAAAATTATGGTTGTTAGAAACTACACAACAAATACTATCTGATTAATGTCTCACAGATATCCTAAAATCTGTGAATATTTTAACTCCCTAAATACATTTAAGAATACTCAAATATAGGAATATATGCTATTGAAACTAAATACAGTGTTTTTCACTAAATAAATATTATTTGCTAGGTGGCTGAAATTAATTGGCTGTATTCCCTATAACAGTGAGGTCCTTGTGTTAATCTGCCTCAGAATTACTAGATTTGTCAATTATTGAATTAGAATCTCTGAGATGAGGCCAGTTATAAACTCTCTAGATGAGTTGTGAGTCAACAATGTTTGAGAATTATTGTCTTACAAGCAACATAAGCAATGAGTGAATGAACGAATGAAAAATATTTATGTGCTGTCTAAAAGCACATGGTGAAAAACAGCAACAATATTTCTATCAAGTTTAGGCAGAATAACCTCAGAATATATTTGAGTTATTATCAGCATCCATACAATATGATGACAGAGAATTACTCAATTTATCTGATTATACTATGTTGACTGAATATGATATATATTGTAGCTGTTTAAAGACATAACCAAAATGTCAGATTATAAATGATATGTCTCAAATTTAAATGACAGTGAAAGCTGAAAACTGATGAAAAATGTATTTATGCTCATTTCCAAAGATTTAAAGATATCTATGTTGGTAAAATTGATGTCAACAATTGACCTGGAAAACTAAGTGAAAGCATAGTCACAAGATATATCTGAATCCTTTGGTTAACTGTCTCTAGATTCCAAAATTAATACTCCAAAGTGCAAATTACCTAATTTCTCCAATTGTTACAGTAGTAGAAATGTAAAGAATAAATGTTGTAAACTAAAAAAAAAAAAAAAAAAAACCTGCCATTAATTCACATTTTATATTTGAGAGGGTTTGTGGAGGCAACATGGTTTATTCAAAAATTGAGTTTGAAGAAAGGCAAATTTATATTTGAATTCTCACTATAAAATTTGTTATTGCAGTGACCTAAGCCAAGTCATTTCAATTTGTCTTCTCTAAAACGAAATAATAAAACCTATTGTGAGTGTGGGTGGGGGGTTACTACCATATAGGATGATTAAATGTAATGATAAAACAATGTCTGAAACCTACTCGAGGCTTTGTGAATGTTTAGTTATTATTTTAAAACTGTGTGACTTAAAGCAATAACAAAGATAAGAACCTAAAGATACTACAATTAATGGGGCACCTGGGTGGCTCTGTTGGTTAAATGTCCTACTCTTAATTTCAGCTCAGGTGGGCTCTGTGCTTAGCAGGGAGTCTGCTTGGGACTCTCTCTCCCTCTCCCCCTGCCCCTCCCCCTGCTCACACACATGCTCTCTCTCAAATAAAAAAATAAATAAAATCTTTAAAAAAATAAAAAATAATAAAGACATTACAGTTGAGGGCCTAGCTGCAGAAAGCAACTGAGATTCTTCTCTGGTATAATTAAACATACAACTCTTCTCTTATGTGGGGAGGACTCAGTGAGTTCACAACTCCATTATTTGCTTCAGTAAAATTTGTAATTCATGATTTTGTTCCAGCAGAAATGTTATACTGAGGAAGAAGCAGATGTCAGGGCAATCTTCATACATTCTGTGACTTGTACCCTTTGTAGAGAGTACTTTAACAGAAGGAAAGTGGCTTTAATTAGACAGCCAAGGGGGAAAAGGTCCCTTTTGCATTGATGAAGATAATGTATCTAATGTTTTAATTATTAGATAACTGAAAATTGGCTGTTGGGCATTAAGATATAGCTAAGAGGATACTAAAACTAAACAGCACACGGCGCTTTGTTGTCCATCTTGAATATTATCATTAATATTTACATTGAATTGGGATGCTTGGGTGGCTTAGTCAGTCAAGCACTGGCCTTCAGCTCAGATCATGATCCCAGGATCCTGGGATCGAGCCCCTCATCAAGGTCCCTGCTCCATGTGCAGCCTGGTTCTCCTTCTCCACTGTTTGTGCTCTCTCATTGTCTGTCTCTCTCTCTCAAATAAATAAATAAAATCTTAAGGGGCACCTGGGTGGCTCAGACATTAAGCGTCTGCCTTCAGCTCAGGGCATGATCCCAGTGTTCTGGGATCGAGCCCCACATCAGGCTCCTCCGCTGGGAGCCTGCTTCTTCCCCTCCCACTCTCCCTGCCTGTGTTCCCTCTCTCGCTGGCTGTCTCTCTCTGTCAAATAAATAAATAAAATCTTTAAAAAAAAATCTTAAAAAAAACCATATACATTGAATCAAAATAGCTGATACTACCACTTATGATGCCTCAGACTTGGTCCAGAGAGGTCAAATTGATGAAATTGATGACATATTTTACATAAATAATCTCATTATTTCATCAATGTGTTAAATATCTCAATATATAATCACAAGATGATAGTGATGGAAATACCAAAAACAGCCTTAACTATATCTTTAAGGATTGTGCAATTTTATCCGTTTATATTTGTAAAACAATTAGAAGATAATATGGAAAAAATACACATGGAGAGAAATCCTATAAGAATCAAGGACAAAAATTCATAGGGTGTAACTTGGGAAAATTTCATGAGGCAGTGAGACTTTAATTAGCTGTAAGTATTTTTGTGAAAATGAGTGCCATGTAAAAAAAATTTTTTTGACATTTCTTATATAGACTTTAATGTATTAAGTATTCATGTATATATGTGTGTATAAAATATTTCTTATATATTGTATGGTGACTAACATAATACAACAAAAAATATTATAATAAAAAATAAAATAAAATTTTTCTTATAACCATATATTATAAAATATTTCTCATGCACACATATTATAAAATATACCTTATTCGAGATTTCTTATACCCACACATATCTTTCTTTTATAATAATATTTTTTCATTATATTATGTTAGTCACCATACAGTACATCCCTGGTTTTTGATGTAAAGTTCGATGATTCATTAGTTGCGTATAACACCCAGTGCACCATGCAATACGTGCCCTCCTTACATGTAAAAAAATTTTAAGTCTTAGTTTTATTTCCCAACTTTGAACTTATGTTCACATTCGGGAGGCTTTCAGAAATGTATAGTTTGGAGTGCAATTTGACTTTGAGGCTCTTAAGTGTTACAACTGTGCAAATCGTGAGTTAACAAATTCAATAGAGAAGAAATAGTTATTCAAGGTCAGACAAAAAAAGGGAGAAAAAAGTAAGACAACATGTTTAAGTGTAAGAACATAAGACAGTATAATGGAAGTGAAATTTGTAGTTCTAATGCACATCAAGTAATAATATTTAAGGACAAATTCCAATTACAGGAGAAATCAAACACAAAATATGTGAAGAAAGAAGAATGAATAAAATATAAAAAATACATTTAAAATATTAACAAAAAATTTTAAAAAGCAAATCTAAAAGACATAATTTTCACCACAAGGAGAAGAAAATATGTAGTAAGAGAACATCTTTGGAAATAAAATATAAAGAGAAGTCTTCATTGTTATTAATGAAATTATATAATATATTTACAGATTAATTATCTAATGAAGATAAATAAAGCTATTTGTTTCCACAGAAATTTTGTGACATATATTTTTTTTTTAATTTTAAGAGAACAGCCCTGTGTATCTATGAAGAAAAAGCCATTTATGTTTGGTCAAAATACATCCATGATGAAATAATTTAGATGCAAAAAAAAAAAAATAAAATGTTGAATCACTAAATTTGGCTCAATATATGTTCTATTCAGCCTTAATTTTCTCTTTAGGCTGTTATAAATTGCTCTCTGTTCAGCTTTAAAAAAAAAAAAAAAAGACACATTAAAGTAATGGATTCTTGGGCCCCTGGGTGGCTCAGTCGGTTAAGCGTCTGCCTTCAGCTAAGGTCAGATTCCCAGGGTCCTGGGATTTAGTCCCATATTGGGCTCCCTGCTCAGCAGAGAGTCTGTTTCTCCCTTTCTCTCTCCCTCTCTGCTTCTCCCCCTGCTTATGCTCTCTTCTCATTAATAAATAAATAAATTTTTTTTTAAAAAAATGGATTCTTCATTGGAAAATGAATGTCTATTTAAAAATTTTTCAAAATGTAAAGTTAAAGTTATTCTGATGAGGAGATATAAAGATAGCAAGATCAGAGAAGAAATCTTATATAGCACATATAATAAAAAGTAAACAATGATATTTAAAATTATCTGGCTTGATATGAGGGATTTAAATAGAAAGATTTTAGACTGTGATTATTTAGTCATTGAGAATGTATGTGTGTGTCTTTGTGTGTGTATGTAGTAATAGATTTCATGTCTGTGTAATACAAGTTAAAAACCACCTCAAAATTTTGGTTAAGAAAGATTTATAATCTCCCAGAGCTGAAGATGTAACTTCAATGGGTTTCAGGAATTATGAAAACAGAGTTGTCACAATTCAATTACTTACATCATTTCCAGAATTGGAAAACACAATGATATCATAAATTATTCTATAGTGGAAAATATCAAATATTTACATGCATGCACTAGAGATGACTTAGCAGCAGACCCACTAATAGTCTACCTCTTATAAATTAGCAACTAGGAAATTATTTTCACTCCTCATGACATCTATTTCTGTACATTTTTCTGCATCATTTCCCAGGTGATCTTACTCTACCTCTTTATAAATTGATTATTTTCTAAGCATAATAACCTGATATTAAAACATGAATAGCCATATACATTTTAGTGTGAATTCAACAGAACAAACATTTATTGAAAACATAGTGTTGCTAAGAATAGGTTGGATAATGTGGGAACCTCAAAGATTAACCAGGTCATTTCTTTGCTTTCAAGAATATTGAAACGGGATAGATACAGATACAGACACAGATATAGATATAAATATATACATATCACAAAACGAAATTTGCTGTTGACCATAAAAGTGTTTTAATTTTGTATAACAAAGAAGCAGCTGTGATGAGGTGCCTGGGTGTCTCAGTAGGTTAAACATCTACCTTTGGCTCAGGTCGTGATCTCAGGGTCCTCAGATCGAGCCCCGTGTCAGGATCCCAACTCAGCGTGGAGCCTGCTTCTCTCTCTACCTCTGCCCTTCCCCACCTCCCGCTCACACTAGCTCTCTCTCTCACTCTCCCGCTCTCTCTCTCAAATAAATAAAATCTTAAAAAAAGAAGAAGAAGAAGAAGAAGAAGGAGCAGCAGCAGCAGCAGCTATGGAACCACAGAGGGAATTGTTTTGAATCCACTGGGGGGAAAAGTGCTTCAATGATGGCATATGTAGCTTTTGAGAGGACTCTTAATGAATGTGTAGGCTTTTCGTTGATGACACACAATATTCAGACAAGAGATATGAATGGGAGGGGAAGAACTCCAGAACATACCTTTTTGAAGGTGTGGGGACAGAATATGGGATTTATTTTTCGGGATAGAAAGGAGGAGTCTGAATATATTTTAGAGCAAGAAGCTCTTTCTGTGGCTACTGTGTATTGTTCTCCCGTCAGAAGTACAGGACTGTTACTCACTCCTCACTTTGAAATACCGCTAGTATCTCTGCCGTGTTGCTTTCTAATTGGGTGAATCCTTCATCTATACAACTCTCCTTCAGAAAACTGATTATCAAAATGAGCAAATTCACGTAGGTTTCCTTTGATTATAAGTAACTTTATTTTAGCTAAGGTTCGGAATTTTCTTTGGTTATATTTGACTAAAGAGAACATTGCAAACCTGGAGTCAACTTCATTTTAGTTGAGCTTCTCAATGCAGTCAATTGTTTTTTCTTTCCAGTGTAATCTTTTTGTCTTTTAGCAAACAGCTTTCAGACTTACATAGGCTAACTAGATTAAATGCTTTGCATTTAGCCAGGAAAAGCTGATGAAACTCTTCTTCAAAAATTGGAGAGGTTTTACTTTCTAGAATTTAATATGTATTGAACCTCAGAATGGTCATCTATGGAATTCTGATGAAATTGCCTCAGAAGCACAAGGCGTTTGGTAATTGCTCATGATATAATTCAAAATTTCCCATTCCTCCTATGTAAAATTCATAATCGATTATTTTATTTTATTATTTTTAATTGAAATACAGTTGACATATGATATTATATTAGTTTCAGGTGTATAACATAGTGATTAGACAATTATATACATTATGAAATGCTCACCACAATCCGGGCAGTTACCACCTGTCACCATACAAAGTTTTCATCATAATCAATTATTTTTAAATTCATAGGTTTCAGCTGGATAGCATTTATGACCCAATAAAAATATAGTGCGTAAAATTCTATCATGCTCAAAGAGGTGCAAGGAGTAAATGAATGTGAGGTTGCATTGGCAATACAGCCCCACACTCTAAAAAGCAATCTTTTTCTGCTTTTTCTACCTGCTTTGCAGAGATTACATGGAATATCCAAGACCATATTGTTAGCACAGAAGGGCACTTACTATCTACTCAAGTCTCTTCAACTTTTCAACAGAAAACTTGATAATAACTTTGCAACCAGCTGGCCCTCTGCCTGTGAATAGATCATTTTATTTCTCGGACTCTCATTTTCTAATCTGTAAAGTGACAGCCAGTGAAAGGAGGCATAACCAACACAACCCATGCTTAAAAAATCAACCCTCTTTCCAACCCATTCTACATTCTGCAATATCCATAGAACATCAATCATGCATGAGGAGTAAATGAATATTTTCAAAAATACTATCCATAGATAGATGAATGGATAAAGATGTGGTGCACACACACACACACACACACACACACACACACACCATGGAATATTATTCAGTCATTAAAAATGAAATCTTGTCATTTGCAAGAACATGAGTGGATCTAGAAAATGTAATGCTAAGTGAAATAAGTAAGTCAGACAACACTACTATCCATATAACAAGATATGGAGGACTTAGAGAAATGGGTCCAAGGAGATATGATAATGAAAGGGTATTTGTCTTTGAGATGATGAGCAACAATGAACAGTGGTTCTCAAACTTTAATGTGAATGGGAACTATGGAGATACTGCTGTGATTCATTAAATACAGAGAATCTTAAGATTCTGCATTTTCAGCAAGCCTTTGACAAAGAAATGCCAATGTTGCTGGTCAACAGATTGCACTCTGAGTAGTAAATGATAAGAGACACTCAGAAAGCCTGTGAGGAACCAGTGAGGCATGGACACAGGGAAAAGATTTTCATATATGTGCCCAAGCAGATATCTGACCCAGAATCTCACTGGAATCAGAAAGAATATTAAACCCATGCTCTGTTATGGCAATACTTGCCACCAGAAGTCATTTACCAACCATACAAATTGAGCCTTGATTCTGGAAATTACCTGGCAATTGATATGTTAGCTAAAAAACATATACCTCTTTCTAGGAAATCTACCTGAATATCTAGAAAGACACCAGGTCCTAAGAAGAGATAAGGAATTGAAAACATTGAAAAAGAAGGCAGAATTAAGAAACGTGAATCAAAAAAAAAAAAAGGAGGGGCGCCTGGGTGGCGCAGCCTTTAAGCATCTGCCTTTGGCTCAGGGCGTGATCCCGGTGTTGTGGGATCGAGCCCCACATCGGGCTCCTCCACTAGGAGCCTGCTTCTTCCTCTCCCACTCCCCCTGCTTGTGTTCCCTCTCTCGCTGGCTGTCTCTCTCTCTGTCAAATAAATAAATAAAATCTTTTTTAAAAAAAAGAGTTTTAAAAAAAAGGCAATTAATCCATTTTCTGAAGAAAATATGGGGGAAAAATAAGACTGGGAAGATAATTGCTTTGGTCATCTGCATATAATAAAAGAACGTGGTTTTTGTTTTGTTTTATTTTTTCTTTTTGAGCTCCAGTGTATCACTTTTTTTTATTGTCCAGATATATTACTTTAAAATTTTTCCCTGTATAACTCTTCCTTCAAATAATCATTTTATTTTCTTTAATTCGTAGTTTGTATTCCCTCTTTGTATCAGCAGGTAAGGACAGTCTATGAAACCCCAAACAGTGGACTTGGGCAAAGTCAGTACTTTAGGCTTTTCAGTTTTCTCTGTGCAGATCCAAAAGTTCTTGTGCTCATTCAGCACTGAGTTAATGACACAGTCAGGACCAAAACTCAGATTTTAAATTCTCATTTCATTTCTCTCTTCACATTATCAAATTCTTCTTATTTATTGCATTGGACTGTGATATAAAATCAAAAGACTTGGAACTAGAAGAGCTGGGTTCAAATTCCAGCTTGGGTAATCCTGGGAAATGTAATCTTTCTGAACCTATTGCCTTATCTATAAAATAAGGATAATTGTAATACCTTATTTCAAAGATGATATGATAACATTTGGCTATCCATCAATTACTATATAACCATAAAAGTTATAAAAACAAGAATTATCATTAGGCAATTATATTACTCTTATGTAAATAATCCATTGGGGATCATAAATTAATATTTCTAATGCTATCCTAATATGTTTTTGTTACCCTTTTTTTCAAAACAAACCTGTCATTAATGAATCTCTATTCCAAATAAAGTTTATCTATAATTATTGTCTTAAAAAAGCTGTGTATTCCATACTAGCCATTATAACAACCTCTTTTATGTCAAAAATTATATATATTTTTGAAAAGGTTTAGCTTCTTTTTTTAAAAACATGTTATCACTCCATTACTTCTTAGTAGGAAGAGTTCTACTGGCGCATTCATCTTAGGTTCTTCCTAATGCTCTGGTGCCTCAATCCAAATATTTGTCTCAACAAACCACAGGTCTAAACTGAAGTTAATAATTTTTGTCTGATATTTTATAAATACTGCTTCTGAAATTTCTCCTCTAGAAGTAGGCAACACCAGGAATGAAGGTGATTTGATACATAAAATATTTTAATTTTCAAATAGTCATAAGATTTAAAGTTCCATTTCGAATAAATGATTTCAACAATTACATTGTATTTCTTGACTAGCAATCCAATGATTGAATTTTCACATTTTTGAACTATCTCACCAATATCATATACAGGACTAAGTTTTTTCTCTTTGGGAAAAAAATATTATAAGAGGATTCCAGGATCCTGTGCTTGCAAGGTCAAATAGAAAAGAGGCAAAAGGAGCTACATAGGGGACAAGTGAATCAGCACTTACTTTCATTTCTGTTCATGGAAATACAATGGAAAAAAGGAAAGTTTTACAGAAAATCCTCCACTCAAAGAAATACAAAAGCTGAGATATTTCTAGCTGCGGTTTATTTCTAATGCAGTGAGATCGAAAGGCAAACTTCCTTAAATCCTTTCTGCTCCTCTCTCCGCTCAACCACCAATGACAATGAAATGTTTTAGAGTATTTTAACTCTTTGACTACAAAGAATAATTTTAACAAAATCTGCTTACCTACAGTCATAAAGGTAATATTTCCAAGAGACCATAGTTAAGGAATAATTTTCAGGATCTGATGGTGGGCTTCTCTGAAATAACAAAAATAAAAGAAGGAAATTTAATTACTGTATATCTGCCATTTTTTCCACACAAACCTATAAAGTAGTCATTTACAATAAAGAGTATATGAAGAAATTGAGACCTAAGAGGTTATATAACTTGCCAAATATCACACAGCCAGTAAGTGCAAGAACTTTGGATTCTCCAAACACAATGTATTAAAGGTCAGATCACACTTCTTTTTATCCCCAGATATGTCATTACTTTTATGATGTCACAAAATCTTTAATCTTTCTGGACTACAATTTATGCCTCTCTAAAATGAAGCTGTTTGAGTAGAAGCTCTCCTTCTGCTTTGTAACTCTGTGATATCATGAGTCTGGCCGGGGCGTACATTGATAGAATAATTGGCCAGTAATGCAGGGTCGTGGCATCATCTCTGAAGCTTGCCATAAATGACCTGAATAAAGAAAACCCAAATATAATAACAGCTCCATTATAATTCACTCAATAGTGTTCCTTTGGCCTGAGAGAGTTAACATACCACCCCGAATGTGTTGTCTAATATCAGACAGTAAATGAGGCATTTGGGAGATGGAGATCAGTGACATCCCTGCATGCACATCAATTGTAGAATAATTAACTAAAACCAAAACCCAGGAAGTTCAAAAATTGAAATGCTCTCCACTGCACTTTTCTATCACCAATCATTGTTGTACATTATTGTACAGGATGTACTTGTGATTGAGGAGAGAAGCCTTGACAATTTAATGAAGAAAAGATAAAACACAGTAATCCTATAGAGAAAAAAGCTGGTCTCCTATTTATCAACAAATGCATTAGGAATCTTCCATCATTAAATTATACATCAATAATGGTATGAAATGAGAAGAAATAAGTGCCAAATAGGTTTCCTGGTATAACAAAGGTTTTAGAAATTTAAGCCTTTATGCTCATGTAAAAAAACTAAAAATTCTCCTGATCTATGACCTAATTGTACAGTGATATTAATAGGAATGGTTCAATAGTTCTTGATCATGCAAAAATTGAAATAGATAAAGGATTTTGAGTAAAAACTACAACATAAGTCCCAACAGACTGCGTAAATAATATGCGGCATTTTTTTTAACTTATAAGGACACATAAATTAAAATAATACTGTTGTTGAAATCATGTAGTTCAGCAACAGAGGAAGCAAAATAACTTAACAAACAACACAATAAAAAATGTATGTATTTTAAATATATCTTCTCTAATTAAACTTCTGGAAGAAAACAGAATGGAAAATTTTGGATTAAACTTCAAAGATTATAAGGTTATTTTGTAACAGCCTTCCAAAACATCAGTAGATGAAGAGAGAAGCTGCAGATTTCTTTAACTTCAAATTATCTGTATTGCCATCCTCAAAAAATTAATGCAATGTATAATATTTTGCTTTGCTCTGCAAGTATTCGATTTCATCTATGAAATCATAGCCATGATGATGTCCCATATTCAGAAAATGTAATAAAAAATAATAAAAATATGAAGTTTCACTGTAATTGTAGAAAATTAAAATTTTAATTTTTAAGAAAAACTTACTATATTTTAGTATCACTATGACTAATATTATTTTAAAAGTAGTTGTTTCAGTAAATTTTGCACCAATTCTAAAAATAAAACAAATGTTCAAAAAGTTTTGGAACTTTTCTTCACCACTGTAACTCAGAACCAAAGGAGAAAAGTGATCTGTTTTTCTTCATTTTGTTTTCAATAAGTGTAATCACCATCCTGATACATTTCATTCACAAGTTTGGACCCAACTGGTTGTAGAATTTTTGAGAAATTTAATTTAATTTTAATGAAGATGCAACAGACAGAACAGCAGAATTTGGTAAAAATAACTTCCACTTTCTGGCTGGGTCATATTGGGCAAGTGGTTTAGGTTCTCAGAGACTCTATTTCTTATCTTCCAGATGAAAATGAAATAAATAACTGAAATCAAAGAGTTGTGAGGATTATATAATAGTACAGTTAAGAGAAATGTTATGAGATCTGTAAAGATATAGAAATGATAGTTATTAATTTTAAGGAAAATTTCCCTTTTCCCATTTTATGGGTTGATAGTAGGAATACACTTCTTCATTCCAAGAATTTTCTTCTTACGAAGACTGCTGAATGAGCACAACTCCCAAACTCCTTGTGCTTATGTGTCCACTCTTCTCTAGAGGTAAAGTGACTTCACTGGTAGTTAAATTTAGGAAGACTAGGTAGATATGGCTGTCCCCACGCTACCTGCTTTCCTCCTCTTGCTGGCAGAGAGTGAGTTCTCTCTGCTCCTCTGTGCTTTGGGCTTTGAGGAGGGGTGTTTAGGAGGGGTACTGTGCAGGGCAAGTCCTGCCTGGATCCAGAACAGTTGTGTCTGGCTGGGAGAGTCTGTGTATTTCTTGGATTTATTGAGAAGACTGATTGGGTACACACGCTATGCTCTCTCCCACAAATCAGGCATAATCAGATATAAATTTGGCGTCCATATTTATATTTTAAAATGTCAATTATATCTCAATAAAAAAATAGAGTAAAAAATAATTCTCTTCTTCAGTCCCAGGTGGAAGCTTTCAACATGGATATTGAATAGAATATGCCATAAATTCTGAGGGTAATTTGAAATAAAAATAACAAAATGTGTAAAAGCAAATTGTTGAAAATTGTTATAAGCATCTCTTAGTGATTACTGGTAAGCATAACACTTAGATGTTGTACATGTCCTGGCAGATATGTTACAAAATTAATTCAAAATTAAAATAATCTTTTAATTTTGCACAAAGACGTAAGTATTTTTAAAGTTCTATGTCCTTAAAAAGGAGAAAATACTGCAGCATTTTATGTGTACCCTTGTGATTGTTTGTGTTCCAGATCAATAGAAATATAGTGCTAACCATAATGTGTTTTTAATATGATTTAAAGTTTAAATCCCTATAATTTAAATTTTCTAGTAGTCACATTTAAAAAGGTAGAAAGCAAAGATGTAATTAAGTTTAATAATATATTTAACTGAATATATCCAAAATATTATCCAAAATATTATCATTTAACATGTAACCCGTATAAAACATTGATGAAAAATATTATAATAATTTTTATCTTATTACTTTTCCTAAAGTCCTATGGTATTTTACATTTATCCCAATTTGGACTAGCCACATTTCACATGTGCAGTAGCCATATGTGTCTAGAGGATACTGCACTTGATAACAGCACAAGGGTAGACCCTTAACAGAATTCTATATCAAAACATCAGACACACACACACACACACACACACACACACACACTCAGGTATATTAAACTAAAACCTTCATTAACCAAAATGAGTGAAGAATGAAAAATTCAAATTGAATGCTTTTGATTGACTTATGTTTGGGGTGGGGGGTTTTTCCCTAATTTATATCAATCTTCTTCCTTTTCTTGATTAAGTGTTATTTAGCAAAAATAATTATATATATAAATGTAATTAAATAAATATTCAAATAAGTGAAATGATGAACAGTTTGTTTGTTTCTCTGTTTTGGAAGAGAAAGAACAGATGTTTGTGGACTGATTTACCTGCCATGCAATCTGAGCTCATATAAATTAAATATACTTTTTTCTCCAAATTTCCTGCAACACAACTAGTCTTTCAACATCAGAGTAGCTTATGTCCCAGAGAGATTTAGCACAGTTGGGAATTCAGCATTAAGTTCTTTTTATCAATATATTGAAGCTTACTGCTTTGATTGATTCATGAAACTTTGGTCCCCAAAATTTTGAGGCTTCTTACAAACAAATGTATGCAGACACTAAAACTACAACTAGATCAAACTTAGAGACAATATAGATCAAATCAAGAGTAGGGATCCTTGGGATATAGATGTGCTTGCCTTAGTGTTCTACAATTACTCTCACAGAGTACGGAATTGCATTGTCTTTGTGGCAGCTTGTACAATCACTTGATAACTTATGTAGTATTTGGTAAGGAAAAATGTTCTGGTATCTCAGAGATACAAAAGTTTTCTCCAACTCAAATCTGAGATCAGACTTAACATTTAATTTGTCTGATTTTTTTCATCCACTCTTATTCCCAAGCAACTCTTCCAGGAAGACCGAAAGGGCAGAGGTAAACACCTGCTTTGCCTAGGTCCACCCTGCTTTCCATTCGTAAAGTCTGAGAAAGACTCCAGCTCCAGTACTTCCTTAGTGCCAAAAAAAAAAAAAAAAAAAAAAGAATTTTTTTCTGAATATTTAAGTGTCTATATATAATTATGTAGTTTTCCGATTCAAACTTTTCTGTAGTTTTTGCCACCTTGGTGCAAATCTTTTAAAAAATCTTTTAAAACTATTATTTAATTGCTAGATTCTATCTTCTGGAAATAAATCTCAAAATAAACTTCAGAAGCTGTGAAAAATGGTTTACATATGTTATGATTGTAATTAAGTTAAAAATAAAGGTATGCATATAAAAGTACTAAAAGAAGTCAAATATTAGTAACAGTCAGTGTCTTTGTGTTAGGAATATGGTTGGGTTGTTTCTTTATTTTGGAATTTGATTTTATTACACAATAAGCATATATTACGTTTTGAATCATAAACTTCATAAAATAAAATGAGACACCCATGGATATGTACATCAAATAAGGTATAGTGACTCAGAAATGATAAAAACACACACACCCTCAATACAATCTGATGTTAAAACATAAAATTACAGTTTTAACAACTCGCAAAAATTTCACTCCTCAGTGCATAGCTTTCAGTATTAATACTGTCATTGTTTTGGATCAACATACTTAGTCCCTATTTCAAATAACCTTCCCAGCAGAACTTGTCTTGCTTATCCTCATTCTTTTACTTCCAGGAAAATATTATCTTTCAACTATTGTATATTCTTCTATTTTTCACAGTGATTATGATTAAATTGTAAACTTGAACACAAAAATATAGCTCATGCTAAAAACTAATCATGCTAGCATCTTGTCAGTATAACTACTGAGGAAAATTCTTAATACTTTTGCATGCATTCTTTTATTCAAACAGGAAGGCAAAATGTTTATATTTTTGTACTTTTTAAAAGTTTTCATATTGAAGTGTTTTAAAAACACAGACAGAAACAAAGAATATTGTGACATATCCCTGTCCCCACCATCCAGAGCTAACAAGTGCTATCATTTTGTCATAGCTGCTTCAAGTCTTTGTTTTAAAGAAATAAATTTTTTCATAAACAGTTAGAGCTTCCCACTCTTCTATTTCCCCTTTACTCTCTTTATCCAAAGGTAGTAGCTATCCTCAATTTGTAGGTTTTTTCCCTAGGTTTGGTCTCAATTTTCTAGCATTTTATGTTTATAAATAATAAATTATATTGTTCTGCATTTTTAATTTGCATAAATGGCATGTATCCTTTTGTGACTTACTTTATAGCACATTAGCGTTTTTAGGATTATCCCAGTTAACCTGCTGGATCTAGCTAGTTTATTTTAATAACAATTTAATAATTTATTTTTCCATTCCCATGTTGATAAGCATTTTTTTACTTTTTTCAATTTTTTTTCAAAACAAACAATATCATAAGGAGCACCACGAACATCCTTATAATGTACAGGTGACAGTGGTTCACCAAGGTAGGCACGTTACAAACGGAAATTCTGGATTATGCGAGATGACCATCATCAATTATGCTAGACAATGTCAAATAAAAACCCATAATAATCATGTTAATATAAACTCCCTCCCACCTTGTATATTTTTCCATATCCTCAAATGAACTTGTTGGGATTTTGACTGGACTTGAAATAAACTCATAAATTAATCTAGGGATAATTAACATATTTATATGATGGATATGTTCCTGTTGTTATGAACATGATACATGTTGGGAGGACAGTCCTCCTTGGGCCTCTTGTATTCCTTACTGCTTTCCAGTGGACTGGAACAGGTCATTTCTCAGGGTTATTTATGTAGCTGACAACTTTGAGAAAAGAGATAATGACTTCTCTCAACCCAAAAACCAAAAACAAACAAAAAGTCTTGCTTGCTGTTGCCAGTGAAAGCAGTGGATCCCTAAACTCAGTTTTCTTCTCCTATAATTCAGCCCACTGTGTGTGCAGGCATCCACGTGTCATATCACTGTCTGGTCTTGGGCGATGAGGGCAAAGGGACCAAAGAAAATATGGCAATATTCATGCTGCTTCCTTAGCTGTAATCATTTGATCTGCAACTCAGGAGCCCTGTACCTTCTGCCAGAATCTATGAGATAGTATCAAAGTAATATGACAGATTTTAAGTGGGGTAAAGTAAAATCTCACAGCATATATTTGATTTATTGAAGACTTGTAACCCTCAACACAAATTTATAATTTTCTGTATAAAGGACTTACACATCTTCTGTCAGAAGGAGGAAGGGAAGGAAAGAGAAGACATATGGAAGGAGTAAGAAAGGGATGGAGAGAGGAAGGGAGGGAAATGGGGCAGTGTGTTGGCCAAATAAAACACGCCTTTCAGTCAGATTTGGGATTCTGGTCTGCTAAATTGCCACTACTGTGCCACACTGTCCAAAATGTGTTACACATGCTTTGTGCAAACCTAATATTATTCCCCTTAGTCCATTCTATCACAGTTATTTGGTTGCATTTGTTTTTCTTACTGTTACTCAAGAGTAGATAGTCTATATTGATCTTGACATAATTTATATGCTTGGCATTTGGTATATAATGGGCATATGTTATCTTTCACATATTCACTTAGGATTATCATGTGCTCCCTTTAAATTGTGAAGTCCTCGAAAATCACTTATCATGGAATCGCCTTCATTTCTATTTCACCGATTGGCATAATAGAGAATTCTGTGTGTGTAGTCATAAAATAAATGTGATTGACTGACAGACTGACTGATTATCCTAGTTGGAAGCATATTTTAAGATGTTCACAGCAGTTACTCTCGCTATTTACAATGATTATAATCATAATAATCACTTCCATTTGTATAATGCTTTATATTTTCCCAAACCCCTTTTATATACATAATTTAATCTGATCTCCTAAGAAGCCTGGATCTACAATGATCAACATAAATATTATCCATTTGGCAAGATAAATTGATTATATGTACTTTTACACATAAGATTAAAATAAACTAACATTATGCAAAAATAAAAAGGCAAAGGACACATTTGCTTGTTATTTTACCTATGGTGAACATTAATCCAAATCATTTATGTTGACTTTGATCAAGCTACATCTGTTTATAAAAGTGCTTTGAACTGTTTTACAAAGCAAGTTGCCCCTAGGGTATTCTTAGACTGAGCAGAAGAGGGTAAAATTATCCTTTCTTTTCAAATTTTGAATTAGATAGCTTTGCTTAGCCACAATGTCTCAGGACAGGGAATATTATCATTCTCAACTTAATTTATAAACGTGTTCATAAGTGGGGTTTTTTTTTTTCCTTCTTCTTCTCAACCCATTTGTCATATTGCTTACTGCACTCCAGGTCTAAAATGTTTCTATGCTCAATCATCTTCAAGTGTAAAATTGTCTCTCAGTTTGAAGATCCCTAAGATGGACTGCATCTCTGAGACTAATTAATATCTAGAGACCCAATTTAGTTCTTTTTGTTCTAATGTTCAACAAAAATCCTCATTTATCAATGTATGTTTCCCATGTGTCACATTACTATCTTAAAAGTAGGTCACAGAAGAACACTATTGACTTTTAAGGTCTAATATTCAAAGATGCTGTTCCGGTGAAACTGCATGTTCCCAAAACAATGATGTCTAAAAGGTCATTGTATGGTCAACCACAACAACCTAATGGTGATGACAGAAACCCAAGAAATGTTTCAAAGTGGTAGAAAAACTGTTTTCAACTCAATAATGCACTATTACATTACATTCAAATCTGGAAAATACATATATGTATGCATAGTAACTCTCAGATAGCCTGATCTGCTTAAAGATAATACTTAGCTTTAATTCATATGATTATGATGCCTATTAAGATTTTAACTTAGAGACTATGTTTTAGTAATATACATAAGTTCATTGAACTAAACACTTGGGTCAATTAATGAAAATCTGTCTAAGTAAGAAGGTTTGACATAAGCAACTTTAAATTACAGGGAAAGAAATATTGGTAAGAAACATAAAAGGAATACAGGAAAGAAGGAAGGAAGGAAGGAAGGAAGGAAGGAAGAAAGAAAAGAAGTAAGGTAGGAAGGAAGAGAGGGAGAGAGGGAGGGGGGAAGAGAGGAATGAAAGCCTAATTCATACTTTATCAAAATGCCAATCAAAGCAAATGTGTCCTCTACAGTAGGTTTGCTTTGGAATAACTTAAAATTTTAAAACATCACAATTAGCTTCTATATTTTAGAAGTCTTTTGGGGGGACTATTCTTGTTCGTCATAAGTGTCCCAACCTTCATTTACTTTAAGAGACTTTATCCCTGATGAAGAACTATCATTATTTGCAAAAGTAATGCTGTATACACTATCACAAAGCAGACAAGAGTTTTGAATTTTGTGCATTTCCTAGTAAAATAAATAAATTACATTGTTTGATTAATTTCAATATCCTAGGCAGTTGCCTTTTAATTCATTTGTATGATAAACTATTCAGTGCCTATTATATCCCTCAGTGTCCCTCACTTCAGGGATACAGAAAGAAGGAACCCGTACAAGGGGTGCCTGGGTGGCTCAGTAAGTTAAGCATCCGACTCTGGCTCAAGCCACAATCTCAGGGTCATGAGATTGAACCTCGCATCAGGCTCCATACTGAGATTGGAGCCTGCTTGAGATTCTCTCTCTTTCTCCCTCTGCCCCTCCCTCCATTCTCTCTCTCTCAAAAAATTTTAAAAAATTAAAAAAAAAATAAAGTCTAATAAAGAAGGAACAAGTTCTGACCTGAAGGAGATCATAATCAATGGGGAAAACAAATACCAAAATAAGAGTAATTTTACTTTATAGATAGTAAAGCAGAAAAAAAAAATAGGTTATTTTGGAACACCCAGAGGTTTTTTTCCCCTCACATATTTCAATGCATGTTCATTAGTATGACATTAGTATGACATTTTGCAATATGGAGCTACCGTCTGAAGTTATGGCAATCCTCAGAAAGACACAGAACTTTGGAGGCCAAAGAGTACTATTATCCAAGAAGGTAGAGGAATTCCTCCACAGTCCAGTATCGTATTCACAAGATAGTTGTACTAGGTGTTTCAGTCAAAATTCTTCACAGAAACAGAACCAGTAGGAAGTGCGTGTGTGTGTGTGTGTGTGTGTGTGGTTCTATATGCGCAGGCATACCTTATTTTATTGTGCTTCGCAGTTATTGCATTTTTAACAAATTGAAGGTTTGTGGTAACCCCATGTTGAGCATGTCTACTGGCACCATTTTTCCAATAGCATTTGTTCACTTCATGTCTCTCACATTTGGTAATTCTCACAATATTCCAACTTTTTAGTATTACATTTGTTATGACAATCTTTGATTGTTGGTCTTTGATGTTACTATTGCATATAGTAGTTGTTTGGGTGTGCCATGAACCATGCCCATATGAGAGAGTGAACTTAATCCATGAATGTTGCATGTTGTTCTGACTGTTCCACTGTCCAACCGTTCCCCCATCTCTCTCCCTCTCCTTGGGCCTCTCTATTCCCTGAGACACAATTATATTGAAATTAGGCCAATTAATAATCCTGCAAAGGCCTCTAAGTGTTCAATGGAAAGGAAGAGTTGTACATCTCTCACTTTATTTTTTTTTAAAGATTTTATTTATTTATTCGACAGAGATAGAGACAGCCAGCGAGAGAGGGAACACAAGCAGGGGGAGTGGGAGAGGAAGAAGCAGCCTCATAGCGGAAAAGCCTAATGTGGGGCTCGATCCCATAACGCCGGGATCACGCCCTGAGCCGAAGGCAGACACTTAACCGCTGTGCCACCCAGGCGCCCCTCTCACTTTAAATCAAAAGCTGGGAATTATCAAGCTTAGTGAGGAAGACATGTCGAAAGCTTAGATAGGCTGAAAGCTAGGCCTTTTGTGCCAGTCAGCCAAATTGCAAATATAAAGAAAAAATTAAAAGTGCTACTCCAGGGGCGCCTGGCTGGCGCAATCGGTGGCACAAGCGACTTTTGATCTCTGGGTTGTAGGTTTGAGCCCCATATTGGGTATAGAGATTACTTAAACATAAAAAATAAAATCTTTTTTTAAAAAAGTACAACTCCAGGGGCGCCTGGGTGGCACAGCGGTTAAGCGTCTGCCTTCGGCTCAGGGCGTGATCCCGGCGTTATGGGATCGAGCCCCACATCAGGCTCCTCCACTAGGAGCCTGCTTCTTCCTCTCCCACTCCCCTCTATCTCTGATAAATAAATAAAATCTTTAAAAATAAATAAATAAATAAATAAATAAATAAATAAATAAATAAAAAAGTACAACTCCAGTGAACATGTGAATGATGAAAAAGTGAAACAGTCTTATTGCTGGTATGAAGAAAGTTTTAGTGGTCTAGTTGGAAAATCAAACCAACCACCACATTACCTTAAGCCAAAGCCTAATCCAGAGCAAGACTCTTCAATTCTGTGAAGGCTGAGAGAGGTGAAGAAGCTGCAGAAGAAAAGCTTGAAGCTAGTAGAGCCTGGTTCATGAGGTTTAACATAACATAAAAGTGTTCAGTGTGTTGCAGTATTTGTTTTATTGTGGTGATCTGGAACTGGACCTATAATATCTCCAAGATATGACTGTATGTAAATATACCTAGATATGTGTATATGTGTGTACATGTATATGTATATACATAAGGAATTGGCTTACGTGATTGTACAGGTTGGTAAGTCCAAAATCTGTAAAGCAAGCTGCCGACTGGTGACGCAGGGCATAGCTGATATTGCATCTCTAGTCCAAAGGCAGTCAATCCGGAAGCAGAATTTCTCTTCCTCAGGGGACTTCGGTCTTTTCTCTCAAGACCTTCAACTGATTGGATGAGGCTTACCTACATTACGGAGGGTGATATGCCTTATTGAAACTTGACCAATTTAAATATTAATTGCATCTAAAAAAATACTTTTACAGTCACTTGCAGGCTGATGTTTGACCCAAAATTGGCGTAGCCAGGGTGGCATATAAAATTAACCATCACAGTAGCTGAAATGTATTCTCTGTATATATGGTGTTTAGGCTAATAATTTCATGTGGAGGGATTTCTGCTAGAGTAGTACACCTCTTCTCTCCCTAATATTTACAGTACCCAGGAAAGAAGTAAGAATCTGATTGCCAATGGCATGAGGATCTCTATGCTTCTCACTGACGGAATTAATGTATTAAAAATATGAAAATACTGAAGACTCATTCTCTCTTTTCTCCATCTCACATATGAGACAATTCTTGTCTAGTGCTATGAGTGGGCTCTTCTGGTATTTAGACTACAGAGAGATGCATGGTGTTAGCAAGGTCTTCTCACTGCAGATATAAAGGCCTGCTCTTTACTCAGCTTTATTAATATTGCAGCTGACATTCTGAATTCTATTTACCTCCTATAAATTGTCACTTAAATTCAGAAAAGAAAAAAAGTGTATTTATTAGTGTTCTAAAACCAAAGCAACTTGGTCTTTGTCTAGGACCTTGAGAGATAGAAAAAGATTGGCTCTTGGTAACCACAATAACAAGTGGACATCAGTTTATGGAGAAGTCATGTGGCTTGCTTTAGGTTTTCACCTGAGTTAGTACTGAATTAGTACTGACATGGGATTGTCTCAGTGAATCACTGGTTTATGGACATTTTGTCTACTGGTGAGTGACTATCATCATAGACTCAGGGCCATTTGTTAATAAATAGAAACTGGCCTTAGTAAGGCTACATCCTAATAAAGGGAGAAGAGATGGATGTCTTCAACTGGTCTTCACTTGATTCTTAAACATACCAAAAGAGACACCACTGAGGCCAAAATTAAGTTACACAGAATGGAATCTTAAAGTCTCAGATAAAAGCTCTTATATAAAAGCCTTTTAGGCATTACTGAATGGAATAATTTTCAGCTACTTTTATTATACTTCTCGGTCAGACCTACAGACCTGGAACTTAACTTGCCAAAGTAGCTAAATTACAGAGTAATATGCTACTCCATGCCAGGCTTAGTTAATCAGCACTATATCAGCTGTCCAAATTCTGTTCATTTAATGTTTAGAGCTGCTATCAGGATCAGTAAAAAGAACTGTGGAGAAACTAATCTCTTAGAATTATGTATCTCATCCACAGGTTTAGGAGTCATGCTCTATATGTGATTGCAAGTTGGTTCCATATTTACAAAGTACATAAATGTTGGCAATAACTTTAGATTTCAGGGACTCAGTTTATGGCTTCATCCAGAAATCACAGAAAGAATTTACTAGTGAACAGATGAAAAGAAACAGGGATATTGTTACATAAAGCAGCGGTCTTCGTTTTTTTTTTTTTTTTTCTTTTTGCCCTGGTATGTCCAAAAGAATTTTGAGAATTATGTACCATCAAAAAAAATTTTAGATTGATCTTAAAATCTGTTTATTGGTTAAAATAATTGTAAAGACCATAGTTTCAGTTATATTGTAGGCATTGACACTTTAAAATAAAATAACCTTGTTTAAATAGAACCAATGGGAATCTAAGTGCTATGGTACTGTAGTGACTTAATACCTGTCATCTTTAAAAAAAAATAAAATAAATAAGCTCGATTTTAATAATGAAAAATTTTATACCATTTCTTTTTTCTTTGAACTTGTATTCCCATTCAATTTCTGCCATATAATTTTTTTCAGTGTAACATATTTTCGTGCCTGAAAGACTCTTGTAGGTTATCCACTGCATTCCCAGCAACAACAAAAACATACATATAATTAAATTTTTTTAATTGAAAATTTTCTATTTGCCATAGGCCCTAAGTTTAAAATTTTTAATTAAATTATTCTTATAATTATTCTTTATTTCAATTGATCAAATTAATGGAAATATATTATAAAATTTGGCATTTACTCTTTAAGCCTTGTTAAAAAGTATTAAATCTTTTATTAGGATAATTGTAACTTGTAATTTTAGATATATCTTTTGTTAGGATAATTGTAATTTGTTATTTTAAATAGTTCTTGTATACACAGATGACTCATTTGTGTCAGGAATAAAGGAGGATTTAAGGATTTAGCGTAAGTTTCATTGCTATAGTTTATTATTAATGTACACACTGAAAAAAATTGGTTATATTAACAAATGCAAAGGAAGAAAAGGAGTATTGTTTGGTTTTGCACCAGTTTTTTGTTTTTGTTTTTGTTTAGTGGTAACACTGAATGGTCATCTGAGATGCATGTCAAAATTCGCATAGTCATCTATGTTTATCATTATTAATGATATATCATCTGACAAATTAATTACTTTCACCTTTAATTTTACTGAAACAAGAGAATCAGAAGTGCCATCACTTCCAAAAATGGCTAAGTAAACTGTCTTGAAAGATATATCCTAAATCACCGGAAAATATACCAATGAGGCATTAAAATAAATTTATCAAATAATAATTATCCTGTTTAGTTGATTCTATTCATTTATTTTTTCTTCTTTGTTTTTTTCTTTCTCTTTTGCTTTGAGAACCTTGTCAATCGATTACATTTCAAAGTTGTCAAACTGTCTAAATATCATTTCAACACATTTTGCCAAAAAATATACAAAATAAATAGTTTTATTGTTTCTCAAAGTATATTTTTATCAAAATACTAATGCCACAGACTTGGGTCATCTCATTTATTGAACATGAGCCCCACCTACCCTAATTATCAAAATTAACCATTATCATTATCAAGCTAACCAGCCAACCAGAATTAATTTTAATTATAAAAAGAATCTGATATTATTTTCTAATATAAGCAAACGTGGTAATATGACTTAGGGAAGCTTAAAAAATGATATATAAATTATGGAATCCAATTCGTGACATACATTGCTAAACTTAGCTAAATCAAGATTTAAAAAAACGATTAAAATAAACAGTGTCTAAAATAATTAATTTAGACTTTGTCATAATAAGTTAAAAAACATAAATAATCCAACATTCTGTTTCCTATAATTTAAAAACCTAGTGCATAGCTGTGTTGACTGGTGGGGTTCAACCTTTATAAGCAACAAATAAGAACCATGTTAAAAAAAATAAGAATCAACACAGAAATAATCCCATTAAGACATCACAACCAAACCCTTTGTATGTATTTAATGAAAAAAGACAGAACTATGCTATATTTTAAAAAGATGTACGCAGTTTAAGACTAACATGTGCTCTTAGTTTTGTTAAGCATTTTATATGATAAAATAAAATGATAATATGATTGTAAATAGAATGAGCATATCATGATATGATTTGACAAAATAAAGTATCTGTTTATAACACAGTCACTGAATCTGGTGGAATCATACAAAATGTCTGTCTGTGAGTTTTCTCAAACATAACTTGGAATATTTGATGGTCCTTGAAAAATGTTCTGATTTTATTTAAAATAATATCATAAGCTGTACTGTTTCTTCTGTTAGAAGTTTCTGGCAAATAGCCAGCTCTCTGACCAAACACTAAAATAACTGAAAATAATTTTTATGATTAAAGACAATAAAAATCACTTTACATTCATAATTGTTTAAACCAATGTTGTCTTTGCTTTGATCTTACCAGATTTTGGCAAGAGTAAGATATATTTGGATCATGGACTTCATGAAACCCCTAAATGAAAACTGCCATCAATTTTACCATTCATACGATGTAAAATATCCAATTTAGAATATCTCAACAATCTCCCCATTTCTAATATCTAATACCTCTGCATTTCTAAGTAATACATTATGTAAAAGGTACTGAATTCTTAAAACACTAATATGGATTTACGGAACTTTGGTCATTAAAGGTTTTCTCCAAAAAATATTGTTTTAATTGTCTCATGGTTAGGATCTCTGATTTTTGCTTCCAGAACACAGCATAACTGCAAATTCAGGATGAGAAGTCCTCTCCCTTTTGTAAAGTGAGAGGACTACTATGAACTCACTGGGGAAAAGAATCCATGAAAGTTGAGAAGGCAGCAACGATGCCCCTGGGAAGATTTCTGTGTAGCTCCAGGGGTTCACACATCCCATTTTAAAGACCATTGACTTTAAAATACTTGGAGTACTGAGAATAAAAATACAGGGAAGACAAAGAATACCGAATATTCTCAGAAATACTGGGAATTCTCTGAAAATACTCAGTTTTCTTTGATGGAGGAAGGAACTAGCTTAATGGAATTACTGCACCCTTAAAGATAAATAAAGCAATTATATAAGCCTGTGTTTGAAAAGTTCAGTCTCTGTCAAACAAATTTGCTGGAATGTAAATGGCAACTGGATTGGTTTTAAAAATATATTTCAGTACAACTCTCAGAACAGAAGCAATGTGGGAATGATAGAAATATCAGAAAGAGAAGGTTATTATTTTTTTTCTTAAAAGAAAGGTTATAATGTTATAGGTGAGGTAAGGAATATTAAAGATGTGTCTGAGTCCACTGCTGGTGAAGATGTGATAAGAAAAGGGGGGAATTATTTTAGTTATTATTATGTATGAAAAAAAATGCATGGGGGTCAATGTTACAAAACAGAAAAAGAAAAGCAAGACCTCGGTGAGGAGACAAGTGTCTGAGCACAGCCCTGGGTCCCAGATACACAGAACCAATAGGAAAATGAACTGTAAGAGATTCTGAATACGCTAAATATGAAGAAGTAAGTCCTGCTAACTGTGGTTGCCAAATTACAACCATCTCAACTTTGCAGAAAGTCCGAAATGCCCCAGCAGCTACACTCACAGAGCAGGTACAATATACAAAGAGAAGCTTTCCCCCAAGGAAAGCTTACATAAGGTAAATGTTGTGTCATAGTCTGATGAGCTATTTCTTCCCCACTGAGCTTTAGTTCACCATTCACTGTCTATGGACAACTGTGACAGGCTGACCAATGAGGCTGTGCCTTGAAGAGTTTGCCTCTTTCCACAGATACTGCTGAGGTTCTCCTGTGTTTTTAGCAGGACGAGCATCAATTGTCTGGTTTACAGGAAGTACTGAGTTCTGGGTACTGAGTATTTTTGCCTCAGACAAGACTTTAGCAACTGAAAAGCTACTTTCGTTTCTAAAATGTGTGATGGGAGCCTGTACTGTGCATTTATGTATCCAATTACAAGAGTTAATACTGTTAATACTCTAACAGTTAAAGAGTGTGAACTTGCATTGGATTAGTTCAAATTTTGAAAGTGCTAAAGAAACCATATCCAGAGCTTTTAAAGATAGCCTATGTTGTTGCTGCTGAAAGGACCCCAAATATTCCCAGGATTCAAAAAAATCTCATTGTTTCCAGCTCAGTGCTACATCTATTCTTTAATTTTCTCAAGATCACTAGACAGTAATCAGTGCAAAACCTAATGTCTCCTGCCCAGAAATATCAAAACCGTACATGAATGGTAACAGGGAAAAAGGAGAGAATTTGGTTTCTAATAGAAGATAGTCTGAGAGCAATATAAAAAAGTTGCAATAGATATAACTGAATTTTTATTCAAATTATGAAAAGTCAATACTTTGTTCAAAAGGAAATATTTATTTTCCTAAATTCATCTTACTTCAAAGTAATCAGTGGTAAAGAATGTTTTTGACAAATAAAAATCCCTGATTTCAGTAATAACTGCTATTTTACAAACTCTACCTGGTTTCTGTCAAAAAGACAATGGTAACATTTGTTAGACTTCGTTAATTTTTTTAAATCTAAAGAAATTAAAATAAATCACATAACATTACAATGATTAAATGGAATTTTTTCCTATTAAACACGTATAATTATTTTAAATTAAAGACTTTAATTAATTAATTATTACCTTCCTGTTTTCTTCTGTCACATCTTGCCTTCCAATTAAAAGATGCAGTACTTTTTAACTTCCTATGCCATATAGATTATCCACTGTCACAGGATGCTTTGGCTGCAAGGAAAAGAAAACTATGAAAAGCAGCTTAAAAACTAACACATGCAATCTCATATAACAAAAAATATGAAGATTGCATGGTCCCCCAAAATGGACCTCTCAGTAATATCATCAAGGTCCCAGGTTCCTTCCATGTCTCTGCTCAGCCTTATGCAATGATTGGCTTATCCTCTAAAACTTACTCTCTTTTTTATCCAAAGAGAACTACCATATTTTCAGGTGTCACATGCAGATAGAAGACAATATCCACATCCCAAAAAGTCTCTTTCTTTGCATGCTTTTTTTTCCCAAAAACAAGAAAAATATTTTCAGAAGTTTCCGGTAGAGCTCTTATTACTTTTGGCTAGAATCTCAGGATCACATACACCTTTCTAAGCCAAAAAAGGAAAAACAAAATGAATTATTCGGAGTGATATTTAAATATCCAAAGACCAGTGTAACATAATCACTTATCAGAAGAGAATATTACTATTTAGAATGAACAATCGTCATCAACCAGTATGTATGAATATTCAGGTGTTTACTATCTATCTGTATGGCACTAGGAAGTACTTATTACTAGCTTAGATAATGGTTCTTAAATTGTATTCCCTGAACCAGCAACATCAGCATCATTTGGGAACTAGTTAAAAATGGAAGTTCTCAAATCCCATCTCAGACCAACTGAATTAGAAAAACCTTGGGGTGCCTGGGTGGCTCAGTCCTTAAGCATCTGCCTTCAGCCTAAGGCATGATCCTGGGGTCCTGGGATTGAGCCCCGCATCAGGCTCCTCTGCTGGAAGCCTGCTTCTTCCTCTCCCACTCCCCCTGGTTGTGTTCCCTCTCTGGCTGGCTGTCTCTCTCTGTCAAATAAATAAATAAATAAAATCTTTAAAGAAAAAATAAAGAAAAACCTGAGGGTTGGGCCCAGCAATTTGTGTCTTAGCAAGTCCCCCAGGTGAATACAATGCATGTTAAAGTTTGAAAATTGTGGATGTAGTCCAATCACAATCCCTAACCTAAAATGCATAGTCATCAGATAAATACCTGAATTAGGTAATTATTACAGCCAGGTACTATAAAGCTAAAACAAATATTCCAATATGAAAAAAGAAATGGAGGGAGTGGATATTGGATAGGAAAAGAACAGTGTTTCTGTCTTATGCACCCTCTCCTTCGTAACTTTAAAAAAATACCCCCCTTCAAAATAATATTACTTCCATTACAGCATGAATTGCAAAATCCAGAAAAGTTATAAAGAGTGGTCATATAACACAAAAATTAAAATAGAAAATTGATATGATATTGTGGTTGATTATATTATGTTTGCCTTAAAAAATTTGTAGTGAAAATAATCATTAAGAAACATGGCTCTTTTTTTGTGTGATGATTATGTTAAGGTAAAATAGGCTAGAGATATCTCAAACAGAAGTGAGTTAATAAATTAGCTGATCCTACCAGTAATTATTGAGCAACCTATTAATATGCCTGACTCTATGGTATACACTAATTATGCTGCATTTCTTCTTTTTTTTAATAATTTTTATTATGTTATGTTAGTCACCATACATTACATCCTTAGTTTTTGATGTAGTGTTCCATGATTCATTGTTTGCGTACAACACCCAGTGCACCATGCAATATATGCCCTCCTTAATACCCATCACTGGCCTATCGCAATCCTCCACCCCCTTCCCCTCTGAAGCCCTCAGTTTGTTTCCCAGAGTCCATAATCTCTCGTGGTTCATTCCCCCTTCTGTTTACCCCCCCTTCATTCTTCCCTTCCTTCTCCTACTGATCTTCCTGCTATTTCTTATGTTCCGTAAATGAGTGAAACCATATGATAATTGTTTTTCTCTGCTTGACTTATTTCACTTGGCATAATCTCCTCCAGTCCCGTCCATGTTGCTGCAAATGTTGGGTAATCGTTCTTTCTGATGGCTGAGTAATATTCCATTGTATATATGGACCACATCTTCTCAATCCAGTCATCTGTTGAAGGGCATCTTGGCTCCTTCCACAAGTTCGCTATTGTGAACGATGCTGCTATGAACATTGGGGTGCATATGGCCCTTTTCTTCACTACGTCTTTATCTTTGGGGTAAATATCCAGTAGTGCAATATGCTGCATTTCTTCTTAAACCAGTTCAAAAGCATCCTCCTTCAATGTACGTGAGTAGGAGGGGAGTCTTACGATGAAGGACTCTCTCTCCTAGGCCCAAAATTCTAAGGGCCATAGGCTGCTTCTTTGAAGAGAGTCATTGCCTCATTGTTGATTTATTATGAAATGAAACAACAGTGATAGTCTTAGCATAGAATGGTTTAATGTTGAGCACATGTACAGATAGCAAATAATATTTTACTGATCTATAATCCCTTCAGTGGTTTTTGTCACCTTTCATGAACTCCCTGGAGGGAGTCACTTGTGATAATTCTTCTAGGGTGAGAAGCATTTTCAAAAGTTCAGATTTGCACTTCATTGACAATTTCCCTACAGAGATAGGAAGATCACAGTTATTTTCTTTAAAAGAGATGTAAGTTAAAGAAAAAAGGCAAACTTTAAAGCTTTCAGGACATCAAACAGAATAATCAAATATTTTATAAAATATATATCTTGATATGTCAGCCAATATGTGTTTTCAACAGAAGAGAAAAGTTGTAAAAATCCTCAAACAACGATTCTCATGCATAAAAATTTAAATGTTAACTTTGGGCTTATTTTAATTCTACTGAAATATTTAAACTAGTTTTATCATATTGCTTCTTATTTCCCAACCCCTTTGACAAATACTCTCTACACAAAAAGTGAGACATTTGCAAGCTGATGAATCATTATCAATTCATGAGGTATGAATATGCAGTGAAATTTGCAACTAAAGGATATTAATAACTTGCAAGTTTGCAATTATTTGTTATATTTCTTGTACCCAGCAAGTAATAGTGCTTTAAACATTTTGAATTTGTCATATATTAATATTAGAATTTACCAGATTAAACTCAAAATTTCTGGATTAAAAATTAGGTTAAAAATATCATATTTGCTTATATATTTTTCCCTCATGTAGTCTTTTCCAATGATCGATTTTAAGAATTAAATGTTTTGATTCAATTTTATGTTTTCTGTTAAATTATCAAATATTTAAAAAGTAAGAGTCTTTCTAAAGTTTTAGCTAGCACATTTGAAGAATATACAATTATTCTGTTTGCAAAAATGTAAGAAGTCAGACTTGCAGAGGTATTAACAGTGGACTCTACTCTCTCCAGCCAAACCTCAGAGATTATACTTGAGCAAAATTTTTGCTCATGACCGTGGAGGCTAAATACATCAAGGTTGCTCACTGGAAATAGCAACCCCATTAAATTAGAGATAATGCATTATTTTATATCTTGCTAAAAAAAGAAATAAAACCTGGAATTAAAGTTATAAATTGACATTGATTATAGGGCATCCTGATTTTAGTGATATTAAGATGTGTAAATACCTTGGCTCTAGACTGATGAAATAAACTATATCATATGTTTCCCTTCCTCTTGGCATTTTTCTCAGAAATGAGAAAGGCTCATGCAAATTAAGAGTACACCAGTACTAGAAAGTGTATTATGTTTTTGGAAAACTTTTTATTAGAACAATATCAAACTACACGATTCAGATTTTTAACTTAGTTTAATTCATTACTTTATATTGGTTAAAACCATTACTACTAAAAAGTTTTGTCAAAAAGAGTTACTTTAAGGCTCAGACCTGAAAACACCACAGTAGCTCATCAATTTGGAATCTGGGACTAAATCAGAGGTCTAAATAGGGAGGGTCTTAATTGTTCTTTATCAATGGCTCTCTTTTGCCTACAGGAGTGAAGTGCAAACCCTCAGCTCCATCTATACGCAGCCAGGAGCTCCGTCCATACCTCCCCTATGACATCTCATCTAAGCTTCTCTGTTGCACTCTGTATCGCCACCATACACAATAGCAGCCAGTCCCTCAACCTACTTCATACTTCCGTGGTTTCACAGATGCTCTTCCATTGTAGACTCCATGGACTAGTCCTCTTCATACTTCTCCTCCAACTTTCCTAACCTACTTATAAAAAAGCTTGCCCCTAGCCACTGCCGTTTCTGGCACCTATTTTATAGGATTATGGGGTGTGTGTGTGTGTGTGTGTGTGTATATGTGTGTGACTGTCAGCCTGTCTGTGAATTCCTGAAGGGGCAGGATTATGTCCTTCGTCTGTTTCTCCTGTAATAACCACAATGAGATGTATATAACCGGCTTTCAATGAAACTGTTGAATCAATTATTTAATTAAATTAAATCTATACAAACATTTATACTTCCATTAAACAGATTAGATTCAAGTTCCTTTTTAGAAAGTTTTTTTTTTTAATTTTCATTGTCTTATTGTGAAAACATTGAGGCATGAGCATTCTTTCTTTTCTACTTGAGAAAGGTCTTTAGTGATCCTTTTCTTTATGAAGAGTGAGGTCCTTGCTTAGGACTTCATTTCTGAAAGGAAAGTTAGATGCTTTGTTATTAAATTTTCTGTCTTTTATTTAGATAGTATATATAGGGTGGTAAAAAAATATATTTTTAGTGAGATTTTTAAGAGAAGTAAGGAACAGAAAACTCTAAGAAATGTCTTAACAAATATTGTTTCTTAGGACGGAAACAAAAATAACTCCACAAGATTTCTCTTAGTGAGGTTGAATCAGAGTTCAGATTTTATTTTCTCCTCCCTTTGAAAAATAGAAATGCAGATAATGCAGGAGGCCACGTAGGACCCTCCATTCAATACAGATGTTGCCTATTCACACTTGCTGCAACAATGAAACATGCTTGGCTTGACTGCTTTCCATGGGTGATTGCATTTCTTTCTACTAACACTCCTGACCAAACACGTATCCTCAATCACTGTATAAAAACAAGCAAGTATTTATTCACACTAGTTCTCTTTCTTACACTCTTTCCCTACCACAAAGAGAATAAGACTTTAAAAATACTTTTACTTCCTTACACCCCCACTAAGAGATTACACTCTGGCAAGTACTTTATTTCTCTACTGCATCCTTGCTCAGCAGAGTTTGCTGTGATTGTTTAGTACTTTCGGTTTCTTAAAAAAGTTTGTTTCTTCTACTTTAAGAAACCATAACTTGGACTGATCATATATTTTTAGTTGGGTCTTTGGCCACCACTCACCGCTTCATTATTTTCTTCTCTTCCTCCCATTGAGATCACTGATCTGGTTCATTTAATGTTTACTAAGAGTTTTGCTTGAATACTAAATATGAGGATAATCCATGTTAGGAAGGCTTATATATTCTCCAACATTTCACAGCCATGTGAAAGTTCTCCCAGCTGAGTAGAAGATTCTTGGGTTGAAGCCCATTTGTCTCAAGAATCTATATTATCTGGTAATATCTCAGGTCACTGAAGAAAAACTTTGTTCCTTTGCCTATAACTTCAGTCTTCACTGTGGCAGACTATAAGATTTTTTTTTTAACCTTAGAGTTCAGGAATTTTTCCAGGATATATTAGGTCTGCGTTCCACCAATCCTGTCTGGAAATCAGTGAACTACTCTAATTTGCAGACTCAAGTATTTCTTCACACCAGGGAAATTTCCTTCTTTATTTGTTGAATTACTGTCTCTCTTCCATCTGTTTCTTTTTCTCTTTGGAAACCTCTATTATTCATATCTTATGTCTTTTGTATCTGTTTTCTTCGCCTCTTTTCTTCTACTTCATGATTTTCATCTCTTTATATTTTTGCTCTGTGTTTTGAGGTAGGCTTCTACTTGATTTCCCAGACCACTAATTCACATCTCAACAGTGATATCTTCCCTTTTTATTCATTCTTTGAAATGATGGTTTAGAAGCATGTTCTTTTACTTCTAGTAAGTTATTTTTTGTGTTGTGTTGACTCTCCACTGATAGGTAAATATATAGGCAGATAGATACATGATAGATACATAGATAATATATAAATAGAAATACAAGTGTATGAAACCAGAAGTATAATATCCATTTATTGTCTGGATTTCTCTATTGCATTAAATATGCTTATAAGATATCTTTTTTATGGTTGTTTCTGTTTTACTAATTCTTTAGTAAACATTACTAAATGTTTTGGGTATTTTAGATATTTGTTATTATTATTATTTATTAGATATTTATTATTTATAGTGTTTTGCTGTTTTAGATATTGCTGTGGTAATCCTGCTAGTTGTGTATATTCTGGAAGTCAATATACATGTGTGTTAATATCTATGGGGTAAAAAAAGTGTGGGTGATTTTTTCCCTTGTTACATTGTCCATTTTATGAAAAATTTACTTAATAAATGCATATTACTTTTCTTGTAGAAAAACTTAAAGGTTAATTTAAAAGCCTAAAAAAATAAGTCTGTTTATAGTACAAATTGAGCTATTTCAATGTTTACATATTTCTCAGCTCAATTCTGACCAGCCACCCCTTCTTCTTTGATTCCAGCCCTCTATCATTTGTATACAAGTATATAATCTCTTTAGAACAGAAATTTCTTCCAGGGGAAGGACTGTTTTATTCATTTACATAGATCTCACAATGTTAAAACATTGCCTTGAAAAATTGCAGATAAGCAAACAAAGAGATGAATTACCAAATAAAAGTTATAAAAGATAAATTAATAGCTAAAAGTATTGTTCTAAGTTTAATTGTTACTACTGTGTTCAGTTTCCATGCAAACGTTTGTCATTCAACAAGGGTGAAATTCAATGCTTGGATACTTCTTTTAGCTGAACGTGCCAAAAAAGCACATTCATGCATTCATCTTTTTACATTTCTCATTTGTTCATTTATTCATCAAACATTGATTTAGTGCTAATTAGGTTTCTAATACCTAGCTTAAGGCTAAGAATCCTTCCCTGTTCTTTTAAAATGAGAAATAACCCAAAGGCATTCTTCCCTCTCCCTTTGGCACCTTACTGGCCTGGTCTCCACTAATGGTTTCCACATCCCGTTCTTCTCATTTAATCTTCTCACAATTAGCAATTCTCCCACCTCTATCTATTCCTGAAATACCATTCCATCATCTATCTATCTCATATGCAGGTACAACAATTTTGTTTATCCAAAAGAAGTGGGGTGGAATAAAGGTCTTACTCTTTACTTGTTCCTGCCTTCCCTGACCATCTAAAAAAGATTGATGATTTGGGGCACTATTAAGTGTAATGAAGTCTGCAGAAAGTTAAAAAAAAAATCTTTTAGCATCAGAGATAGAGTCTCTAATCAATTTGGATGGACTGGATGGGTGTAAAAAATGGAAAAATAGCCTAATTCCTGCCATCAGTTGTGAACTGCAATGATACCCCTGCGTGCAGACAGACTGAACAACGCCATAGGGCTGTGAATAGCCTCAAGCATTGTAACAGTGATGCCAACTAATGAGAAGCAATTGTTGCCTTCAGATTATGGGACAGCAAAATCACAGGTAACTATATTTTAATACTCAAAAGTGTTTCACCATTTGCAAGTGTATTATTGCTTTGTATCCTAGTTTTTAGTATTTTCCTGATTAAGAAATAATGAATCAGGCGTATGGAAAAATTTTTCTCTAGGGCTGTCAAAACGTTAGCTGGAACCTTGTGACTTTAGTTCTGCCCTTGGTTTCTTGAAAGTGAAGGCAGGAAAGGTTTACGTATGTAGTATAAGGCAATCAATAGGAATAATGTCTAATGAAGACTACTCCGTAAAAGTACTTATTGCTATATCTACCTTCCTAGGATCAACAGTCTAAAGGGAAAGTATGTGTTGAATTCACCTAGACAACTCTCATTTTTCTTGGATGCATTTGAAAAAAACCAAAAAACAACAACAAAAAAGAAAAACCTCGTATCTAAAAACCACAAGATAGATAAGAAAGACTATCTTCTTGCTATAGAGTATCAACCATGTAGTTAACAACTCAAATTATGAAATACTACTAATTCTGTGCAGTGTAATATTGGAAGTGACTTGTAATTATCTCTCACTAAAAAATAAGCAAAATTCTTAATGAGGCTAAAGAAATGTTCCCTATTGGCTCAATCTGGATTATCTCTTTGATTAGCTCAATGTCTTGGATTTTTCTAGAGCCAGTGGGTTCTCTCTTGGAATGGCAGGGAGTGAATTATATCAGTGCACTATATTATATCTATTCTATATACAACTGAAAATAATTTCTAGACTCCGGGTTGCTCAGAATTTACATTCTAAATGCTGTTTTAACTCCAATTAAATATAACAAAGTCCCTTGTTTTCTTTTCACTTTGCAGAATGTTAACTGCCTTTTAAATTTAAGAACAGTGTCCTTGTGCACCACTATGAACCCTAAACGTGTCTCTTCTAACTGTATGTCTGTGGGCGGTCACTTCCGTGTTCCGCTACCACCCGGTGAAGAGGAGAAGTTCTATAGCCCCTTGCTTTATGATTCAGACTGAAAATTTTCCAAATCAAACAAGTTATGACCCTGTTAATATCAGTGTAACTCTATTAAATTATCTCCCTTTAACTTTGAATTTTTTTTCCCATTTCATATCCATGGTTGTGTGTCTGGGCTAAATTTCTTTGGTCTTTAAGTAACAGGAACATATTCAGGTTAACTTTACAACAAATAGGAAAGGTAGGATAAACTAAAGCTGTAGCTCCTGAACCTCAGGGAAAGGTAGAGATGCTGGCCTTCAGGGGAGAGGACTACAAAGGCATGCAGAATTAAGGCAGTTCCTCTGTAATCCCTCAGGTTATTCTCATTCATTTTGTCCCCCTCCTCCTCTCCCTCCTTCCTCACTCTTGAGGACCACAGTGTCTTTCAAATCTGAATCATTCTGAGTATCTTAAATTCCACTCTCTGTGAAGTCTTTCTCTGCTCTTCTTTTATATGGAAAACATGTTTGCCCAACTGCTTTGCAGTTTGGAAGTTTCACTTCAGAAAAGAGCCAAAATTGACTAGTAAGTCTGAGTTCCCAATTCAAAATTTCTCTCAATCCAGGTGTCTAAACTGATTGCACATAACTATGTCTGCGAAAATGAAGTCACTCGCAGCAATCGCCCACAGTGCCAGGACCCCCACTGTTAGCTTGGCAGACAATCTGAAACGTCTTCATTACAACATCTAAAAACAAACCAAAAAAATTTCTCTCACGATGTATCAAAAATATAAGCAGCCCTAGGTCATAAAAAAAGAAGAAGAAGAAGAAGAAGAAGAAGAAGAAGAAGAAGAAGAAGAAGAAGAAATGGTTTCTAGAACTACTATAGTCAAAAATGTATTGACACAAGTCAGGTTTCAGACACTGAATTTATATGACTAGGATAAGTTTGTAGCTTCTTCAGGAAAAAGTCCTAACCAAGCAGCCTAAAGAAATAGACGGCTAATATGGATGATTAGGGAATTTCTAGTTCCCATTGAGAAATGGGTGCAGAAGTAATACAAGGAAACCAGGCAATAGTTTCTTCTTTTCAAAGGTGCTTGCACTGTAATTAGAGTGTGAGGCATTTGATATAACAACAGTACTGTATTCCCCAGTTTGAAGTCAAGTGCAAGGTAGTATGATATGAATTAGGATTACTAGAAATCAGGGAAATCAATTATTAATGTAGGTGATAAGAACTGTGTTGAAGACTGGACCTTATCCAGGCCTTCTGTTTACATGTAGGATTGGCAATACAGGAAGGGAAGGGAGATGGGGATAAACAAGACCAGTGTTATAAGGGTGGGAATGAAAATTGTGTGGACAGTGAATAAAAGAGATAACGAGTCATTCTCAGAGAAAATGTTGATAAGGCAAGACTATTGTCAGATATACTAATTGCACAACTGTTCATTGTTTTCTTCCCTAAAACAATCAGAAAAAAAGTAAATTTTTAGTATCAACAACTGGTTTTTGGCATCAGAATGTCAAAATCTCATACATAAAATGTCACCACTGTTATTTCAATTATTACCAACAGAAGGCTGGGAGTGGCTAAATGTTTTCATAATTTTCAGAATGGGTCAGTGATATATTAAAGATACTAAAATGGATTTTGTTGTTATTATAATCCGTAGAAAAATCATAGATGAATTGATTTATTAAACAGAGAGTTGATAAGCACTTAGAAGAGAGTGCAGTTCTCATGCGACAAACTAAATTTAACCTCGTGTTTCATAAGATTACTGACTAGGAAGATAAGAAAAGTGCCATAACATAACACTTCTTGATCACAGCACGAGATTCCATAGCGGCATAACATCCGTCAGATGAGTGTGTCAGTCTTAAGTGTAAACAACAGAATCTAATTCTGGCTGATTAAACAACAAAAACAAAACCAATATAAACGTTACCCTAAAAATAGCTGATTAGAAGGAAACCACTTTTTCCAAAAGGCTAAAGCATAAATCACAATTATTAGGAGAGAAGACAAACCAGGCTTGAAGATCAGGTACGAGGAGTCTCGCCCAAAGCCAAGGCACAGGTCTAGTCTTCAGAGGAAATCACTGTCACCAGCAGTACCTGTCTGAGCCCACCTGATCCTGTGACAGAGTCACCAGCATTTTATTGTAGGAATGCGGTTTTGTCTAGTGGCTAAGTATATGAGCTTTGACATGAGATAATTCAGGCTCTCTGTCTCCCCAGTAGCTATGCAACCTTGGGCACAATATGGGTTTTCTTGTCTGAATCATATGAATAAAAATACCCAACTAAGATGGTTATTATATAAATAAACCAAATTGCTCAACATGGTACCTAATACATAATAACTGACCAGGAGGAGGAGGAGCGTAGTTGTTAATTTACCCAATTTTGACCAGCACAGTAGCATGGCTGGGGGACAATGACCTAATACGTATTCATAGTCCGTAGGAAATAATAATGCCATTATGCATTGCTGTTGTTAGGTATTACCCAGTAATGTGTTCAGTTCTGGCTGTTATACTTTAGGAAGAATTTTGAAATCTGTATATTTACTATTTGATATCTGGAGGAATGTCATGTAGAAACAGAGTAAAACTGAATCTGTATAGTTCCATACAAGAGACAGCAACAAATAAATTGGAATTACAGGGGTATAGATTTCAGATCAGTGGAAGAAAAAACTCCCTAAAGAGTATCGAATTAGGGTGCTTTTTGATATCCAACAAAGAGTGGCTTTCTCTGAAATAATGAGAGCCACAGGTATCTTCAAGCAAAAGTTAAATGAGTATTTTTAACGATATTATGGAAGTTCCTACATTTTATAGGATTTTAAATGGCCTTAAGGTCATTTCCCACCATGAGCGAATTGGTTTAAGAATACCTACCTACACTTCTGAAACATATTCCACAAGATCATTTTTGAAAAGAAGGAGGAGATTGAATCAGCAAGCTGCTAACAACCCACACAGTATACTTCTGCAGTATTCAAAATCTACTTTGTGACACATCAAATACCCTTTCTCTTACGTAAAAAGTTCTACCAGTGCTGCAGGAAAAATAACGACAAAATAAAGTTACCCTAAAAATCTTTTTATTTTGGTGGCCAGCTTTGGAACTTGTGTGTTAACAGGAGTGAAAGACAAATTTTTGTAATATTTTATACATAGAAAAAAATTAGTGAATTTTTAGTTGCCTCATCAAAACAGAAAAGAATATCAGAAATTGAATGAAAATAAATGAAGCTTCCAAACGTCAGGAACACCTTATATAGGTTGATATTGATACCAAATTTTACTATTCTCAAATAGTAACATACCTTAAGGAATGTTTTAAAGAAACTAATAAAAGAAATTTTTAAAAAGATTTTATTGACTTATTTGAGAGAGAAAGAGACAGAGACCATGGTGGGGTGAGGCACAGAGGGAGAAGCTGACTCCCTGCTGAGCAGGGAGCCTGCTCTGGGGCTGGACCCCAGAACCCTGAGCTGAAGGCAGGCATTTAACCAACTGAGTCACCCAGGTGCCCCAGAACTTTATTTGTTTTAATGATCTTTTAAAATAAGGCAAATTATTCCTCTCGTATGAAAAATAATTCTGGTTTCGAGAAAGTGCTGTAAAGACTATTTCCTAATCAAAATGTGAGGCAAGCTATGACTAGTATGAAATTAGCATTCTATTGATTTTCAAACAATTTCCCTTTCATGCGGAGAAAGCACAGAAGAAGCTGTTTTAGTGTAGATGAAGCCTCATTTTCTTCTAAATTATTTGTAAGGGTATGTGCTGAAATCTAAGAATATTTGGTTAAATTTTAGAAAACACATGTAAGTTTCATTCTACCAACCTACTAATCCAGAAGAAGTAATGTATCTACATACAGAATTACAGAAGTCCAAACAATAAGAAAGTCACGCAGTATAGAAAACAGCTAATAGAGAATTGAGTTTGTGTCTTGCATTCTCCACTCAAAAACCCTGTGACCTTGAATAATTTGCCCTTTCTTTCAACTTCCCCCCCACAAAAAAAACTGTAGATAAAATATCTTCTGATCAATTCTACTTCTATAAAGATGTTGGCATATTATGAATCACTATGCAAGAATGAAGGTACTATTATTTCTTCACTGTAACTACAGAAATAAGGTCTCAGAGGTACATACTGGTTTAGTGGAATAATTTTCTGAAACTGCTTTCCATGCTGGGACTCAAATGCTCAGAATTTTAGGCACACAAAAAGTTTAAAGTAAAAAAAAAAAATTATCAAACTTGCCCAAGTTAAGGGGGATGGGTGAAATAGGTAGTGGAGTTTAAGGGGGCACTTGCCATGATGAGCACTGGGTGATGTATGGAACTGTTGAGTCACTATATTGTACACCTGAAACTGATATTACACTGCATGTTGACTAACTGGAATTTAAATAAAAATTTTAAAGAAAGATGAAAAGAAACCTAGTAATAACTTTTCTGATGTTATTACCTTAGTACATCAATCATGTATTGAGAACACGAAATAATAAGCATAACCATAAAAATAAGCATCAGGCCTTCATCAGAGGGGTCGTACTACTGTCATTTATCTCACCTGTTCTGATCAATAACTATGTATGGGAAATTATAAAAATAGATACAATAATTATTTCAATCCTGTGATGGATTCTTTATATGTATTATTTCCAGCTCCTCAAACATCTTAAAGAATTGTACCATTATGTTCATTTTGGGGAGGAGGAAACAGGTTTATAGTAGCTGTGACTGGCCTCAGATAGTAAGGAAAAAGAATGAGTTTTATTTCAGGCCTGTGTTACTAGGGTTTTTTTTTTCTTTCTTACTCCAAGTTTTTTTTTTTTCTTACTCCAAGTTTTTTTTTCAAGATCCTGTGGTATCTTCATATCTAGCATATGGATCCTCTTCTCACAACTATAAAAAAAAACCAGTGTAGGAAAGATGATTTGCTTCTCTTGTCTTTTATGTTGCATGCCTCTCTATTCCTGAAGACACTCAATTATATTTGACCCTGGATAAAGCTGCCTGTTTTCCAGTCTTTCCTAATTGCCCATCAGAAAATATAATAGAATGACTAATTTTACTCTAAGAAAACATCAACAGTCCCAAATGTTGAGAGACACCAAATGTGTCAGTTCCAAAGACAGGGTATTAATCACTAAAAATGTCTCTGGATGTGTCTATTAAGACATTAAGGAAAATAAATTTAAAGAGTAAGGAAAAGAAATTTAATCACACAACACAATTATAAGAAGAAAGAGGAGAAAGAGAAAGAAAGATATAGACAGGCTGCCTAAGAGAAAAGTAACTTGGAATGTAGGCCAATAAAAGGGAGAGGAAAAGAAACTAAAGAGGGGCATATAGCAGTTAAGTGCCCTTAAAGCTTGTTCTGGTGCCATAAATAGTACCATAGATTGCCCACTCTGGACTGAAATGCGATAAGGATTATATGCAAGGATAGCTGCTTTGTTGTATATTGTATTAGATTCCCCAATTGGATTAGGAAGGCCTTTTCTGAGCTTAAAATTGGTTATTATTGCTATCATGTAACAATACAAATTGCTTTCGTACACGAGCTCTACATCAACCTCCCTTTCTCTATCTATATGTAAAATTGTTATGTTTAATTTGATCATAGATTAATTTTTAACAGTTGGTTTGGTTTAAAAGTGAAAAAGTACTATTTACCTGTAAAACTCAGATTACAGAGTCAGGTTACATTAGAAATGTGACCTTTGTTCTAAATAAGCAAATATCACCGGGTCCAAGTTAAGCCAGTTTTCTTTCGATCATCACATAAGTTACAAAGACAACCAGAAGCATCTTTCTTTTCTATATTTGGTATCATCAAGATGCTCCAATTGACTGAATATATTATGTTAGCACCAAATCTTGTTGGCAAGAGCTTTATCTGACAACCTCCGCATTCCTCACCCAACCATCTGTTTTTCTTGGTCCTTAGTCATAAGGAAAAGATTCTAATTTTTTGCAACACCCATATCAAGCTAACCTAATAACAGATTTCCATTGACTTCAGAGAATACTCAGCACTTGCATTCTTACCCATGGTGTGTGAAGAAAGATGTGAAAATGATTCAGAGAACTATGTAAATGAAGTAGTGTTGCCATTGGGAGCAGATACAGATGCCTTCACTCTTTTACACTCTGGATACCATGAACTAAGGCCAAACGTTCTCATGTATTGAAACACATTGCAAGATAAGTTATTTTTAGGAAAGGATTGGACATGCAGCCTGACTCTCAACAATGTACTCCAGTAAATATGTTTTCACATATCATCCACTTGATTTGACAGTAGACACATATTGCAAAAAAAGTTTGCCCTTCCCTGTGAATCCATCATTAAAATTATTATTACTGGCCTTGATATCCATGATTTAATTACACAACACATTGACCCTCATTCACCTCTAATAGCTTCTCTCTGCTAACTCTTTCTAACATTTTCCTTCTCTAAACATATCATTGGTTTTTATATATTCAATGTTTATGAACCCATGCCACATGAGTAATAAGTTCTCATATAGGTTTTATAATTATTTTAGGTTCGTTCAGTCACCAGCAAATTAATGAAGACCTTCTATGTCCTCTGGCTAGGGTTAGGATAAGATGTAGGCTTGTCACTTAAGCAACTTCTACCTCTTTTAGGGATTATATATTGTGCATCTGTATATTTTTCTCTTCAAATAAGCTGGGAAGTCCTCTTCAACAATAGCGGTTGTTGTGTATTTCATATCTCAATAAATAGTTTGTTTAGAAACTCAGGCACAATCCCTATGTTAATGGTGAAAAGTGTAAATTAGCCATGTGAATGACTATGTGAAAACACCTTTTCGGCCATACTCATGTTATTGTATTCTTGCTTATCTATCATGACCTCTCTCCGTATTTGAAGTAATTTGGAAGTGGAGACCAAATCTATTCATCTTTATTTTGCTCTAGGATCTCGTATAGTGCTTGGTACATAGAACAACATATTCAAGAGATGTATTTTCTTGGCTATGAAGGAGAGAAATTAACTCAATTAAGCCTCTAAATGGTTGCTCCTTAATCATCCGTAGTCTACACTAAATCAGGTTTGTGATTCTGTCATATTTCTATGTCATTACATTGTTCTGCATAGCAGCAGCATTGCTTTTGTTTTTCCTCTTGAGTAGAAACATTTGATCAAAAGATCTGCAATTATAAACAAATATTTATCATCTTGACAAAAGAACATTAGACAAAAACCTTTATAACTGAGAGTTATAATAGAGATCTGCAGGAATAGTCCATGTAAATTCCAGTCAAAGCATTTGTGGATTTATTGGAAATAATTTCAAAATGGCTCCAGTGGTATACGAGATAGTGATAATTGTTGGACGCAGCATTTATGGTTTTCCGTCGTCTCGACTACTTTAGAGAACTTAGGAATCATCCAAAGTTACTCCCTATGAAAGATTGTAGCCTTCTTTCAGGCATTCAATGCAAGCCTCATTGATTCTTTTCATGATTTATTAAGCCAGGGCACTTTTGTGGTTAAGCAACAGAATTCAGATTTCACTGTAATATCTTTTGTAATGGTTTTTAAAAACTTTACGGAAGAATATGAAGATGTATATTCCCTAAACTAAGTGTGTACTTATTCAAACAAATGTGACTGTTTTCAAACAATTTCAAAACTGCTCACAGTTAATGCTTACATCAGATATAGAATTATTGGACTTCAAATTATGATTAAAACATTTATGCAAATGGATTGCCTATATTATGTATATTATTTTAACTAGGACTTGGTCGGAAAGAGAATGGTCCCATCAATAATGACCAAGAGCTGGTTAGAATATTCGGGAAAGTCCATGGAAAATAGGCACTTACCCTCCAAGAGGATACTGTTTAAGGAGTTTGCTAGGCAATTGGCCTCAGAGGGATCTAAAAGCCAGTAGTGAAGACTCTACCATAAAGAGGAGGAACAAGAAAGAAGCTATTTCCCTGGAAAAATAAAGAACAGGAGAATGAAGGATTTGGGTTCAGTAGAGTTTAATATTACCCAAAGGACTGAGGAACAGCCCATTGTATGCTGATACAACAGGGCTGCAACAATTAGGAATGTAGCATAAAGCAAAGTCCTGGTCATACTTAATGAAAAGTCCTGTTCTTAGTCCTGGTGTATTAACACCTAAGTAATATGAAAAGCCTGGCTGACTTGATCCTAAAAAAATATATAGTAGCCCAGAGATTTTTTTTTTTAACCCACCCTAGAAGCCAAGATGGGCCACGTTGGCATGAAGATAATTTTGAGTTAAAAAGCAATGAAACCCCAGCAGATTCAGGAAAAGCCCTTTATCACCACAACTGCCAAAAAGAATTTAGATAGAGGACCTGCTCCAAGAAGAGAACTTTCACCATAGGTAAATACACTAGGACATGAACTAGGTACAGTGGACAAAAAGGAACCTACCAAAGCTTGTTTGATCAAAGTCCTTTATGTCCCAATTTTTCTGAGTGGCCCAGCAACATTTGTTTACCAAACATTCATTTCTTTTCATCTTCCTCTGAATTGCGTTTCTTCCCCTTGAAGTTCTAGAGCTTTCCCCCTTGTCCTTAGTTCAGAATGACGTATATCTTTCAAGTGGCCTGTTTGTGGAATTTCCATGTCTGTGTGGCTTCCTCGTATATGTATGAAATTAAGTTTGACTTTCTTCTATTAATCTGCCTCATATCAACTCGATTCTTATTCCAGCTGGAAGGACCTTGAAAAGGCAGGAAATTCTTGCTCCCTGACACCTACCCAAGGTTTTAGTTTCTGTGGAAGAGCGAAATTTACATGAGGAACTGAAATGACACCAGCAGCAAGGGTCAGGGGGCTCTAAGCTGAAAGCTCGACAGACTCCACATTCATGGCATTTACTGCCTCCGTGAAGAAAAGCTAAGGGCATTTAAAACAGAGGAGAAAGAGATTATAAGACTTCAGAGGCTATCTTGAGTTCCTCATGTGAAAGTGCGCAAAAAGAACATATCTTTAGTTTGCACTGTGTTTTGTTTTTGTTTGTTTTAGAAAAAATAGGAAGGAATTAGGAATTTTCTGGCCTTTTTCCAACAAGGTAGTGTTGGATAAAGGAGAGATTTGTACCTGAAGTAGAATAATAATGGAAGTGTCATTTTCATTGTCTTTAAATTATCAAGGGAGGGATGCCTGAGTGGCTCAGTGGGTTAAGTGTCTGCCTTCAGCTCAGGTCATGATCTCAGAGTCCCAACATTGAGCCCCCACATCAGGTTTCTTGCTCAGCGGGGAGTCTGCTTCTCCCTCTGACCCTCCCCCCTCTTGTGCTCTCTCTCTTTCTCTATCAAATAAATAAATAAAATTATCAAGGGAATGAACTTATTACCTGGAGAAAGGAACTGAAGGAAAGAGAGAGGGAGAGACAGAAAATGACAGAAGCCCTGGTGGTCGTTTTCCTTCCCCTCTAAATACACATCACTCTTTACCTTCATTACTGTATCACTGTGTGTCACTCTTTCATTTACTGGGATTTTTTTTTCTTTTAAAATGTCATTTTTTGGAATGAAGGGAACAATAAAAAAGAGAAAGTAGAAAATAATGCCTTGAAAAGAAGTTTTAGTAGCTTTATTAGTGAAATTACTACCTTTTTCCTTCATCTTTCCCTACTTCCCTTAGCAATGTAAACCTGTCAAATCAATCCACAGCTGCACATTAGTCCTCCCACCCCACAGGTATGAAGGAATCAGTATGTGGTATGAGCACATAATTCAGAAATAAGATTTCTGAATGAGATCACTGCTTCTATGAAAAGGTTAATGAAACTAGGGCCTGCTGTGAAAAGCACATTGCTTTATGCACAATAGATGTAGGGAGGCTTCATAATAAATTATAATTAGCCTTTTCATAATGCATTTCACAAATACCATTGATTTTGATAGCCAGCTTTTTGAGATACTCAATATGGTTCACACCTCAAGGTATCTAAAGCATAAATAAACAGAATAAATCTGAACTGACCAACAGATCTAAGCTCTGCAAGAAACCATATGTAGAATTAGTAGGAGCAGAATCAGACGGGGGACTCCTGAAATTTTTGTGAGTTTATAAACATTTTATAAACTGATTAATTTGCTTGCCCTTCTTGCCAGCTGCCATGAGTTTTCTCTCCTCTCAGCAGTCACAAAGATGCAAATATAGTAGCCTCATTTTGGATGCAAAAAGATGAATCTAGGTCATTAAATAATTTATGCTCTTGGGGCAGATTTTCACCCTTCTGAGCTCTGTGGGAAGAGGCTCAAATCCTTGCTTGGGTTTTTGACTTCAGAGTGTCCCCCTTGAGCCACTGTCTTAAACTGCCTGAATCTATTTTATCACCTGTAAAAGCAGAAGCAACAAAATCTATTTTGTTATTCGTATGGATGTTGCTGCACATAACAAGGGTGTATATACTATAGCTAGAACAGGTTAAAATTTTATAAAAACACAAGATAATGGGATTAATCTTAGCATTCCAAATCACTTATTTCTCTAACACTGAGGCCACTTAAGTCTATTCTTGAAATATTATGAGAGCATTTGGAGGATTTGAATTACTCCTGCCAGGCTAGAAATGGTCTTAATTATAGCAGTAAGAATGAAATCTTTATTCATCCAATAGATATTTATTGAACACCTACTATTACGTACCAGGCATTGTATTAGTTGCTGAGTATGATGGTGAGTCAAAGAGACATAATCATTACCCTGATGGAGGTTACATCTAATGTTGAAACAAATAAATTTATAAGAATCTCACTTAAATGATCCCCCCATGAGAAATGTTTTCCTGTGAAGAATAATTACATTTTTAATTTAGGCCTATGAACAATTCATAGAACCATAAGAAATTTAGAGTCATTCAACTTTCTTCTTTGGATTAAATCTTTGATGACGTTATGTAGAAGAATAAAAGAATAGAAATCACAATACTATACACACACACACACACACACACTATTTATTTATTTATTTTTTGCATTATTTGAATCTATATTTGGACAAAATTTTTCTGCGAAGTTATTCCTACAGTCTACCAAGACAGATATAAGGGGACAAAAAGACATCAAGGCTGATTTATAGCTCATCAAAATCATCCCACTAGTAGAGATTCATCAAGATCAACTGAGTAATGGTCTGACCGAGTTAGTGAAAGTCAACATAGTGCTGACATAGCGCATCTTAAACTCAAGAATGATAGCTTTGAATTGGTGGCTAAGAGAATTGATACTACAGGTGCCTCAGTAAAACCTCAGTTCACTAGACATTAAAAGAAAGAAGGCTATGTCCATATCAGTTCTTCTGATTAGCAAAAGGATAAGCAGAAAACTTTTGCTAGCAGAAATTTTTCCATTTTCCTTCCTTAGTAAGTGTATAAATGATTTAATCTTTCATAACTCTGGTTCTTGTTTTTCTTCAAGTTCCTCAACTGATCTCCAAAAAGCCATTGAAGACGCCACTTTATATTAAAGACAAATATAACATTCAGAGAAATTTCATACTTTGTGAAAAATACGGTTGGTAATTTTGAAATAAGTTAGATGTGAGAGGTAACATAATGTGGAGATTAAGCAGGTACTATGAGGGCTTTGCGTTCAGTCTAACTCCCTAAATTCTTAAGTGTGTACTATTGGGTGATACTTCAATTTCCTTATTGATAAAATTAGGATTATCATATTATTTGCTTCATGAGGTTGGCTTAAGGATCAAATAAAGGAACATTTAGAAAGGACATTGTCTTAGGACAATGCCTGCATCAATTTAGCATATATAAGTGTTTATTAAATGAATAATACAGACAGAGACAAATAATTTTCTTGGGTGACTCATAAATGGGTTCTGAAGCTGAATGAAAACAAAACAAAACAAAAAAGGCTTTAAAACATATTTTTTTAAAAGATTTTATTTATTTATCTGACAGAGATAGACAGGCAGCAAGAGAGGGAACACAAGCAGGGAGAGTGGGAGGGGAAAAAGCAGGCTCCTAGCAGAGGAGCCCGATGTGGGGCTCGATCCCAGAACGCTGGGATCACGCCCTGAGCCCAAGGCAGACGCTTAACGACTGCGCCACCCAGGCGCCCCTAAAACATATTTTGAATAATAACAGTGTCATTAGGATAAGTAAATGACTCCTCCAAAGGTGGCCACTTAGAGGAAAACATTAATTTGAATGTATAAGTAGAAACATGCTTCTTAAAAGCTATTTTATTTCTCTTGAATTCCATCCTATATGATGGCCCAGATCTGTCTGCTAATCATATCAAAGATTTCTTGTTGCTCAACTTCTTCTGGAAGAGGAAGGGAGCTTTGAAATCTGATGACAAAAGTGAGACCCAGTACATTAGACACAATAAAGGGTTCTTCTTTTTTTCAAATTAACAAAATGTCATTAGCTTTGTACCTAAAATCAAAAATGAAAAAGATGAAGTACAGTTATTAGGAATCAGAGCTGGAATTCATGAAAAATACATGGAAATATAGGAAGACCAGAATTACTTAGCTGTTGGGGGGGGTCTTTCTTGTTAAAAACAACACTGTATATCACAATTCATATGACTTAGAAAATATTGGAACTTTTAGTGTCAACTCTAAGAATGAGAATTTTAGAAGCTTCATTCTAAGATTCAATTGTGAGGAACTGGCAAATTTAGAAATATTTTGTATTTTAATTTCTTAGGGTTTATTTTCCCACTGCCATGAAGCAACAGGAAAAATGAAAATTTATTGAAATAATTGTCAAGGGAGAGCAGGGGAGGGGTGTTAGAGACTTTGTTTGTTATGAAACACTAAATAATCAACATTCTTTTACTTTACTTTTATTTTTATTTGACATATTAGTCTGTGGTTTTATGAGTGTCAGAGCCAGACTTAATTGGAGACTCTTAAAATGTAGAAATGATATGTGCATTTTATCGTGTAAAGATATCAACACATGAAGACTATGCTAAAAGAAGTAACAAGACTGAGCTCAGGGGGATGGAAATGTTAGTGGATTTAATGATTGTCAATTTGCTGAATAATCCACCCTGCCCTACAAATAAAAATGTCTGACTGCCAGGCAAAGCTAATAATGCTGACATCATATCCTATCATTCTCTCTCCCTTCATTCCCTCTGCCCAAACCACTCTGAGCTCATTGCTTTCTTGAATTCACCAAAAATCCAAAAATATATATACGCACATATATAGGAATTAGGTCACCCAGCTGTGGAGATTCAAATCAAAAATCTTCAGGGTAGATTAGCAGGCTGGAGACCCAGGGAACAGTTGCAGTTTAAGTTCAAAGGAGATCTGTTGGCAGAATTCCTTCTTCTGGGGAGGTCAGTCTTTGTTCTATTAAGGCTTTCAACTGATTGGCTGAGGTCCACCCATATCATGGGGGATAATATGTTTTACTCAAAGTCCACTGATTTAAATGTTACTCTCATCCAAAAGCATCTTCAAAGATACATCCAGAATAACATTTGATCAAATATCTGGGCACTGTTGCCAAGCAATCTGACACATACAATTAATCCTCATATCTGTCATATCCCACTCATGACCATTGCACCATTCACTGTAACCGTAATATTCCTTCTCCAGCCATCTGCGCAGCACGCGTCCTCCCTCCTCTTTTGGTTTGCTCTATCTTCTATTTGCTCCATGGTACTTATCACTGCTTCACTGATAACATACCCACTGGTTTTTTGTTTTGTTTTGTTTTTTTTGTATTTGGTTTTTGAGTAGGGCCCATCTTTTACTATTAAAATGATATCAGAGATGTTGTCTGTTTTATTCACTGTTGCTAACTCCTCACATGTAAGCACTCAAGCATTCATTAAAAAATAATAATAACGAATGAACATATGGGCCATATTGTCTTCAATTAACTCATTTATTATAGGAAAATACCTCATTGCTTCATTAAATATAATGGCCGTATTTCATACAAATGTTGAGGAATAAATCAGACAACTCTCTTCAGTAGACTATATTGTCACTCTGTGCCACTAGGTCCATAGTTTAAGCTATGCAGAGTGTCTCTGAAGGAGAGAACCCTGTCAGAAGCTCTGTACTCCCCTGACAATTCTCTGCTTTATCTCAAATACATTATATCAGTTAGAATTAGAATAATTGATTGCCAGGGTCACAACTTGAACTGGTTTAAGCAAAAGTAAGATCATATCGGCTCATACTAGCAGAAAAGAACAAAAGTTATAGTTGATTTAAACATTAATCAGCTCGATCCAGGAGCTCAAAAAATGTGATTAAGAATAAGGATTACACTCGGCAAATCTCAGCTCATTTTTTCATTCTGTCCTGTTAGGTACTGCCTTTGTGGTGGCCTTCATGCACACAGCTCATCTGGCAGAAGAGAAGAAACACAAAAACACCTCTTTTTTTAGTCCCTCCAGAAAACACTTCAAGATTTGCTCTGATTGAGGTAATGTAAATTCTATGTCCATCTCTGAAACAGTCTCTGTTTATGTAAGAGGCAATGCTCAACAGAGCCAGGCCTGCTTCACATTCTCTACTGGGGTTGGGCATCAAGCAAGCTCTACTAAAGTGGCATCATCTCAGTATGAACAAGTGAATTTTTAAAAATAAGCTTTCTATTTTAGAACAGTCTTAGATAGTTAAAAAAAAATTGCAGAGATAGTAAAGAGAGTTCCCATATACCCTATATCCAGTATCCCCAGTTATTAACATCTTATATTAATCTGGTACATTTGTTACAATTAATGTGCCAATTTTCATACATTATTATCATTATTATCATTGTTAGTATTATTATTTCTGAGAGAGAGAGAACATGCGAGCAGGGGGAGGGGTAGAGGGGGAGGGAGAGAGATTCCCAAGCAGACTCCACACTGTGCATGGAGCCGGACATGGGGCTCAATCTCACGACCTTGAGATTATGACCTGAGCTGAAATCAAGAGTTGGACGCTTAACCCACTGAGCCACCCAGGTGCCCCTTGATACATTATTATTAACTAGAGTCCACATTTATTCAGATTTCTTCAGTTTTATCTAATGTTCTTAGTCCATTCCAGGATCCCATCCAAGATACTGCATTACATTTAGTCGCCATGTCTCCTTAGGCTACTCTTGACAGAGACACTTCTTCAGGTCTTTTCTTAATCACCTTAATAGAGTACTGATAAGCTATTTTGTAAAATATTTCTCACCTGGGATATATCTGATATTTTCTCATGATTAGAATGGGGATGTGGGTTACTGTAAGGAAAACCACAGAGGTAAATTGCCATTCATTATATCAAGGGTATATAATATCAACATAACATATCACTATTGATGTTAACCTGATCACCTGCCTGAGGGAGTGTTTGTTAGGTTTCTCCACTAGAAAGTTATTCTTTCCCCCATTTTTATACTGTGCTCTTTGGAAGAAAGTCACTATGCTCAGCCCAGACTTAAGGTGTAGGGAGTTATGCTCCCACCTTTTGAAGACTGTATCTCTATAAATTATTTGGTATTCTTCAGCATAAGATATTTGTCTATCCTCCCCCATTCGTTTGTTTATTCAATCATTTATTCATATCAGTATAAACCCATGGGTATTTATTTTATACTTAGGTTATAGTCCAATAATACACTATTTATTTTGTTGTTCAAATTGTTCCAGCTGTCGCCATTGAGAGCTCTTTCCATTGGCTCCTGTGTCCTTTTGACATAATTCCAACATTGTGGTATTTTTCTCAGTATTTTCTTATTTTATGATGCTACACAGTGCTGTAGAAGTGGATTTTTAAGGGCAGTCTGGAATTAGGATCAGAAAAATGGTTAATGCATATATGCCCAAAAAAGCCCACCTGAATTTGTTGTGTATCAAATCCTTTATACAGCATTAGACCAAGAGAATTTCTATGAAATGAGCTCAGAATCTGCTCTATGATGTATGATGTTTTGTTTTTATTTTTTTCTACCAGAAAATCCTGAGACTATGAGCTTATATATGCCAATGACTGTTACACAAAAATCGTTTATTTAAGAAATGTCTTTGCATAAATAAGCTTTGAGGGTGACATTCCAACTAACATGCTAACGTCCATATTGACTGGATTTCTTTCAGCCTACATATCCATATTTCAGTATTTCCCATAGATGTTTAAAAAAGCTTGATTTTTTTAAACAGTAGACAAAACAATCTTCCTTATCCGTTTTTAAGTATTCATATAATTCAGTGTTCATTTTTTAGGAAATATTTTATTTCCTAACAGATCCACAAATTCTGTATTATCACAATTAGATAGTAAACCACCCATTTTATTGCATCAGTGCAGATAAAATTGTTTCTGGTCTAGATCCTAGGGTGTAAATTCTTACTGTAACATAGCAAAGATAAGGCAGAAAAAGAGAAACTTACTGTGCCAAGACCATTTCTGTAAAGAATATGAACTTGGTCTTTATTATTCTCTGGAACCCAGTCTAGCGCTGTGTTTCTCCACCTAGTTATGCTCTGATTCCTACCAATGATTCAAGCTCTACTATGACTGTTTATCCTACCTGCAGTCCCTCAGTCTGAAGTCGCTTTCTCTCAGGAGTATATATTTACAGTTTCTTAGCCAAAGACTATTGTCTCTTAGGAAACTTCTATCATTTACAAACAAAATACTTTCCAGCTTAGTGCTATTTGAATGCATTTTTTTATGTATTAAAATAGTATTTATTGCTTGTTATAATTTCCTACTGGTTTCAGAAAGTTCTTAACATTATTTATCACTTTGGAGCCAGTTGAAAGAGAGGTGCATCTCTGGATTCCTGGCCGATGGGACTGCTTTCATAGAAATCTGTATTTCTGAGACGATTGTTAAGTTCTCTGTATATAGTATTCCCACACTGCATGACTCTCCAGGGTCGTATTTTCCCAGCATCAAAAACCTGTGGGCTTCCAGCAACGTTGCAAAATTCATCTTTGTGCTTTTCCTCTTTTGTGTGTGTTTCCTCTCTGAGTATCTTCACATTAATTTTTGGTTGATGCCTTATAGGGCTTCACTGGGATTCCTTATAGGGATCTGTGGACAACATCCCATGGACAACTGACCTGAAGTGCTCTTATCATCTATAGCCAAAAGGAAAGATCCTACTGTTCCTTAAAGCCAGCTTCTTCAAAGAGGTTTACCAAAGTGAGGCAGTTAAAAAATAGTGATCAAAGAATAGTATGTGTGTCTGTGTGTGTGTGTGTGCATGTGTGTGTGTGTAGTTTGATACTCTGAACAAGACGGTATCATATTATAGGATCAGAAAAAAAAAAAAACCTTCTGTTTTCACGTTAGAATTGACCCAACAGGGGCACCTGAGTGGTGCAGTCAGTTAAGCGTTAGACTCTTGGTTTTGGCTCAGGTCATGATCTCAGCATCCTGGGATTGAGCCCCGGGTAGGGCTCTGCGCTGAGTGCTCGGAGTCTGCTTGGGTTTATCTCTCCCTCTGCCCCTTCCCCCTGTTCTCTCTCTCTCTCTATCTCAAATAAATAAACAAATAAATCTTTAAAATAAAATAAAATAAAATTGGCCCAACTACAATAATTTTGGGGGTAGGGAGTAAGACAGCTACACTTCCCACAGCCTTGAATGAAGATTCAGGAAAATCCCATGATTTCTGCTATCACTGAAGGGTACCCATGCTTCACTGACTATCACAAACACAATTTCAATTAAGTAATTCCAGTTAGAAAGCCCCATGTAACAATCAAATCTTCACAATTTACTCTGGTGGATAGTCAGCTACAGAGTGAGAATGGTGGTCAGCCAACTCATCAACGCTTTTAGAAATATTCTCCCCAAAATCAGAAGCAACATAAAATACCACATAAAATTAAAATGAGCAAACCTAAAAGTTAGTTGACATAATAATTTAATGCATAGAAATATGAAGCAAGTGAAAAAAATTGAAATCCCAATTAAATCCTTTTATCTTATCTTCCTCAACCAGTTTAAAACACTTCCATGACTCCTTAATATCAAAAGAACTATGGTCAGCTTGTCTAGGAGGCTATAGAAAACTGGCATGGTTTGGCTCTTGAATTCCTCCCTATCTTCACTTCTCACCAAAACTTACTTTGTATTCTTTTATCATATAGAACTGCTTGCAGTTCTCAACACTCACCATGCTATTTCAAAGCTGTCATTTTCTATCATGCTGTTTCCTCTACTTGGAATGTATCACTTCTAATATAATATAGCCATTATAAATCTCAACTTATGATTGCTGCATATTTAGAAACTTGACTATCCCATTATGTGCTGTTCTTTTCATTTATTATGTTTTATTCACTGTTATATCCTAAGTATCTAGCCAAGTGTATAGCACCTTCCAGACACAAAGTAAATGCTTGTTGAATGGGTAATTGAATCCAATCCTTAATTGAAAAAAGAGATAAACTAAGACCAGGCGTACGAATACAGGAGAGAATTTAAGTAAAATAACAAAGGCAGTATGGCAAGTGTAACAATATGCATACTTAACTACTGCTATGAATGTAACACTTGTACCTACAGTAGTTTGAGTGGTGCCCCTCAAAACGCTATGCTAAACTAAAACCTCAGAATGTGACCATATTTGGAAATGAGGTCTTTGGAGAGGTGACCGACTTTTTCAGGAGGTCACACTGGATTAGCTTGGGCCCAAATGCAATGTGCAGTGTCTTTGTAATAGGACAGGAGACAGAGAAACAGAGGGAAGAAGCCCATTTGAAGATGAAGGCAGAGATTGGAATGAGGCAGCTCTAAGGCATGGAATGCCACCAGAAAGTAGAAAGGGGGAATGAAGGATTCTTCCCTAGAACTTTCAGAGGGAGCATGATCTTGCTGATACCTTAATTTTGGATTTACATCCTCCAGAAATGTGAGGGGATAAATTTCTATTTTTTTCAGGCACCCAGTTTGTGCTAATTTGTATAGTATCCCCTCTAAAGCTAACACCTAGGAAGTAATTTAAAGAATTGATTATACCTAATATAGATTTTCATTATTAAAGTGAATTTTGGGCATGCCTGGGTGGCTCAGTAGGTTAAGCCTCTGCCTTTGGCTCAGGTCATGGTCCCAGGGTCCTGGGATCAAGTCCCACATTGGGCTCCTTGATCAGTGGAGAACCTGCTTTTCCCTCTGCCTGCCACTCCCCCTGCTTGTGCTCACTCTCTCTCTCTCTGACAATTAAATAAATAAAATCTAAAAAGAAAAAAAAAAGTGGTTTTTCTCACAGTTTTATTCATGAATGCCGGTATAAATAGCATTGCATGATAACGTCCTTTGGTGATATGTACAGTTTAGCCCTCAACCCTCATTTAAACCCTGACATATAAATTCCTTAGAAGCCAGATATTTCAAATCCTCTTCCTGAAAGCCATAATTCCTGAATCCAATGCCTAATCCCACCCATTCCTAAGGCTTAGTCTTATATTTCTTATATTTCCTTATATTTCCCCCCCATAAATCCTCAATCCATTCCCTCCTAGGTGTCCCCGTCTGGAAAGTCTTTAAAAATTCTGTATGTTCTCTAATTTTTCTCTTAGGTAGCATACTTTACAAACTCATTTTTCTTTCCAAAGTCTCTTATTCCCTTTCCTTCCTCCTGCAGCTAATGTTGCAGTTAAGACATGTTATTACCTTTCAGCCAGTAATACCATGCTGTTCTACACTGGAAAGCTGAAATACCACCAATGGAAGAAGAAGAAACTAGTGAAAGAAAAGGGGAAAAAAGGGGAATGATAGGAAACTGGAAGTTTTGATAAAAATTTTGCTAATAATCACAATTCTGAAGAGGACTGTTCTTTTGTTGTCAACACTGCCATGACAGATACGAATGGCAAGAGAGGAAGTATTGGGGGTCTTGTTGCTCTTCAAATATAAAGCTCAGAGAGGGCGTGAGAGTGAGGAGGCTCTCAAAGGAGAGCTTGCTAACTGCAGGAGCTGACTTCAACTCTGCAAATGGCTGATTAGGTATCCAGACCAATGCTCCTGCTTAGGAGCTCTAAGAAGGTAGGGCAGCATACAAAGGTCATCAGACAAACATTGAAGAGTTAATAAAGGAGTGAGGAATTAGAAATCTTCTGAAAATCAAGAGAGGCAAAAACCACAGAGACAAGCCCAGCATTTGGGGCTGCTTAGAGCTACATTTGATACTTCGTGAGAAATTGCAGAGATAGGTCTTTATTGTTATTAGTCCAAAGCTTGGAGCTGCTTCCAATATATGTCTTCCAATATATGTACTTCCAATACATGCCTAGGCTATGGAAAACAAAAAGCTGAGTGGAGGTCTCTTCTACGTGCATGGAAATGGCAACATTTTTGCCTTGCAATCTAAAAGTTGTCCATGAGTTCACAGAATGAGGACACACACACACATATGGGAAAGTAGGCAAAGACATCTGAAAAATAAAATAAAAATTAATAGATCATATTAAAATTCACTGGCTCACTATTAACTGAAGTTATAGAAAGATTAAATTATGTTTAGTGCCCCCAATTTGAGGTAGGTACAGAAAAGTGAAATTTACTTCTGTAAAACCACTCCAGCTTCAATGTACTGAATAAGTAAAGCAGTACTGTGGACATACCTGTCTTTGTAGAGCCAACAGATCCACACACAGCACCAGCCTCAACTCATACCAAATAAACATTTATTGAAGAGAGAGTAAAATTGCATTGTAATGTCTGTAATTATTTCACAAAGCACTAAAAGACAGCATCAAGATCATCAAATGCATAGACCAAGTAGCCTGGGCTCTTTCTCAGAGCCACTTTCGGAACTGCAGCTAGGGCACTGTGATGACTTACTGACACTATTTCAAAAAAGAACATGGATTCATCAGGAATCCAATTTGTTGGAGGTTAATAACATTTAGCATTTGCCTGCAGAGGTCAGTTAGCACAGGATTTGGAAAATGTGGATAATTTAGACACTGATGAAAGGGAAGCTAAAGAATGCCAAATTCAGGTGTTGCTTCTTCAATGAGCGATTTCTATTAAGAAAAGACTATAAAGAGGCTCTGAGTATAGTTATCAGGAAAAGGATGAGACCTTAGAACCACCATACTTTCCTAAACTGAGAAACTAGACATAGCATGTTATTAACATTTTCACATTTTGAAATGGGGTTTTTATTTATTTCCTGACATTCTGTTGAGACAAGGTTAGGTCTTCAATTTTCTCTCCTGTATCATAAACAAAAGGGTACTCCGCAAATGCAAAAGAGGAGTCGAAACCGCTAAAATTCAGTATTTGTATCTTTAATAACATGTTAAGAATTAGCCAGACTCATTGATAGCACTGGGGAAACCTGTAGAGAGAATTTATACCATTCTAAATTATTCTTAATAAAATACAAGGGGATATTTCAAAAACAGAAAAATAATTGATTTCAGTATCAAACTTGAAATTCACAAAGCAAAGTAATATATTCTATAACTACTCGAAATACTTAATTGCAATTATGCAATGATATTGGGAAAAAACATGCTAGTGTTGTCCTGTATTATTAAAGAATATTAATGTTTACAAGTTAACACAGAAAGAAATACAGAGTTTGACATAGTATCTGTCCTCAGTTATTATTCAACACATTGACCAAGCACTACCAAAATTTTGTTAAGCAAACCTTATTGAACATCTGTCTTAAAAATGCTTGAATCAATAAGAAAGACAAAGTTTATTTGACTTGTAGTCAGATTCTAATTCAACTTTCACTTTTTCTACAGGCTAAATAATTACAATTAACCACTGATTAATGTTGTAGTTAATGAGAAGTTAAAGCATTCTTCAATTTTCTCTCTAAATCGAAAACAACATTTAGCTAAAATATATTTCATTGCTGACAGGGAAAGCAGAATGGTGAGCAAATATTTGTTTAAAGTTAAATGTTAATTTCAGTCCTTTTTGTTTTACTACAAAAATGTATCTTAAGCCCTTAATATTTTTTCCAGGAGTATGAATATTTTAAAAGTACGTTTCCATTTGTTTTATTCCAAAAAGAAAATTATTAGATTTCTCCGAATCATTCAAGACATTATTTTTTTCAAATAAAAATCCATTATAATCAAAACAAAATCTTTGGAGAAGCTGACACAATCTTTAAAATAATATATTTACCTTCTATTTTATTTTCTTTCTTTAACAACTGATTTAATTGCATTGTTTCAAACCATTTTAACTGGTATAAAGTTGAGGAAGAAAATGTGAGAGATTTTGAAGATCAAGTTTATCTGTAAGAGCAACAATTTTAATTATCACAAGAAACTGTTGAGTGTCAGCTCAATTAGCTGGAGAAAGATCATGATCTTAAAAAAGTCTCTTCATTGTAACTTCTATAAACTTTGACTGAATTAACTGTTTCCCATGCAAATTAGTTATCTAATTTCGGTGACAGGGTTAGATGAATGGATAGCTTACAAACACCATTCTTTAGCACCAAATTCTCTTGTCACTATCAAGCCCACCACACCACCTATCTTAACAGAGGTCCTATTCAATACGTGGGTTGGGAGAAGAGTTAAAAACATGAAGGACTAAACTGATTATGTTTTCTTTCCAGTGTCTTTGTTCTCTTTTGAGTCCTCACTACAAGGTGAGCAAAGTTGAGGAATGGTAGTATACCTTTAATCTTCCATATTTATATTTATTTACCAGTTTTAGTTGATTATCCAGTCCAATGCTGGCAAATTTTATGTGGGAAAGATTCACATTTGATGTCTTTGCACATTCTTATGTCACCTTTCTTTTTATGGCTTATTATTTTATCAAGTGCCTGAGACCTTCATTCTGCTCATTGATACCCAGAATTCCCCATCGTAGCACCCAAGTAGTATTTCCTATTAAGGTAGAGCTATGCTTTTCAAAAACTGCATACTTCACAATTATTCTTACAGAAGATAAAATTTGAGTCCCAGAGATGGTCAGCATCTTGCCAGAGATCACCCTACAGGGATACTTTTCATGATTATCAGATCCCAAACTATGTACTTTCTACTCTCTCAAATGCTATTCCTCGATTAGAGGAAAAGAACAGGCCAGTGAGGGGCACCTGGGTGGCTCAGTTGGTTAAGCTCCTGCCTTCCTCTCAGGTCATGATCTCAGGGTCCTGGGAGAGATCCCCATGTGGGGCTCCCTGCTGGCTGGGGAGCCTGCTTCTCCCTTTCCCTCTGCCACTCCCCCTGCTTGTGCTTTCTTGCTCTGTCTCTCTCACTCTCTCTCTCAAATAAATAAATAATCTTAAAAAAAAAAAAAAAGAACAGGCCAGTGAAATGCTTTAGGGAGATGATTCTACATACCTCTACATCTCTACGGGGTGCCATTCCCAACATAGAATATATGACCAGAAGCCCTGGAGTTGTGCAGTGTACAACATGAGTGACCATACATGCTGGCTCTGATGTTGAAAACAAAAAAAGGAAAAGATTGCATGGGTTTCAAACAATAGTAATTAATGATTTAATGCAGAAGACTAGAAAGGAGACATCAAGAATGACTCTAAAACTTTAATTTTGAAAGATAGTTTTTAATTTTAATGGGATAAAGGGTCATAGGAAAAGTGGCAAGTGTGGCCAGGACAATAATATGTTCATCCTTAGGTACTTTGGATTTGAAGTACACAGAGTTCCTGTAGGTAGAAGTCTCCAAAAGATAGTTAGAATTATGGTGCTGGAACTTGAGAGAGAGAATCACTGAAGATTTGGATAATATCCATTGACAGAGAAGTAAAAAATTGAAGTCATGGTATTCCTTGGAAATAGATTAGAGAAAATAGGAGATCCTCAAGTATGGAACATTGGGGGAAATATGGTTAGCTGTTCAGAGAAGTGAAAAGGCCAGAGTGCAGTGTTAATAATAAGGTGGAATCAAAAACTTGACAATGATACAGACCTCAAGGAACGGAAAATCTTTAAAGCAGAGGATACAAAACCTCTATGAAATGATACCAGGAAGAAATAGAGGATAAAATCCAAAAAAGATAAATTCCAAAAAGGAGCTCATTGGTAAAAATAAAATAAAACAAAACAAAATAAAATAATAAAATAAAATAAAATAAAATAAAATAAATAAAATAAAATAAAATAAAATAAAATAAAATAAAATAAAATCTACACCAAGATGTGCATACGATCTGCTAGGCTCACTCACTTAGCTGAGGGAATTTTTCTTCCCAGTAGACTCAAAATATACCACCTAGTTTAGCCTATGCCTCAAACACTTTGCAGATTAGATATATCCATTTAACAAGGGTGTTCAAGGTAGTTTGAGCTTGTCAGAATCTAGAAATCAAAAGATCTATTTTATCTAAGACTATAATTCCAGAGTTGAAAAAGACCTGGATTTGACAATAGGAGACAGGCAGAGAGAAGGAAGGAAAGAAACAAGAGTTTCCTTTATTTACCCTCTTGCCCTTTCCTTAGTTATAGGGAGAGCCAAAAAGCAAAGTTATCATGTTTATTGCCTATCCTACATATTAAAATGTAAGCTTCCTGAGGGTAAGAGTTTTTACTATTTTGTATTTCCAGCATCTTGAATTGTACCTCACACCAATCATAAATACTGAATAAGTCTTTGTTAAAAACTAGTATTTTTGGGGGTGCCTGTGTGGCTCAGTTGTTAAGCGTCTGCCTTCGGCTCAGGGTGTGATCCTGGAGTCCTGGGATCGAGCCCCACATCGGGCTCCTCTGCTGGGAGTCTGCTTCTTCCTCTCCCACCCGCCCTGCTTGTGTTCCCTCTCTCACTGGCTGTCTCTCTCTGTCAAATAAATAAATAAAATCTTAAAAAAAAAAAAAAAAAAAACAATGAAACTCTTTAAAAAAAAAACAAAAACTAGTATTTTTTTTTTTACTTTGACGTTCCAAAAGTCAAAGTCCTAGAGGTTTAAGGGTGATTTATTTGATCAAATGTGATTTTTTATCTTATTCACTGTCTATAGAATCTAATCCCTCCGTAAGCAAGGGCACCATCATTTTGGACAACTATTTATGTCCAAAAGTTGTGTGTGTACTCACCTAATACATCTCCAGCACAACACACAGTCGGCATGCATGGAGACACAATTGTTTGCCATCACATGTGTGGATTATAAAGGAAAACTTTCAACAAACAAGAGCTGAAGTCAAATAAATTAGAAATAAAAAAAAAAGAAAAAAGCCAGTATGAGGTTTAAATTTTTAAAATACATTAATATCTGGGCCTAATACTTATGAATTTTAAGTATTTTTGTGGCTTCACTAAAATTTTTGGTATTCCACATATTCCATGAAACCCAGAGTTATCTCATTACAGGCTATCCTCCTAAAATTGCATCTAAAATGCACAGATTTTCACATATAACTTGCATATTTTCTTTTCTGGGGAACAAACCCATAGATTTCCTCAAATTTCAAAAAATAAAGTTAGACTATTGCCAAATGAGGATTTTTTAAAAGCATGCTTTATTTTTACCTATACCTAGTCATTTTTATTTATTCAGCAAGCATATACGTGCTAGGAATATATATTAGGTGCATGCTATGTGCTCCAGGTAGGCCCTTGAGGTAAACATAAACAGCAAATAGATGCAAACTATTCATGACCCTTTACGTAGGGTCTATTAACTAACATCTGTAAGTGTTAAAGTTTCTAGTTTGGGACCAAATAGTCTTATAAGAGTTTTCATCATCTTTTCTTCACTAAAATTCAACTTAAATTATATTCCAATGAATTCAAAATGTATTAGCACAGAGATAAAGCCATTCAATTACATGTTTGTGGAAATGTATTTAAAGAACATGAAAACACTCATTTCTTATTATGTGGTGTAATAGCATAAATTATTGATAGCTCTCCTTTTACTTGTTAAAATATGCAGCATTTGGTTTTGATATTTTAAGTATTTTACACATTTATAAAAATAAAATAGTCAGTGCTTAAGAGTTGTTATGATTTCCAACCTAATTCTGATGCAAATGTGTAAATTTCCTTCTCGCAAATTAAGAAGAAAAATACATAAAAACAAACTAATTTGAAATCGCTCTTACCCCCTTTCGCTCTTCATAATGCTTCCTTATACTTCTCTGAGTGTGTTAGGAATGGTAGCTCTCTTCATATACTTAATGTGTTAGGCTTCTTATTCCTCTGTTTACAGAATATTAGTCTTGTGACATAAGACATTATTACTCTTATGGACAGTTTTTAAATTTCATCATTGTTTCCCTGATGTATGAATAATCAGGTCAAAGATCTGTCTAAAGTCCTTATGAGATAATGGCTGTTGGTTTCAGATTTATTTTTTTCTTCTCTCCACATTTCTTAATTCCACACAACGTGGTAGAGGTAGGAGTAAATTGTGATTCCATTCCCTTTTTCTTTCTTTTTTTTTTTTTTAATTTTTCTACCAAGTTGGTCCTACACATCCCGTGGTAATAGTAAAAAGGGAAGCTCTATTTTAATGGAGAGAAATATCTGTATTTATCTTTTTCCATGGACTCATGACTCATGCAACTTTTTTTTCCCATGATAAACTAATATTGAAATAAGTGCTGATTTAAGGTCACTTTTATGTCATTAAAACCACCATTGTCTGCAGAACCCTGCATTGCCTTTATCATCAAATTTATATTGTTTTGTTCTTAGACCCAATCATTTAACTGGTGGACCTCCAGCTAAATGATTTCTGTTAAATATATGTACTTTGTTATTTTAATTACTGCTCTTAATCTGCCTTTTAAACAGAGACTGTACTTTTCTGTACACATTTATCCTCCTCTTGCACTATGAGTGTACTTTAGCACATTGTAAATCCATTTATTGGCTTCTTAACTAATACTTTATATATCTTAATATTATATACTTCAAATCCCAGAATATTTTTATAATCACTCTATATCATCAGGATTCATTTAGATTTATTCCCAGATTCAAATTATTTGCTTTTTTTTTTTTTTTACTTGTTTCATCTCCTAGATTCCAACAGAATCATTTTTTTTCTTACTGGAAGAACAGTTCTTATAGGTTCCTTTTGGGTTTGTGCACAGGTAGTGAATTCTTTACTCATTGTATGCAGATGCTTTTACGATACCTTCATTCTTAAAAATGTTATCCACAGTGGAGAAATTAAGCTTGGCAATTGTATCCTTTAACATCCTGAAGATGCTCTACCATTCTGTGGCCACTGATGTTATTTAGTAGTCACTCAATGTCTCCGTCGAGATTAATCTCTGGGTACCTTTAATATTTTGGTTTTTTTTCTTCATCAGTTATGGGAAATTCTCGGCTATTACCCTATGAAAAATCTCTCGGTGGCCCATTTTTGCTCTTCTTTTTTTCTTAAAACTTCAGATAAAAAGGTATTAGACTTTCTAATTCTGTCCTCTCTTGCCCCTTCTTCTTTATTTCTATATTTTGCCTCTCTTTGCTTCCTTTTAGCTCAGCTGTGTCTAACTTGCTATTAAAATCATTCATTGTCTTCTTGGTTTTACTTATTATATTTTTCAGTTCCATAATTTCTAGTTGATTCTTATTCATATATGCAGCATCACTATTTATAGTTTCCAATTCCTTTCTCTAAATTTTAAATTCATTTTTATTTCCCTGAACACAGTGGGCATAATTGTATTATAATTTATATCTGACAATTCCCATAACCAGACTTTGTCTCAACCAACTTCTATTCAATGTCGTTCTACTAATTCTGGTTTGTGTATTTTCATTCTGCTATTTGCTTTATTATCTTTGATTGTTTCTCTGAACAATTATCTTCAGAAAGAATTTGAGTCCTAAGATATTTCTATATTCTTTCAAAGATGAGATTGTTTTCTTTTGCCAGGCAGAAGCATGTGCTAGCCTACCATATTCAGAGCAAGAGATGTTGCCCTAGAGTTGCTTTCTTTAGCAATCGCTTAATACTAACTTGCATCTTTCCAATTCAAAGACTTTCCTGAATGATAGCTTTTTTCTCATGTGTTCTGAGGATTGGCAGAATTTTTCTGTACAAAGGTGGTAGTGGTGTTCTAGTTCTCAGAGATGGTCCCTGCCTCCTGGATTCTGACCCCAGTTATCTGCTGCCTCTCAGCTTGTCTGGTATGATTGAAACGCCCCTAAGCAGTGGCTCATTCTGCCCCTCATTATTAGATGAGGACCTCAGCTCATATGAGGATGATTTTATGTCCAACTTTTCAGGTGCCTTTAGCAGGAGGTGCTCGGCGTCACCTTGTTCACCATTTACTGGAAAAAGATTTCCTTCAAATGTTAGTTTTTCATAGACTTTATATTTGAAATTTAACAATTTACAAATCTATATTAAGATCTTAAGATTAATAGCCTCTCTCCTAGCAATTCCACCTTGGCAGTTTATTTTAAGGAGATACAACCCTCTCCCTGACCCACCATTGATCCCCCCACACACACACACAATAAACTGTGGGAACGCTTTATACGAAAGGATATTGATTATAACATTTTTTTAAATTCTAAGAAAAAATGGAAACAAATGACATATCAAATAAAAGGGAATAGATGTGCTAATAATGATTTATCCATACAATGGGTTAGTATTTAGCTATTAAAACTAATATTTGCTATAATCATGCTATCTAATATCAGAATATGAAATTTCATAGACTATGTGATTAACATTTAATAAATAGAAGAAAAAAACTATAAATCAAAAACACTAAAAGACATGGGGCACCTGGGAGGCTCCATTGGTTAAGTGTCTCTCAGTTTCGGCTCAGGTTATGATCTCAGGGTTGTGAGATCCAGCCCTGCATCAGGCTCTGCACAGCTTGGAGTTTGCTCAAACTCTCTCTCCCTCTCCTTTTACCCCTCTTGCTCATGCTCTCTCTTTCTCTCTCTAAAATAAACAAGTAAAATCTTTAAAAAAAAGAGAACAAACTAAGAGACAAATCACCAGAAATCTGTATAGTTATTCTGAATGCTGATTTATATTTTCATTTATATTTTTGTGTATTTTCCTATTTATACAATAAAATCATACAACTTTTAAAATCAGAAAAATATTATTGTAAGTCTCTCTGAAAGAAAATATAGCAAAATATAATTAGTAATTTTATTTGGGTAATGGGAATTTCAGGACCCCCCCCTTTGTCAAATTTCTTTGCATTTCATAAATTCTCTAAGATTAGCATGCACAGCTTTTATGATCAAAATAAGATATAGTCTATTTTAAAACTAAATGCTAAAAAATCAAAGTATTCCTTCCTGAAAATAATGCTACATATGCTCTTTTTTACGTTACATAAAGCTGTCCCTAAAACAAGTTTAAAAATTATTCAGAAGGCCATGTGGTCAAGTTCTGCAAAGGACGTTCTAGGCAAATGGCTGTCTGTTAGGGTTTACAGTTCCCAAAGGTAATCAACAGGAGCTGGCAGAAATTTATTTTCAAGTTTTTTTTTTTTTCAAAAACAATTTGACTATTAAAAAATGCACTTATGCTGTTTAAGTAAACAGTTTAAGTAAGGTCTGAATTAAAGAAGAATTTCATATGGAATTAATTTTTCAGTCACTTCCTCAATGTAAAATATGGCTAAAACAAGGGCAGCAGTCTCTAAAGGCTTTATATTAGAATTAAAATACTACCTGCTATTTTAAAAAGCAAACTTTATCTAGAGTGTATCTTTTGTGCAATAAATACCATAATAGGAAAGAGTAATAATAAACTAATTGGATAAAGATACGGCCTTCTAGCCCACGTAAGGTTTCCTTTCTTTTTGTCCATTCTTAAGTACTTTATCTCATTGTAAATGGTGAAAGAAAAAAACATTTCTAATTATTCCGTTATTGTCTTGGTGTCCAAATCTGATGTTGTCCTAATCAATCAACTCCTATTAATTCTAGCTTTGTGTCCTTAGTCACTCTTGGCGACACCCACAATTGTTTCTGATGTTGCAAATGCAGTTATGTAATATTCATCTTGCATAGTGTTTATAAAACTACAGGTTTTAAGTTGTTTACAGTAGTCTTTAGTTACCAAAATAAAACAAACAAAACTGTATTACGCCCTTGAATTGTGTCTTGCCGTGCCCTGCAAGTTAATTGTGACCTCAGTCTAAGGAAATAAAGACTAACTAATAACTGGGTTACTAAGGTGGTTTGGCTTGTTTGGAAATGGAATGTGGTTCTTTGCAAACTAATCTGGTAAAATTGTAATTTTTACTTTCTTCACAAATCAGTGACTTTCAAACACATATTTGCTCACTTCTGATACTTATATAAACAAATCAGTAAACATTCCTATATCCTAAATTTATCAAGATTTTTTAATCCTGTATTCCTCACAAAATTAGTTGACCGGATGGACCTATGACAAACTTGCATATGAAAGTTTTAAGCACTTTAAATGCCTTTTTTTGTGCCTTAAGATACATAATGAAATCAGTTTTTATATCCATTCATTTATTTGTACCCCACCTTGTCTGAAAGATTTTGAGATATATGTGTAGGTGTGTATGTATGTAACAGGATACAAATATGAATAAAATTAATGATGAAGAAAAGTAGGACAAAGGAAAATGACACAAGGAAAGCTGGGGTCAAATTAATGTGACATTAATGCATGAAAAGCTCACCAAGGTGTTCTATGTATTTGTTGGCTGAAGAATACAAATTTGACCCTAAATTAATTAATTCATATGCAATTAAGTCCAGTAATTAAGGTGAATTAAGAAACATGATGAATAAATAAGTTAGCAGGAACAAGTGAAATATCATCCTCCCTGATACCAAGATCAGAGAGAAATTACTTGCGTGAATTCTCAGGAAAAAGATGCTGAAAACAAAAATTATTGAAAACAATAATTTTTAGAGCAATAAGGCAACTAGTTCCATGTCACTCTTTCTTATGTAAGAGGTTCATTCTAGATAAATGGGAAAAGGCTATTCAATTCAGGAGAAACAGCTAGATAAGGGGATTTGAGATGAGTGAGACTAAGTGTGTAAGCTCTAGTCTGGTCTAGTTTACTTCAAGACTCCTTAAATATTCTTTTCTTTAAGTAAAAGTTCTCTCTGCCAAGCCTTTCATTCATATTAAACAGCAGTGATTCCAAGATTTTAATCCTTGACCAGTAGCTATTTCAGGTTTCAAGTTAAGCAAAAAGCCACAGGCAGTGATCTGTCACTTGAGCTGATGTACACATGACAGGTACTTTTGGGGCTGGAGCCCCCTAGCAGGGATCAGCCTAAAAATCAGGCCACTCTTCCCTGGCCACTGTGCAGAAATGAAGGAATACGAATGGGATGGGTACAGTGTCTCTCAGGAAGTAGTTATGAATAAAGTCACAGCTGGTGCTGTACCCTACAGCACTGTAGGTGGCGCTCTGCGTGATGCTCTCTTTGCTAGCATGTTGCCTGGCAGGATTGCATCTGTGGGGGTTTGTTGGCACCTTTTTCTAGTTCACGTAAATTCTCTCTAGAACTCAGCGTTGGCCAAGGTAAGATGTCTTAATAGATTAATACAAGCAGTCCTTACATGGTTCTGAATGCATAAAATTCAGTAACAGTGATTTACTTAAGTAACCCCAGTCCCTCAACAACACAGTTTAAATTTCAGTTATGGTGTTGTGGGTAATTGCGTACTACTACAAACTTCACTACTAGCTCTTCAGTCCACAGATTACTAAGTAAATAATCAATGTGCGTCACGATCATTGACCAACTGTGTTACTTGCTTCAAAGTCTGTTGGTGATTGATTTCTGAGCATCAGTTAACAAGTCCACATGCAAGCAGCAAGGTATGTAATTATACTGACTCCTTGTCTCGCCGTGGTAAAACCAGATGATATTCTACAAAATGGATAACTGAAAGAGAGACATGGTCAATAAGATAAAAATGCAGAAGGAAGGAAGGAAGGAAGGAAGGAAGGAAGGAAGGAGAGGAGTGAGGGAGGAAAGAAGGAAGAAGGGAGGAAGGGAGGGAAGAGAGGAAGGAAAGAAGAGGATATACATTGGTAGTGAAATTTGAATCAAATGTAAATGGAGTTGTAGAAGAAATAGCTGAGTGTGGGAATGTTGACACTGTCACCATTCAGAGGGTGAACTTGTTAACATAAATGAGTAAAGCAGTTGTGATGGAAAGGATGAAGATGTCTTGGGGAAGTGAAGCTGTCAAAAAACTTTGCATTAAAGGAACTCTCAAAGATATTTCATAGCATTAAAGTACATAGGATAAAATGTTGGAAACCAATCCAAACTTTGAAAGGAGTAAGGTAATTCTTCAGAGCATAGAGAAGATGTTCACTTCATGTGGTCAGTGGCATGAAGAGAAGAAAAGAATGTGTTTCTCAAACAATCATAAGCTTTTTAAAAAAGATTTTATTTATTTAATTATTTGAGAGAGAGAATGAGAGAGTGAGCATGAGTGGGGGGAGGGGCAGAGGGAGAAGGAGAAGCAGATTCTCCAATGAGCAGGGAGCCTGACCAGGGATTGATCCTAGGACCCTGAGATCATGACCTGAGCCAAAGGCAGACACTTAACCGACTGAGCCACCCAGGCACCCCAAGATAAGCTTTTTTTAAATAAACAAATAAAGCATTTTAAATTTCAATGTCTCTAATGTTTTAAATTACAGTGTACTACATTAGTATTAGTTTCACTAATTTTTCATATTTCCATACATTTTAACCAATAATAAGAAAACTTTTAATACTTGACAACAAATTTTAAGGCCCACAGAACAATGATAATTTTCCCATGGCTTATTAAAATCTCAAGTAAAATCTCATCACCTTTTGGTTCAAGGGGCAACTATGGTTGACTCTACTTTCTGATATTATATATCTAGGTTCTCAGTAAAGATTCTGGTGAACCACCAATTCTTTGACTGGTTTCAAGACAAGTTTAGTATCTGGGGATAATTATGCAATTTGTTGGCTATTTACAGGGACTCTGAGCAGGACAGGTACATTTATTGACATGTGCAATCCAAGTAGCTAAAAAAAGAGGAAATTACAAAGGCTAACGAACATTTGAAGAAACCTAAAATTGCATTCAAGGAATCAATCCATAAAATTTATCAGACTTCAAATGTTTTACCTACTTTTTTATTTACAGTAAAATACGTATAATCAGGAAAAAGCAGACAAGAGGGAAAATTGACAGCACCTATGAGCACTGCTTGAGAGATTACAAACTAATACAGTTGTTTCAGGGAGAAATATCTGGAGTTCCAAAGACTTAATTTCACTTTTAAAAATTTACCTTTAAGAAATCATTATGGGTTTGTGAAAAATAGAGTATGTATACACAGGTATGCTCATTCTTATAGTATTTATAATAGAGAATGAAATGAACAATTTTGATATTCAATAAGAAAGAATTACTAAGTAGTAATGTTTTCATCTGATGAAATGTCACTCACTCATTACAATTCATAAAAGTCCTGAAATTCACTTTTGTAGACATCAAGGCACCATGCAACAACATGAGAAAAGTGTAAGCTCTGTACACAAGGAAGTTGTAAGTATGTGGAAGAATCTGATAAAAGCTACTTAAGACAAAAGAATAACTACAGATCAGTGCTTCTCAAACTATATCTGGTAAAAGACCAATGTGACTATTTTCTTCTTAATCCCAAATCACTATAGACCAATACTTAAAAACAAAAAAAAACCTATAATAAAGTAAATCAATAGAAAAATGAAATGAAATGACATGTTAAATGTGTTATTTTTATTAGGTTATGTCATAATGTTAAACGAGTTTCTAAGCACTTTCACTTCTGTACTTAGCACAGACTGGTTAACAACCAATTTGAAGAACAACACAGCTTGGATAGCAATGCGATCGGTAGGTAGTACGTAGGTAAATAGATGATAGATAGACAAATAGATAGAGCTATAATATCACCTATTTGTTTTTAAAATGCATCTTTTTAGGGATGCCTGAGTCCCTCAGTCGGTTAGTCTGCCTTCGACTCAGGTCATGATCAGCTCATCAGGCTCCCTGCTCAGTGGGGAGCCTGTTTCTCCCTCTGCCTCTGCCCCCACTGCATGTGCTCACGCTCTCTCTCTGACAAATAAATAAATAAAATCTTTAAAAATAAAAAAATAAAAATACATCTTTTTGTTTATATACATTCTTATAAAATATGTCCTTGTGTGTTTTTAATTTCTTTTTTCTCTCAGTACCATTTTTTTTTTTTTTTTTTGAGCCTGACATGGGGCCAGGACCCTGGGATCACGACCTGAGCCAAAGGCAGATGCTTAGCCTACTGAGCCACCTAGCCATCCCTCTCAGTACCATGTTTTTAAGATCTGCCTACAACACTGTCTGTACATATCACTCACTGTTTCTGAGCATGCCACAACGTGCATTTAGGATGCGATATAACTTCAAATACTATTTTCCCCTTGAGGCATTGGACCAAAATAACTATAATCCACTCACACAAAATAAGTCAACAAAACAAAAAGAAAACCCTTTTTTGTAAAATTAAACAAAGCTCTTTTGTGGTCTTTAGCTTAATTATATAACATGCTAAAATAAGAAATAAAAGTTAAGATTAATCAGTTCTGGTGAAATAAAATAATCTTCAAGCACTTTAGACCCCAGGTTTATAAGCCATTATTTTCCTATATGCAAAGTTCTGGGAACAAAATGTCCTTATCTGGGGGCGCCTGGGTGGCACAGTGGTTAAGCGTCTGCCTTTGGCTCAGGGCGTGATCCCGGCGTTGTGGGATCGAGCCCCACATCAGGCTCCTCCGCTATGAGCCTGCTTCTTCCTCTCCCACTTCCCCTGCTTGTGTTCCCTCTCTCGCTGGCTGTCTCTATCTCTGTCGAATAAATAAGTAAAAAATCTTTAAAAAAAATGTCCTTATCTGTGTAATTTTAAGGATGTTATATTTCTAGAGAGTTATTTAGAGTTATGACCTAGTTATGACCCGTCTAAACCACTGACATGCTTAGGATACTGGAAAAACAATATAAAAAAAATAGATACTACAGATTCACCACATTTTGACAATCAGGTCTTGGTGGAAAAAAATTGTATGATTAAATACATGCTTGATATGACCCATTAATTTAGTCAAAATTCAAAGCAATTTAGAAGAGTTTAATTTTACTCGAGCTTAATGTTTAACATCATTTTGTAATGTCTTTTATATAATATACCAAATAACGTATGGCTAAGAATACATTTATATATATATTTTTCTATCATAAAAAGAAACAAGTCTTTAATGATATTAAATTGACTGTGAATAAATTAAAAATTGTCAGCAATGGCAAGACTAGTTATTGAACCCACTACAAATGGTCCCTGGTTTATGATGCTTTTTCTTAGGGTTTTTTGACTTTATGATGGTGTGAAAGTGATATGCATTCAGTAGAACTTGTACTTCACATTCTGAATTTTGATCTTTTCCCAGACTAGTGATACTCATGGCGATGCTTCCTTGTGTTGCTGGGCAGCGGCAGGAAGCACAGCAGCCCGTCAAACACCTGATGACGACGGTAAGCAACCCTTCTGTACCCAGACAATCATTCTGTTTTTCACTTTCATTGCAGTATTCAATAAATCATTTGAGATATTTAACACTTTATTATGAAATAGGCTTTGTGTTAGATGATTTTTTCCCAACCGTAGGCTAATGCAAGTGCTCTGAGCACATTTCAGGTAGGTTGGGCTAAGCCATGGTGTTCAGTAGGTTAGGTGTAGTAAATGCATTTACGACTTACAATATTTCAAACTTATGATGGGTTTATCAGGATGTAGCCCCATGATAGGTCAAGGAAGACCTATAGACTATGAGTTCTTAAGAGGATAAAGATCCTTATTTTTGTCTGCCTAGCATCTAGCACCAGGCCAGACACACTGGGCGTACCCAATGAGGTTTGATAATCAGAGGATAATTTAACCTAGTTAATAATATTTGTCCATTGGATTTTTAGGATTTTAGAAAGGAGGAAAAAGGTACAGAACTTGGGGGAAAGAATGTGATCATTGGAGATATAATATTTAATGGTAGAGATAACATAAATCAACATACAGAGATGGTTCACAAGTGTGCAGACCAGGAAATTTGAGGTATGTGGGTGGCAAGGTAACTTATGCTAATCAATCATCTTAATTGTGGTTTCTCACCCAGGTTCCACGTTTAAACCACAGAACATAGGAAATGTTTTGAGTGACTGTTTTATTTTAATTGTTTCAGTGAGTTCCATTTAAATGCATAGGTGAAAAGATAAATTCATAACCTTCAATGGATGCCTGAGGGCAACAGGACCTAAATCTCTCATGATGTTCCAGTTGAGAAAGACCTAGAGACTGATATATATGTTATTTATGGATTTTTCTGTATTTATCTATATATTTATATCCATTATCTATATAATTATCTATATATGTATCGACATCTACTAATATCCTATATATTGTTGTATATCTATCCATGTATCTAGCTATCTTTTTCCTCTTGAGAGAGAGAAAGAAAGAGAAGTTATCTATTTATAATGAGAAATATGACCATTGAGTTTGTCAGATACTGATCAGCATTTTCAATTGCTGCAGGCAGACCTTACATATAAAGGCTGATTATTATCAGAAAGATGGTTCTTGGAGTATAAAGTAATAGTACCATTGAGCCAGAAGAACCTGATTTATATCTCTTCCAAATAAGACAGACTTGTTGCAAAGCCTGCATGATTACTTGAAGCCCAGAGCACATTCTCTCTTCCCTGAGGCTTAGGCACACTGCCATTGTTTGTTTTTCTAACGGCTGTCTTTTTACTGCTTTCCTGAAAACCTCTCTTCCAATGGAAGCACCTCTTTTTAGCTATCTCTCGTATATATCATTATGCTGAAAATGTGTTTGACTTAACTTTCTAAGTCATATGGCTTGCAGGTTTTAAAGAAGGAGAGCCCTTCCCAGAAGCTTAAAATATAAAATCTCTAACTGCATATCACATTTTAGATGTGATCTTTGCTGTTATATTTCAAGCATTTCATCTATTTCTTACTTTGTTCTTTCCCTTCACAAGTGAACGCACAGTTGACAGGCTTAAGTCTAATGAGCATCTATTTGGGTCAAAATATTCTCCACTTTCAAATCTCGTAATGAATTTCAACTTTCACCTCAAATGTATGTAGGTTATGAGACTTGTAGTCAACATTAAAACCAATACTTTCATTTGCTGTTTTTTACTCATTTAATAAGATAAATTTAAAAATGCAGTAAAACAGTGGTTTTAAGTTTTTCTTGAGCAGAATCGTCCATTATTCAAAAGATGTGTGAAAGGAGAATTACTGTGTTTGAAATTCAGTGAGTGCCTGGAGGCCCAATTGCTTGCTGCCTCCTTTCCTTCAGCCCTTGGTGCAAAGAAATTTCCAAGGCACACGTGTGGTGCCAGACTGGGAGGTTTCAAAACTACTGCAAGACCCACGATAGATGATACATACAGATACATAGATAGAGGGATGAGATAGGTAGATGTCTGGTGTGTATAGCAGTGTAAGCGTTTCCTTTCATTGCTGTAACAAATTGCAACAAACCCAGTGACTTAAACAATACAAATTTATTATTTTACAGTTTTGCCTCCTAGAAGTCCAACCTGTGACTCACCGGAACTAAATTCAAGGTGGCAGCAGGACTCCATTTCTTGCTGGGGACTCTTAAGTTTTGAATCCATTTCCTAGATTATTTGGTCTTGGCACAATTCAATTTCTTGCAGTTGTAGTACTGAAATCCCAGTTTGCTTGCTGGCTGTCAGCTGGCAGCCATTCCTAGCTTCTAGATTCCACCTGGATTCCTTGGCTGGGCTACCATCTTCAAAAGCCATCAGCAGTAGTCCAGTACTATTTATGCTACAAATCAGTCCTTCTTTCCCCGTCATCTTCTAACCCAGCCAGAAGAGGTCTCCACTTTTAAGGATTCATAAGACTGAGCCAACTGAATAATGCAAAATAATCTCCCTATCTGAGGATAATCTCAAGGTCTGCATTCATCATCAAATTTTAAAGCCATGTTTGCCATGGAAAATAACATATTCACAGGTTCCAGGGATTAGAGTGTGGACGTCTTGTGGAGGGAGGGTCACTATGGTACTTACCACATACAATGTTTGTATAGTTATTTGCATTTGTTTCTAAAGTGGAGGTCTTGACCAACAGGCAAGGCTATTATGAAATGTGCTGATTACTCATTTTTTCTCTAAACAACTTCTTTAACCAATTTTTATGTCTTAAATATTCTTGTGATTTTGAGGCTTTCCACATCACAGTTTGGTTAATTATACATTGCTTTTCTGTTAATTCCTAGAGGAGAATCTCAGGCCTCTATTTCCTATATTTTAACTGAACAGAAGTAGGGTAAACTCACAATTACGTGATGTACCATTGAAGTGGGAGAGTTCTCGTCTCACAGAGTCCAAGAATGAATCTCGTGGACAAAGGAGAGTGGGTAAAACATTATAAGTTTATTAAGCAAGGATACAAAAAAAAGCTCTCAGGAGTGAGAGGGGTCTCGCTCGACAGGGTTGCCAAAGTCAGCCTCCACTGGCAGTCTTTCATTTACAACTGACCAGGGAGCTTGTGGCCTTATTCTTGTGATGTCTTGGTTTGAGTAAGGACTGGTGATTACATCTTTAATGGCTTACTTCTTTTTTAGGGTCTGGTTATTCTTTGCTGGTCACAGATGACTGTGATAAAAAAAGACACACCTCCCCCCCACACACACACACATAGGGCAGGGTGGTCTGGTTTGTTCACTTATCTCTGGTTTCTTTACACCTCAGCATTTTTGGGATTTCTACGAGCCTGATCCAGTAGCCCCTACCTATCTCTCCCTACCTAGCCCCGCCTGTCACTTACTCACCATCAGCGTAACAAAGAAGGTTGTATTTTAGATTATGGGCTGTCAGGTTGATCCATAACAGACAGCTATCCTTTCTGCCAGCAATTTAGCCATAAAACACATATGTACACACATGCACACCCATACATATGCACACACACACACGCACATACAAAACATGCACAGTTACTACAGTGATGGAATTGACCCAGACCCAGGTTGACCACAGTTTTGAATACACTGATGGACCAAATTTTGACATGCTTATCTGAATCTAATTGGAAATTCAGGTCTCTATACAGTCATTTACCCTTAAGTTCTAAGCCATTGCATTTCATCTGTTATTTATGATCTCATTTAGATTTCAGAAAAAAATCCAATACTTCATGACACATATTAATTTATACTTTACCTTTAAGACCTGGTTACTCTTTGAACCAAGAGCACAACATTTATTCATGTGCACAGAAGTTATGAACCACAACCAAAGGTGAATGAATGTACTTCTACAATAAATACAGAGTCATTGGTTCAACCTTGGTTTGAAGAGCAATGAAAACGGCACTACTTTTTCTAATAGTTTTAAGGGGGAATCTTCCCACAGGATCGTGATTTTTGGCCAGCCACTTCCCAGGATGAGTAACAGAGGAAGGTGGAGATCCTGACAGCCATCCTGGTGTTCTTCTTGTTAGTTCTAGTCACTGGAGGCTGATGTGTGGCTGTCTAAGACAGCTATAAAACCCCACAACACAACACTGAATATATCTAATGTGCTAATAAGAGAGAGAAAAACTAACTTTCTTTTTTATCTCATCCGGGATACTGAAGGGCAATAGGGCAGCTACCAGCAAAAAGTCCAGAGGCACAGATCTGGCAACACAGAGCGATTCGAAAGGCTCATTTTTACAAGTAGTAAGCGCATGATATGCTATCTATGCATTCTCTAGGGGTAAACTATTTCTCAAAAGCCAATTCCCACTATGACTGGCACCTTAGGCATTCATGAAATACTCAGTGTTTTGCACTCAGCTAAAGGAATCTGTGTATTCAGGAAACAGTGACTGAAAAAATTCAAGATGTCCTGGTCATCTACTGCCAATCACCATTTCTCACTCCACAGGGATTTACTCAATGGAGAGTACAGCTTCGGGTCTCCCTTTAGGGAAGTTTCCTTCCCATTGCTAGAATAAGTCCAAGTAGATTCTTGACTGTCCTCTAAAATCCTGACAAGCAATGTGGAAAGAAAAGCACGTTTCTGAAAATGGAAGGTGTGCATAAATAATAACATTATACAAGGTAAAGATCCAAGAATTTATTGAATTAACACTACATGTGTTTGGGAATATTACAGTTCAAAGGACAGGATTTTAATGAATCTCACAAATACAAAACAAATACATTGTACATTGTACACTTTGTTGCTTTCAAAGACATTGATCCATTGCTGAACGAGAATGACAAAACAACCTCCAGTCCCAAAGGGTCAAATTCAGGAACATTTTACAAAATCTCTTTCAGATTCACCTCAGACAATTGGATTTTAAGAATGATTAAATCAAAGTGTCATGATGCAAAGAGAAATAATAAGCTCACTGGTAAACCTGCCATAGCAGGTTTCTTTTTCAAAGAAGGAGATGATCTTTGAAACTAAAAGTGTTTTTCACACATTATGGAAGCTACTATTAGTATAAGTTGAGAGTGAGAGGGAGTAATTATCAAAATTTAACCAGCTGTTAATTTTCATTCACTAGGCAAAAAATATTTCTTACATTCTGATTTGAGAAAGCATAATGATTTATTTTGTAAAGATTAAGTTATTCTAGAGGAATTATAAACAGTGGGCACCATCAACACTTAGATTAGTAGGGATTTTCTCCTTTAAGAAATGGGACTGAGTACTGGCTATTAGGAAGTACCAGCTGGAGGTAAGCATACAAATACCAATCAATTTTATGAGCAGCTGATAGGTCTGAAATTTCTACACCCTTTTTATTTTCATACAGACATAATTGTTTACTTTAGTGCACAACTGTAAGAAAGAAATGAGACTCTTTTTACCTGTGAAAACTTATCCTGGCTCATTTGTGAAACCCCAAACTACCTCATACTGAAATAGTTCTAGAAGACCTTCATATCTATGGACAATCTATTTGGCTTGTAAAATTCACATGAGCCTTGCAGACAAATTCTGTATATTTTCATTGCTTCCACAACCTTTTCTTTTTTCCCATTACATTATAGGTTAAGAGGACATAAGTGTGTGTTAGAACTAAACACTTGCAGCATAATATGTGTTAACATTCCCTCACAAATAAATATTCCCCTGAAGAGCCAAACAGAGAAGAAAGGGCAGGCGGAATGCATTATACTTATTCAGTTTCATTGCATCATTTTATTTAGGGCCTAAAATGATCCCCTTAGCATGGCTATAATTTCTTTTGGTCTTAGAAAGTGTACATTGGGTTACTGAGGTCAGCTTGATCTCTATATGGTATCCTAAACCATTGCCATCTCTTAATTAAACATAACTTTCTGGAGACAAGAGGTAAATAGAGAGCAAATTTATATAAATCATACTGAAATCTGGGAGCATTCTAGATTTTTTTCCTTTTCCTCATGTCCCGTATTTAATCTGATAATAAAAATTTCTCTCAGGTTGGCTCTCTCGGCTGTGTCTTCAAATGCCCTAGCTTTAATTCAGGCTATCATTATTTCTCACCAGGATTATGACAGTAATCCACCTGATCCCTCTGCCTCCAGTCTTTCTCTATATTTATTCTGTCATCTACACCGATACTATAGTGATGTGTCTAAAGCACAGATTTATTATTTTTTCCATCTTGTTTAAATCTTTTGATTGCCTGGCTAATTCCTTGCTTGTTCACAAAGACAGCAACTCTGTTAGTAGTATTAAATAGCCTTAGGGCATGTAACACCGGAGCACACAAGCAGGAGTCAACCAACATGCCCTGAGCTGCTGGGACGTAGAGTCTTCCCAAGAAAGAACTTGAACATGGACCCCAGTAAAAATCCAGACCTATGCAGACATGTCTGTTGGAGAAGAAGAACACATAGTAACCTGATTTTAGGTAGTACCAACTGGGGCCCAGAGAGAAAATCTCTAAGAAAAAAAATGAATTTACCAGTGTAGACTATATCCAACAGCAGGGACAAGAGTTTACTCATAACTCTGAGCTATTTTTTGAGATGTAGGGTGAAGCCAAACTTGAGTCTACTAAACCGAGCTATGTCCCCCCACCAAACTTATCTATGCACTCTGTGAGGATGAGTGCCATGTAGTAAAACCCTAAATAACTATATGTCAGTATGAATCTCAGGATCTCTAAAGCTAGGCATATTCTTTTATTAATCAAACTCTTAAAGAAATAAGCCTTTTCAAACTTCCAGCTTTATAATAAATAAGTTATAGGGATGTAATGTACAACATGGTGACTATAGCTGATAATACTGTATTGTATATTTGAAAGTTGCTAAGGGAGTAAATCTTAAAAGTTCTCATCACAAGAAAAAAATTATAACTCTGAATGGTGACAGATATAGCCATAGATAAGTGCATAGAATCACTAGCAGAAAGAGCTGACATATTAACGTCCTGGGATTCAGAGATAGAGAAAGACAAAACCAGAAGTCACAGTCATTTTGGAGACATGTTTATGTCCCCTTCGGCCATTTTCAAGAATTTCTAAAGGCACAAGGAAAGGAGTGAGGTTTTGGTAGAAATTATTGAGATAGCATCCTGACCTTATATCAGAATTCTTATCAGTTAGGACAATTTAGCTAAAATTGGAAAAAGACATTTTGGTAAAAGACAATATGGACAATAGGGCTTAAACAGAGAAGGTATCTGTTAGGTATCTGGAAGGTATCTGGAGTCCAAGGATAAGCCGGCTCCAAGACTGTTAATTCAGTAGCTTAGCAATATCATCAAGGACACAGATTCCGGGAAACTTTCTGCTCATCCAGCTTCAGAATTTCACCTTGATCCTTTGGCTCACACTTTTTATGGGTAAAGCAGTTGCAGACATCACCTTGTCATCTAAAAGTAGAAAAAGTGCTTAAGATCAGGGAAATTTTTCTAATATATATATATACCCAGTACATCCTTCACATCTCATTGGCTAGACCAGATTATATGCTTCCCTTAAATTACTTACTAGCAAAGGGAATGAGAACATCAAGGTAGATTCAGACAAAGATTGTCTGAGATTTTGACTCAACTTGAAGGAAACTGGGCTCTCATTAGCCAGAGCAATAGGGCAGAAATTATGGTCAGGTAGGCACAAATAGTGTCTGCAAAATCGAGGAGTCACAAACCATTGTGGTCCATGCTTTGCAAACTTTGGATTCTGATTCATAGGTCTGGGGTGAGGCCCAAGGTCCTTCATTTCTAACAATTTCCCAGGTGATGTTTTTGTTCCTGTTCCATGGACCACACTGTTAAGTAGCAAGAATTTAGGCATTAACCTAACTTTTTATTTCAGTGGCTTCAATAACCATTAGAATAAAATCCAAACTCCTTAGTGTGTTTGCCATATACTGTCCTTGATTACACTCAATCTTGTCATGTAAGTCTCATTGCTCATTATGACCTGAGCACAAGGTTGCCTGGGTGGCTCAGATCCTTAGGCATCTGCCTTCAGCTCAGGTCATGGTCCCAACGTCCTGGGATGAGCCCTGCATCAGGCTCCTTCCTCAGCAGGGAGTCTGCTTCTCTCTCTCTCCCTCTGCTGTTCCCCCTGCTTGTGCTCTCTCACTGTCTTTGTCAAATAAATAAAAATCTTTAAAAAAAAAAACCAAAAACCTGAGCATAGTCTGTTATCCTGTATGGCCATGTAATATGATAAGAGCTATAAGACTTTAGTATCCTATGGCTTCTTGCTCTCACATTTGCTATTTCCTCAGCTTATGATATAATTTCTTATCTTCTTACTTCCTTTCTTCACCTGAATAAATAAATTAGTTTTGGCAGTCTTCTATAAATCTCAACTCTTCAGCTCCTACTATGTGTTGTTAGTGCATTCTTTGAATCCAGTGACTATAATTATAAATCACACTGCAATATAATGATTTCTTCACTTTTCTACCTCCTCCATTAAATAGTAGATTCTTCAACGACAAGGGTATTCTAAATATTGCATGATTAAAATAAATAAATAAATACATTAATTGATTAAATAACTATTGCATGATTAATACAGTGTCTGGTAAAGAGTAAATACTCAGTGACAGTGTTTAATTGATTAATTAACTCTCCCTAATATTCTGTATCTTTCATACAGGTCTATCTATCCATATAGATGCAGCCACCACCATCCGGGTAATATAAGAACTGAAGTCCCATTACCCCCCCCTCATTATAGACAATTTTCTGAGATTATTTGCTTTGCCATTGCTTTCACTCTACCTGTTTTTTTTCTTAATTTTATTGGTTTTCTTCTTTAGTGTTTCTCTTTTTAAATTTTGTTCTGATAGTATTAAGAATATGCTAAGCATTCTATAAACATTTTATATATTTTTATTTGTATTGTGTAAATGTTTTTGTACAAATTAATAAATAAATCTTGACCTTAAAGGAGCTTAGAATCTACTAAGAGATCTAAGACATGTGCATCATACAAATCAAATGCATGATTGAAAATGAGAAGTTCCATAAAAGAGAAACACATAAAGCGGTAAGGGAGTTCAGAAGATATTCTAAGTAGGTTATCAATGAAGTTGTAGTGGACACTATGCTTGTTCACTCACTTGGTATCAGCAGGACTTTTTTTCAGGCTGCTAGATTGAGGGTCTCAGTTCTTCAATGACTGCATGTCTCTCTCATTTCTTTGCTATCTGATCCTCTGCTTGAAGCAACTCAAAACTTGGCAGTTGACTTTCATTGGAGTGCAATGAAGAGACAAAGGAAAAGGTGACAAGATAGAAGCCACATACTTTTAGTAAATCTAATTTTGGAAGTGATACCCAATCAGCTTAACTATACAACATGTTAGAAGAGAGACACATTAGGTACAGTCCATATTCAAGGGGAGGAGATTACATAAGTGGATAAGTACCAGGAGGCAGAGATCTTCTAGAGACTGCCTGCCACATATATACCTCATGGAACTTTCATTACAAATGAGACAAAACAACAGCAAACAAAAATAGAAAGATAACACAATTCAATGGCTATTTTTCAGAAGACCCTTTGGAAGGAAAGACAAAAAGAATGGTAAACAAGAAAATTGCAAATATGAGCAAATCTAAGAGGGTTGACAGTATAAAACAGTAATAATAGTTCGATGACTAATATGGAGTATAATTTAAAAAAACAGACAAAACTATAAACAACGGAAGAGAGCAAGACATCAATAACGTGTTAAAAGAAGAGAAGCAACTGAACATAAATTTTCTAAGGCCCTTGTATTGTTTTAGAGTTTCCTAAATCCAAGTACGCATATTACATTTTAGGGGTAACCACTGAAGTATAGACATAAATTCCGTTGTTTCCAGGCTAGTAGAATGAGTCTATGGGTATGTGTTTGGTGGAAAGGAAGTAGGAATATAGATAAAACCCAATCCGTCCAAAAGAACACAGAAAATATGAAAAAGCAAGGTAAACAGAAATCACAGAATGGTAGAAAATGAAAGTTTTGGAAATAAGAAAGCACAAAGTAAAAGAGTTACCAATTAAGCAGAATCCACAGAAGATAGTATCGATTAGATAGGAGTCCCAAGGGAAAAAAAAAAACAACACAACTAATGACCTGCCACGTTTCACTAGTGTGATTAGAAAGTTGACTGTGGTATAATCAGAATTAGGGCATACGGGATGGGTTGCTATTTAGTGAAAATGCACAACAACTTCAATTTTGAAAATTTTATTTAGGATTCAGTGGCATTTCCTGTGCAACACTACTGCTTAAATCTGAGTTGCCTATGAAACATCCAAATGAACCATTCATTCCGACAGAGTACAGAGGCATGGGTATATGCAGTAATGGCAGAGTTTCTTGTCAGACAGACCGTGGATGAAATCCCAGTTTTTCCATTTACTAGCTGTGTGATTTGGACCAAGTTACTTTAGTGTTTCTAACCTCAGATTCTTCAACTTCATGATGGCTGAGAGTATCACTGTTGAAAGAATTCATTCAATTAAACAAGAAAATGAATATAAAATGGCTAGAACAGTGCCTGAAACAGTGTGTGATTATTAAAAAAAACTTAATTTACAGGCAAATTCTATTCCCTTAATGACCATGATTTTTTAAAAACCTCATAAATAACATTTTTATTCAAAATGCAACATAAAATGAAACCGCCTCTTGAATTTGATTGTCCTTAAAGCAAATCTCCTGAAAGGCTAACATGCTATGAGGTTTCCGTTGAAGTACCACATCATGCAGGTCATATTTGTTAACATTTCTAGGAGAGTGCTGTCATGGAGTCATACAGTTCCTTGCCACCAATACCAGATTTCTACTCAGAGTTCAGAAACCGCTTTTCAGATTTTATAGTATCAGACAAACTTGCCAGGAGATCAGCAATACAATAAATTACTAAAAATTCTTAGATCAGTCATTTGAATAAATCATGTAGAATGTATGAAGCAGCATAATCCGACTATTTTTATCTTGTATAAGAGGGAGCTGACAACTTGAAAAACTTCAATTTGTATATGGATTCATGTCTTCTCAGTGAAAATATAAATGGAGATAAAGTAAGTCATCTAATGTAAGGGAAGGAACTAAATTAAATTTCAAAAAGAAAAAAAAAGGAGCCACATCAAGACAGTGTATTGTTCTGGCAAGAATACTGGATAGACTTTGATATTAATACCATAAGACCACAGAAATCATGTACTAATTCTAAGCCCATTTTCTTTCTCTTTTAAAAATGTTTTGGTTTTTTTGTTTTGTTTCTTTTTTTAATTAAAGATTTTTATTTATTTATTTGAGAGAGAGCACAGAGGGAGAGGGAGAAGCAGGCTCCCCACCGAACAGGGAGCCCCACGTGGGGCTGGACCCCAGGACCCTGGGATCATGACCTGAGCCAAAGGCAGAAGTTTAACCGAATGAGCCACCCAGGTGCCCCATCTCTTTTAAAAATGTTTCAAAATAATTTCAAACTAGTAATTTCATAAAATAAAGATACTCTCATACATAATCATAATACAATTATAAAATGCAGTGTATTTTTTTAATCTCATTTTCATTTTCATCTTGGACATTTCTCTGGAAGTTTGATTTGGGTCAATTTTATATCAACCTGTTCTCTACTTAACTTTTTAAACATCAAATACAGTTATAATACCTTTTATATGACCATTCTGCTAATTCAAATATCTCTGTCAGTCCTAGGTCAATTTTATAAATTAACTTTTTATTTTGAAAGAGTTTGACTCACAAAGAGTTGCAAAAATAGTGCAGAGGTTTCCCACGTATTCTTCCTCTAACTTTGTTCAATGATAGTACCTTATATAACCATAGTACATTGTCAAAAAGAAAATTGACGTTGGGACAATACTATTAACTCAATTACAAACCTTCATTAGAATTTCTCAGGTTTTACATGTATTTTTGTGTGTGTGGACACTGAGTAAGGAGAATGGTTCTTTGAAAATCTGTCACATATATAGATTTGACTAACAAAACCACATTCGGGGTACAGACCGGATGTATTATCATATACACACACAAAACCTCCTTCATATTACCATATTACTCCTTAATAGCCATTCCTTTTCCCACCGCTACCCTCTGGCACTCACTGTTATGTTTTCCATCACAATAACTTTGTCACTTCAAAGTTGTTATGTAAATGAAACTACTCAGTAAAACTCTCTGAGGTTAGATACATGCAAATACACATAAAATACACTTGTTTCTAAATCTGTCTAACCTTATAGATAAATTTCTATATCCATCACCTATGTCTATATAGAACTGATTTTTAGTAAACTCAAATCTTTCCAAATGACTTAGCTCAAGAATGGCATTGCTCTTTAGTTAAGATTTGGAGAATATCATGCTAGCACTGCTTGTTTACTTTATTATTCTAGATGGTTCTTTATGCAGTGGATAATTTTGTCTTTGTTTTTTCTGGTTGTTTGATTGGTTGCTTTGTTGGTTAGTTTTGGGAGAAGGGGATTGGAGTTCGAACTGAGTATAGCTTAGTGCATCAATTTGAAGAAGCTTTCTCAATTATTGTGAAAAAATCAATCGTTGAACTGTGTTTGAATAAGATATATCAAATATGAAAGAGTGACTATTATTTTCATACACTACAGCAAAAAATAGCCAAAATATTTTCTATCCAACAGGAAAACCCCTGCTTTATGAATATTGTTGAATAACTGGCACAAAGCTGGTAAATTCTTTCATAGATATGATTTAGATGAACTAGTATATTTCATAATTCACATAGTTTAAATACTTAACAGTTAAACTATTGTATTTGAAATAGTTTATATCTGCAGCAGCAGTAGTCAAACCATTACAAACACATTTCGGGGAAAGACTAGCTAAAACATTACATTTGAAAGACTAGCAATCAACCTGCTAAATTTTTTTGAGACTCTTTTTACTTGTAATTAATAATTTTAGGAAGATGAGCTGTAGTCAGGGTAACAAGGAACAGAAAATGAGTAGTGTAGTTATAAGAAACCTTGCCCTGGGGCGCCTGGGTAGCGCAGTCGTTAAGCGTCTGCCTTCGGCTCAGGGAGTGATCCCGGCATTCTGGGATCAAGTCCCACATTGGGCTCCTCCGCTGGGAGCCTGCTTCTTCCTCTCCCACTCCCCTGCTGTGTTCCCTCTCTTGCTGGCTGTCTCTCTGTCAAATAAATAAATAAAATCTTTAAAAAAAAAAGAAAGAAACCTTGCCCTATATGGCCCTGTTTACCACAGTACACTGTGTTCCCTGTGCTCCTGTGAGCGCCAGAATGCAAGCATGCTTTGACCTTCTCTTCTTTACCTTGCTGAGAAAAGTAACTTCAATAGAACATTTACATTTTCTGAGAATAGTTTTCACAACTACAGTTGCAACTTACGTTTCTATGACTGTGGTCAAATAATCTATAATTCCTGACTTATTTCTCTGTACAATCACTTTAAAGCAAAATAAAATGTAAAAATGATTTCAGGAGAGATGAAACTATAAAAACATTATTTTTTGTAGTATTCCAAAGTCTCTACTGAACTTATTGTGTCGATAAGATTTATGTAGTACAGGAATATTTTCATAATGTTTATTCACAAGATGTATGCAGATACTATTATTAATTCATTTTTAAAGGTACAATACTGGTGTACAAGTAAAGTGATGCTGTACTGAAATTGCTGCCATTATTACAGAATTATTTCTTAGAAAATAGACATATAACTTCAAGCACTTTCGGCACTGTAGATTTTAATCTGTATACCATTTTGCATTTCTAAGGGTAAAACTTGCCAAGGTAAACCTATTGGTTCAACTATATGTGACACAACAATATTGGGGAATGATAACAGATTTGATTTTCTTTCCATGGTTTTTTTCTTGCCACCTGGATCTACCTATTAACTTAATGGCATCCATTGCTTGTATAGATGGGGTTTGGGAGGTGGGGGACACAAGCAAAAGAATAATAACCAGACAATTTTCTTAAGAGACTGTTTTAAAAACTCATAGCTCACCCTATAGTCTTAAACCAAGACACTTTTATATCTGAATAGCTGGCCTGTTTGAAAAAACTGTGTGTGTAGTTTTTTTTTTCTTTTAAGATTTATTTATTTGTGTGTGAGAGTGAGAGTGCAAGAACACACAAGCAGGGGGAAGGGCAGAGGGAGAAGGAGAGAGAACCTCAAACAGACTCTGTGCTGAGTGCGGAGCCTGACCTGGGCCTCCATCTCATAACCCTTAGATCACGAACTGAGCTGAAACCAAGAGTCCGACACTCAGCCAACTTCACCACCTAGGTGTCCCTGAAGAAAGTTTCAATGTTTCATCACATTTTCCTACGTTTTTTTTCTCCAAAAATCAAACACATAGTTTATACCATAAACAAAAATGAAAAAAAATGATGATGGTATAAGAGTAATTTCTGGTTACAAACTAATCAAAGACACATGGTTTGGAATGAGAGAACTGTGTAAGGAAATTGGATAACTTTGAAGCCCACAAAAGATGACCTGACCCTTCCTCACTGGTCTTCACTCCCCAGGCTGCCTGCTAATGTCAGGAGTAGTTGATCAAAGACCAATAGTCTAAGGGGAAACTAACTGTGGAAGGACTGATGTCTTACTTTCTTATACTGGAGCCAGTAAGGAGAAAATCCCAAGAATGAATGTCAGAGTGAACTAGCAGATAGAGATCCCTACTGACCCAAATTTTCTTGCACTCAGAGAATCACAAGAATGTTCTTCCTCCACCTACACCCCAAGAGAAAAACAGAGGTTTCTAAGGGCTGTATACTTGAGGTGAGGAAGGTTCAGGAAGCCTAAATGTTCACAGTGGTAGAAGGCACGGGACCTAAAACTTGAACAGTGGAAATAAGAGCCCATGACTAAAAATCAGTGGGAATTACACACCACGGTAGAAGCCAAGAAGATGCTTGTTAATGTGAGGATGAGATGTTTTTCCTCTGTATGAGAGTAATATGTGATCTCTTGACTGAAATTTCTCATTTGTCTCTCCAGATCTATTCTTTTCTGCGTTGCCTTGGACCTAGAGGCTTACTTGTATAGACTGTCTCATTTAGGCTCTGTTACCATTTGGCTCATGCTTGGATTTGGACAATAAGAAACACTGGCAAGAGATAAGAGAAAGAGAGAGAGAGAAGGAGAAATAGGTCAAGGTATTTACTTATATTCTCCACCTACTCTCTTCATACCTCACCTCACTCTATCTGTTCCTCACAAGACAAATTTTGGCAGTGACTGCCTTCTTCTCCATGATCTATGACTATTCATTTTCACTGGGTTCCAGGTATTGCCTTTCCTGATATTTCTTTAGGTTAGGGATAGTAACAACTTCCCTTCTCCAAATCCCTGTGTGATTCATCATCCCCTATGGATACCCATGTCCTTACCCACATCTCTGTAAATAATCCCATCTTCATATGCTCTTCCTCTACTCCCTTCAGTATGTCATTTATCACCTGATCTTGAATTTAGACTACCATCTGGCAAAAATAGGAGGAAACAAGAAAAAATCTTATCTAAAGACAAGAAAAAATCTTGAAAGCAGCAGAGAGAAATGATGCACTGCTTATTTGAGAACACCATTTCAAATGACAGAGGATTTCTCATCTGAAACCATAAAGGCCGGAAAAAAGCGGCACAACATTTTTCAAGTGCTAAACAAAAATAACTGCAAATTCTACATCTGATGAAAATATCTTTCAGGATCAAGGCATTCTCAGATGAGGGAAACCAAAGAGAATTTGTCACTAGCAAATCTATCATTAAAAAATGACTAAAGGAATGTCTGTAAACAGTAAGGAAATTATCACAGAAGAAGGTTTACATGGATGAATCTGGAATCTGCTACTTCTTAGCTATGCAAACTTGGGGTGATATTAACCTTTTTTCAGGTTTAGTGTGCTCATCTATAAATTGGGGATAATCATTGAGGTGCTTATAGATTAAATCAATGATACGTATAAAATAATCCAGTATCTTCTTGGCAAAAAAAAAAAAAAAGACTCTGGAATGGGTGAAAATAAGGCTGAATACATCAGACTACCCTTCTTCTCATGAGTCTTAATACATATTTAATGATTAAAGGAGAAATTATACCATCTGATGTGGTGTTTAATATATGTAGAAGAAACAACTTAGTCTATGATATTGTAGTAGGGAATAATGGAATCTAAACGGAAGTAAAATTTCTACACTTCACTTGCAGTGATAAAATATCAATACCAGCAGACTCTAGGTCACATAATGTGTATTATATTTTCCTGAGTGACCACTAAGAAAACAATACACAACTATGTAATGAAAACACTAGAAATAAATCAAGACAAGCCTTTTTTTAATTTTTATTTTTCGATTGTTAAAATACACCAACAAGGTGGCATAAAAGGAGAGGTATTTCAATGTTTCCCCGACAAGCAATGGATATAGGGTCTGAGACGCCCTAACTAGGGAGATGCCCATGGGTTTAAGGTTACATTTGGGATCCACAGGGACAAATTTAAAAATGAGAAAAGCCAGGAAATTCCCACCAAGAATCCCATGGGGTGACAGTCACTGTAAATTTAATTATGAAAAGTCAGCGGATAAAAAACGGTGACCTAAAAGTTCAAAATGCCAAGGTCCCCAGAAGTACGAAGAAGTCAAGTCAAATGAGATCAGAATGAGAGGGCGTCTACAGAAAATAGAGAAGTTGGAGGAGGGAAGCCTGATTCATGGCTTGCTGCTTGGGCTGACAACTGTGTAGTGCATTACAGGGAAGGCATCTGACTCATTTGAAGTACAGGAAGCAGGAAGTCAGTGTAGGGGACACATAAGAGCAATTAATGGGTTTCTAGACCTTTAAGAGGATTTTCCTATATTATCTCCCTTAATCCTCTGTGTGACAAGAAATTTTAGTTTCATTTTAAAAATGACACACCCAAGTAATAAGCAAATTTAATAACTTGGATAAAATCATTTAGCCAAATATGGGTAAACTAAGATACACATGTATCTTATGGGCACGTTCTGCAGCTAAACTGAACAGATGATCTGGGTTGCTAAGAATGGAATAATCTCTTCACTGTATTTTCCTCTCCAATATCTTGTAGCATGAACTTGTTTAGTTCGAGGCAAAGAAGCTGTTTTTTAAAACTTTTTATTTTATTATAGAAGCAGAAAAATTCTTAAAATAAAACAAAGCAGGGCTTTGATTGACTGAGATCACAAGATTTTAAAGAATAAAGTAAAAGCCAAAGGCGGGGAAAAAAAATGAAAGTTATACAATGGAATCTTTTTTCTTGTTCTTAAAATATTAGTGTGTATTTTTGCCTTTATCACTTTCTCAATGAAGAATCTTGTAGAAAAGTGATGCATCTTCACCATTCATATTTACTGTTCTGAGGAATCAGTGTTGCCCAGTGTTTAAGAATACAGGCTCAAAGGCAATTAACATGGATGAATCTGGAATCTGCTACTTCTTAGCTGTACAAACTTGGGGTGATATTAACCTTTTTCAGGTTAATGCGCTCATCTGTAAATTGGGGATAATCACTGAGGTGCTTATAGATTAAATCAATGATATGTATGAAATAATCCAATATCTTCTTGGCAAATAATTTTTTGAAAAGCAGTCAATATTTTAATAAATATCTACAATATTTATTTAAAAATATTGATAGAAAATGGTCAAAGTCATGACCTCCCTTTGGAAATTTACCTCCACTGCTATGTACCCTTTGAATCCTGAACAAAAGAACTAGAAAATGACTCATCGTCACTTGGAACCTGGGTGAAACATTATAGCAGGATCAAAGAAAATGCAGGCCTGCTTTAGAAAAAGTATCTCAAAGTATATCCCCTACCTAAACTGAGTCCAGCCTGCCATGTGGAACAAAGAATAGCACATAGTTAATGAGTATATTATATGGCCTGTAAAGAAAACCAATGTAGCAAAACATAAAATAGTTTGAAAACATACAGTAAAAATATACTGCTTACTCAGTATTAGGAAGATAAGGAAAAGGGATTACTTGGAAGGAAATGATTGCAAAGAAAAACAAGCAGCAGATTTTCTCACAGCTGAAGACCATAGAATAAAAGATGAAAGCTAAGCTTCTTAGGTAGAATAGTATGAATTCCAACTGTGTACGAGGGACGAGCTGACAGAAGACTAATTTCTCAAGAAGAAAACATTTTAAAAATTAAGCACTTCAATCAATATGTCATTCTGGTTTAAAAGGAAAAAAAGTGGTGTCCAGGGAGTGGATTTTTATTTTTTAATCAAATGTAAATACAAAGACAAAGATTCTTTACAACTTTAAGTGATCAATGTTACCCTGACTGATTGCTGTAATTTTATTTTTGTTAGACATACATCAATGAAAGAATTAACTCTTTGTTTCTGGTAGTTTTATCAACAATATGATCTTAGTTTAGAATATTCTAAAATGATAGAAACATTTGTCATTGTAGAAAAATCCTATCCATTTCAAACAACTTACGAAGTATTGACTCTATAATCAGAGCCTAGATTTTTTTACAATTTATTTAAAAAATTAAAACATCAGAATTAGGACTTCGATTTTATTAAACATTTTATTTAACAATATTTGTCAGATTAATTCATTCTTTTGTCCTTTCCCAAATCTTCACCTGAGTAGCGGAGTGTGAATTGGTGAGTCGTATTCTCTTGTTCACGTCCTAGGGAAACATTACTTTTGTTAAATAAGGTTATATGATAACAACAGGCACAATGTTCTCTCAAATTTGACTGCTGCTTGGTATTTCAAGACTTTTAATACAATATATATGTATTTTTAGTGCAATATATTTGTATTTTTCTTTTACCTAACGTGAAATGTTGTCAAACTTGTGAGATACGTAAGAGATAATTTATAAAATCACTTGGATAAGTTTCTCCTTAATATTTTTTCATTTTTTTCTATCGGAAATCTTAGTATATATTCCTTTTCCTTTTATTAAATTTCATATATGTTAAAAAAAGTTTCTATAAGAAGTTCTGAAGCCAAATATAAAATAAAAAAATCTTTATTCTGAATAATTATCATTTATTTTTGCATTTGCTTAGGAATATAATGGTCATGTTTTAATGTTAGTAAACAAAAGGAGAAATAAAATCTAGACAATACCACTTTACCTGTATCTCTTCTCATAGGACAGAGATTAATGTCATGCTTTGGACTTGATTTGGGATATTATATTTCAATTTTAAGAAACCTCCAATTGCATCTATAAGCAAAGAAGCCCCAAGTTCTCTAGGCACTAAAATTACTCTTTTCTTTAAGGTCTAAATAAAATGATTCAAACTGGATCCTATGTTGTTGCAGGAATTAGAATCCTGCCTTGAAAATTCATAAAGATGAGCTAGAAAGGGCAATGCAGATGATTACATTCTTAATCCTCCTCACTGCAAACTTCTCTCCCCAACAACTAGGTGACCATCTCCCACTATGCTATGTTTTATAACCAGAACACATGAACAAAAGCATGCCTAGTTCTCTAAGGCAGGGCAATCACAAGGCTAAAACGAAATGTATAAGTTAATAAAACTTATTTAAGATTTGGGGGATGGGGTGGGAAGTTGGTAAGAACAACCACAGCATGAAACAGAAAATAACCAAATAGTCAATGCTACATGAAGAGTACTGAACTATGAACACATAGAACCACACAGATGAACTCAAATGCATGATAGTAAATAAAACAAGCCAGACTCAATAGGTATGGTCCAATTTATATTATAGGCAAAACTCTACAGAAATATAAGAGACAAAATGTAGGGACAGAAACAGGTCAGTGGTTGCTGGGGTGGGGGAAAGAGAATAGACCATAAAGGGACATGAAAGTTTATGGAATGAAGTGTCAGACATTTTGTGGTGATGTTTACTCAACCATAGACATTTAACAAAATTCATAGAACTATAGAATAAAAAGGATTTTGCTAAATGTAAATTATACTTCAATGAACCTCACTTTAAAAAAAAAATGAATGCTGTGCCATATTATTTTTCCTATCCCTTACCTGTATCTTCAGAGGACTCCTTAGAAGCCCTTTTTCCACGTAGCTCCAACTTCCTAATTGATTCTCAAACCAGAAGTTCCAGCTCCCCTTATGGTCGGTTCCCATTTCCAGGATCCCCAGATTTGTGTCTTCCTAATCCCTCCAAAATCCAAATGAATCAATTTGCTTAAAAAAAAAAATCATTAGCGGGCAGAGACATTTTTGCCACTCATTGATCTGAACCCATTCATAACTTGCTCCTGTTCATAACCAAAGACATTTTGATGTGGTTCTTTTCCTTTTTCTTTTCTTTCTTTTCTTTTTTTTCCCCCACAAATAAAAGAGCCACCTCTCTCAGAGAAGTATTTACCGCCATGGTTGGACTCTCAAAGGCCTGGGGTAGCGTCACACTCAGTCTTCCTTGCCAGTCTCGGCAGCCCCAGATATACTATTTCACAAGGACTCTGCCACCATTACCAATGCTTTCCTTCCCTAACCAGCACGTTCCAGAAAAGGCAAAGGATTAAGTGCTAGAAAATTCATCTCCTACTTGAAATTTCTTTACAAACTGTTCCGTTTGATTGCCCAGTGTCTTCAGTGACTAGGCATGTTAATTGTTTAAAGGGCAAAAAGAACATGCTGCATTAATTTGTCCATTTATTTGCTCCCTTTCCTCCGTAGATTACTATTTAGATTTACTTTATATTTTATATTCAGAACTGATTCTATGTTAAGAGAAGAAAAATTAGTGTTAATCCAAGGAAATGAAAAATTTAAAAACTGATTTGCACAGCTGCCTTTATAAGTATTACATGGTAGTCTTAAACTTACAGATACAAGTGAGAATGTACTAATATCCCCAGCCCTTCCTGCCCCTAACTCAGCCAGTCTTCAGGTGTCACATCTTTTGGGAGATAATTCTCCATGGTATGTGTCTCCTGAGCAAAAGGCCTTGACATTTACACTGGAGGATATCTTATCAAGGATGTTAGTATAGCAAAGGGAATTGGAAGATAAAGATTGTGTCTCCTCCTAGAGCAGTGACAGATTTTTTTCCTGATTAGAATAATCAAAATACTGTTTCCCTTCAGTACGAAGGTTGGCTAGGTTGGCTAGGAGCTCCCTTGAAAAGACCGGGGTTGCTAAGCCGGGAGTACTCAGCTATGACGCAAAGCCACTGCTTGCACTTCCACACCTGCGCCATCCCCTGTGGTATTTAAGGGGAAAGGATGTGACCACAAAGCTCATGATGACTGCGGTGCCAGGAGTAATGAAGTCCTTTGTTTCGGACTCGCGAGTCCCAGGTCTTCTGCCAGCCTTCACAAAACCACGGGGACCTAATTTATTAACTGAGAAGCACTGTCAGTTCTCAGACCATTATGGTTCTTGATAGTACTGTACCCACAAATCAGTCCAGTACATGTCTGTGTGTGTGACGTTTGGTGGGCTCATCTTACCTGCAAGCTCCTGGGCCCAAAATACTGCCCAGACCACCTACCTGCTGCTCTACCAGGATTGTTGACACAGCTGCGTTCAAGCAACTACTCCTTCTGCTATTCTTCTCTGGGGCATTCTCTCCTTGGCTTTTGAAGGCTGCTACCCAAAACATTGAGGCCATCACCAGTGAGTGCCCAATTCAGGCCTCCTGAGATGCTCTACTGTAAATTGGTAAGGACACAACTTCTCTTTCTCTCTGTGGGCTCTTCTGTACATGTTTCACAGTAGGATTGCTTGGCCCTGGAGCTGTTCAAGGTCATTTTGATTTTACAGATACATTGGCTTCTTTCTCCAGGGTAAATACCCAGGACTAGATGTTAACTAATCAAGGTGAGTTAGTAAAGCCAACATGGTATAACCAGGATGATTCATCCTTTCCAGTTCTCCTTCTTATTGCTGAGTCAAGCCTAGTTTGATACACTCTCTCCCTTGGCATAGATTCTTTACCAGAGGGCCTACAGTCACTGCTAAGTCACAATAATTAGAATGCTATTGTGGACTGAATTGTGTCCCCTCAATATTCATATGTTGAGGTCCTAACCCCTAACCTGATGGTATTTGGAGATGGGAACTCTAATGAGGTAATTAAGGTTAAATGAGGTTGTAAGAGGGGGACCCTAATCCAATAGGACTGATGTTTTTATAGAAGAAACACCAAAGATTTTCTCCCCCCCCTCTCTCCATGAATGATTTATTTTTCCTCTGGGAAGGGAGTATATAGATACCAGATACTAGGTAAAATATGGAGGGAACTCCTTATGGAATATATCAAATGTCAGGGACCTTTTTTTCATTGTTATTGGTTTCCATGTAAGAGATCAATGCAAAAAGAATAATTACTAGAAATACTGAAGGGGTTATTTATCAAATGGTTGAGACAATCCTGGTTTGTTTGCTCTCACATCTATTCCTTGCCCTTTCTGACTTCTGCTCTGTTCACAGACCAAGCCTTGCAGGCTGCATTTTCTAGAATTCACTGAGTTCTGTTAATGAGAGATTGGGAGAAGCCAGAGTTTATTTCCCCTCCCCCTGTGTCAGCTACTCCTCCAACTTTCCCACCTGCTCCATGGCTCCAGCTCCCACCAGAAAGGCCAAATGGATTCCAGCCTCTGTCGGACAGTCCGGGGCTCTACACTCTTCCATCGTCCTCCTCCCTTTGTTTCAACAACCTACAAGTGGTAATGACTTTCTACTATTGCTAGTGTCTGTTACCTCACCATTCTATTTGCATCCCACCACCCAGACAACCAATTCCTTAGAGTAAATCCTCTTTGTTGTAAATTCTTTTTTTTATTGAAGTATAGTTGACACACAATGTTACTTTAGTTTCAGGTGTACAAAGAGTGATTCAATGACTCTGTACCTCATGCTATGCTCACCACAAATGTAGCTAGCATTTTTTGACTGATTCATTCCATAACTGGTAGAAGTAAATTCTTAAAGTAGTTTTAAATTTTCTTATTTAGATCCTAATTGGATTATTTGTTTTCTTGCTTAACTATGCTCTGCCTTATTCCAGATAAGGTTTAAGACGATTTGGGGAAAAGCGTGAAGTAGGAGAAGATATCAAAACTTTCAAGTGGATTTCTTTAAAGCAGAAAGATGATCTAAAATAATTAGATAAAATAATGTCAAAAATAACCCAAAGTAATGCACAAAATTGACCTATACATTAGCAGTAGATGACTTATAAATTTAGTTCTAAACATTCTGTCAGTCATTATAAAAAACAAAACATGGTCAGTTAAAAAATTCAAAGGTAGGTGGAGAGGGAAAGGATTCTATTGCTTATTTAATTACTAGGATCTGCAGTTCTTTGCAACATCTGCTCATGGTATATATAAAAGGGTTTACCTTTTTCAAAAATATTATTCTCAAAAAAGAAAGCACTCCAGCATTAGTGTGCCCTCTAGTTTTGCTTGGTGCATTCAAACCCAACCATCCTTCAAAGTTCTGGAGTTGATTCAATCCAAAGATCCTCCAGGATGCATCTTGGCCACTGCAGAAATTACAACCTTGTTAGTCAAGGTGGGTTTTCATTCCTGCAGTGTAAAATTCTGCCAAGATTGCTTCATGTTTGTATTCCCAGTGGAGCTTCAGTTTTTTATTGCACAGCAATGTTTGTCCGTTTTCCTCAAAGCAAGGGAAGGATTCAGTCAGAATCAGCCCTTATCCAGTGATAAAAAATATCCAGTGATAAGAATAGCTGCATATCCAGTGAGTCAATCAAATTTAGGTACAGCTCTATCAGACTACTGGACCAGTTTACCCTCTTTACTCATGGAGAGGCTTCTTCCTTGGAATTCATAGATCTTTTCCTTAAGAAGGACATCAATCAAGGAAACTCTGGCTGTCAAAAGATCCTACAATCTTTGAATATTGTATGCATAATTTTCATTGTTTTTCACTAATGCTCAATGTTTCATGGTGCCCACAATAACAAATCATTTATTTATTTCCCCTACATTATTTTCAACATGGGCACTTGTGTGTACTGTACAAGAATTTCTTTAGGATGTATACTTGGAACTAATTTTTCAGGGGCATGAGAAAACACATACTTACGTTCACTAAGCATAGACAAATTACTTTCCAAAATGGTTGTTCCAGCTTATGTTCCCATCATAAGAAAAGATTTAAAAATTTTCTCGTTTACATCCTAGTCAATGTTGTTTTTATCTGATTTTCTAATTTTTACCTATTAAGAGTGTAAAGAGGTATTTCTTTGATGTTTGGCTTTCTCTGCCTAATTGTGAGTTTGAGAGCATTTTCATCTTCTTTTAAGTCAATGGTACTTCTCTGAATCATCTGCTCATCTTCTTTACCAAATCTCTAATCAGGTTTGCCTTTTTCCCTTGTTTATATTACATAAATTTTCATTATGTTAAATTCTAAGTACAAGATAATGGCAGTTCCAATTTCTCCTTCAGCCCAGGGTATTCAGTAATTTTTTTAATAAAAGATGTATTAAACCATCTTTTAATTCATTATAAACATACACGCACATATACACATATACACAAGCTAATTTAGCATGTTTGTGCTTTTAAAAGTAATGTATTTGACCTCAGAATTTTCCTACAAGATAAATACATTCAATATCCCTGTTTTAGAGATGAAGAACCAAGGCAAAGAGAAGTTAAATAACTTGCCCAGGGTATTAAGCTAGGAGATGGCAAAGTCAGATTTGAGCCCAATGTTTGAATCCAGAGCTCAGGCTTTTCACTATGATATCTTAACACTAAGTCAATATTGAACAAACATTCATAGAGTTTCTTAAAATGAAACTTTGGTAAACAATAAATAAGTAACAATAGAGATGAAATGTGATTTCTAAGGGAAATAAAAATATCTTACTTAGATACCTCAAATATAAAACATAACCATCCATTTCCAGATACTTTTTGCAGATGCCTAATTAGAAGCTGTGTGACCTAGTTAATGAAAATAACCATCCAGGTGTAATAGACACATTTAATAACCTATAATCAAAAGTCATGTTGACTATTTTTGTTAAGATAAATTTCCAGTAAAATATCCAACAAAGTTGCCATTTAAATGGTAATGCTAATAATTACATTCTGGGTTCACACTTCACTGAATGGCATAATTTATTTATTGCACATTTCCCCTGTGGTTAAAAGAGAATGCTTTTGTTCCTATGAGGGCTCTTGATTATCACTTTTGAAATCTTGTTTAAAAACCAGTTTGAATGGAACAACTAACATCATTTTTTAGATGAGATTTTTGAAGCAAAATATATATATCTATTTTTTTTTCTATTATGCAGATATCCATCCATCCTGGGAAACAAAGCATCTTCTTAGTAATACTGCCAGTTAAAATCATACAATTCCCTGGAAAGAAAATAGACTGCCATGAGTAACTGTGAAGTATATTCTTTCATTGGTGGCTAGACTTCAGTACCTACGATCCTTACTTAATCTGTCATCTCTGGGGTAAATAAATAAATTTAATGTAAAATTTTATTTGTTTTAGCTTAACATCCTTAGTGTAGAGACCAGCACGCACTTGTCTTTGGCAGATGTCAAGAGTTTCCAATTTATATAGGTTCATCACTATGCAAATAAATGAACAAAATCTGCAAAAATATTGTATGTAATGGATACAAAATTTATTATAAAATAAGAAGTTTTAAATTGTTTTCTGTGAACTCCAAAATAGAAACTATGTGAAAATTGGAAGTCAGAAGCACAAGCTGCAAGCATTAAACATAATCAAGAATTATGTCAACGTTCAGAACTAGAGAGACAATCTTGAAAAGGTGTCCACTCTCCTAAACAAACAAAAAAGTATTTACTAATTTCCCTAAAAAGGCCTCCACTTTAGCATTAGTGATTGTATGCTGGTTGAGGGAAAAAACTTGGAATCATTCATCTCACAATGCTTAAAGACTTTTGACATAGCCAGCACTCAATCAATAAGCCAGATGGAAAGAAAATATTCACAATACATATATCAGACCAATAATTTTTATGCAAAATATGTGAGGAACTTTTACAAATCTATACCAATAAGAGAAGAATCCAATAAAAAATGGTGAAACTCATACAGATATACTGTATAAAAGATTTACAAATGCCAATGGGTTCTACAGACATCAGGAAAATGCACATTAAGCCACAAAAAGATGACATTTGTTACCCACTAAAATTGCCAGCATATAAAATACTGATACTACTGGGGTGCCTGGGTGGCGCAGTCGTTACGCATCTGCCTTCATCTCAGGGTGTGATCCCCACATCAGGCTCTTCCGCTATGAGCCTGCTTCTTCCTCTCCCACTCCCCCTGCTTGTGTTCCCTCTCTTGCTAGCTGTCTCTATCTCTGTTAAATAAATAAATACAATCGTTAAAAAGAATAAAAAATAAAAAAATAAAATAAAATAAAATACTGATACTACTAAATGTTTGCAACTGTCTGGAGTAACTGAACATTCCACATACATTGCTCATGGGAGTGTAAAATAATACTACTGCTTTAGAGACCTGTTTGAAGTTTTATTATAAAGGTAAGCATGTATCTACCCTATGTCTGAACAATTCAACTACCAGATTTTTATCAAAGAAAAAAATATTTACGTTTACAAAAGAATTGTACAAGAATGTTATAGAGGACTTCAACATTATAGCCAAAAACTAGAAACAACCCAAGTGTCCATCAACAAGAGGAATGGATAAATGTACTGCAGTATATTCGCACAACGCAGGGTCAGGATTACACCGAGGCAATGGAGGAAGATATGTGTGTGTGTGTGCATGTATGTTTATATATTGGCTATGTATTTATAGTATTAATATATTATATTAATATATTGAATTTTGTTTATAATAAATTTAATTAAAATCATTATATATATTATATACAAATGAATACATTTATCATTGACAACTACATAATTTGTAAGGTCTAGTGCAAAATGGAAAAGCGGGGATTCATTAAAAAGCAAGGAAAACAGCACCATTACTATTTATCTTTGTGTTACACAAAGTTAATTTTAAGTGCAAATAACAGCATTTAATAAATATGCAGAATTACTGAAATTACACAGTTCAGTTCGTATTTCATAACTGGGACATGCATGTGTATTTTGTTCTTACCAGAATGGTGGAAAGGTCACACAGTAACTCAACTGGCTTTATTTTACTTTTTTTACAGGTATATTCAACCAATACTCTCTAAATTAATTTCTCTGATTAATAAGGGACTGTTAAAGGGCAATAAAACTGTAGGTTGCCCCAATCTTTTCAATTTTTTTCCCATTCAGTGTCATCATTTTCATAAGTGGTTGGCTAAAAGAGGGAAGTGACAAGACTAAGAAAGGATACGTTAGGAGTCTTTAGCTGTTTGTGTTTCCTTGAACACTGTTACCTTCTTCCTGTATTGAAAACAAATTAAATGAAAGTGTGGAGTCTCAAGGCTGTCAGCAGTCCCACTTAAACAGTCATAGACATAACATCATTCCTTTGTACTTACTTTAAGTCTTACTGAACTTGCATGCATTGTGATTCCACCACCAGAATTCTGTGCTTGTGGGACATCACAAAAGCTGTATGTGATTGGGGTGACAAGGATTAGCAGCAAGCATACATATAACACTTATGTCCTCTGCTAATATGCATGTTTCATTCTCCCATTAGACTTCACCTACAAAACACAAGTTCAAAGATAAAATTTTGATGAATTTCAATATTGTGACAGCAGAACATTAAACCAAACATAGGTCCTTCTGAACTTGAGACCCTTTGAGACCATACAGGTCACATATGCAGGAAGCCAGCCCTGATTACAAAGATGGTATAGATAGATAGATGATAGATAGATAGATGATAGATAGATAGATAGATAGATAGATAGATAGATAGATAGATAATAGATAGAAAGAAATAGATCAATCGATCTAGAGAAGACTCTTCAAAGGGTAAAAGACACCTCAAAGAAAAAAAGGTGATGAGAAGTGGTCAAAATCTGGATACATGTTGAGGAAACAAAGGAGTTTAGATATGGGCTTTACAAGAAAAAAGAAATTAAAAACCACTCAAAGTTTTGGGACGAAAGAGTTAATATTTAATCAAATAGGGACAGAAGGAGGTGGTGTGAGATATGAGAGATATCAGAAGTTAAATTTTGAATATATGAAGTTTAAGTGCCTGTTATACACCCAAGTGTAAATGTCATCTAGTCAGGTAGATACTTGAGTATGGAGAGCAGAGAAGACAGCAGTCAACAGTCATGGCATGATATTTAAAGCCATGAAAAGTGAGAAAAGCTGATGTAAGAGGTAGGTATATATGGAGAAGAGAAATACTCCAGTATTTAAAGATCAAAGAAATGGCATGTGATCTACAATGCGAACTTGAAAATTGCTTTGGGCAAATGATTTAATTTCTCCAAATGCGTTCTCCCATCTGTAAAGAAAGGGTGTTGATACCTACTTCTTAAGATGACTGGGGAATGAAAGATAAAAATAGTACTATCTAAACCATCTACAGTACCCAACAGAACTGCCTGCTTATTCCAGCCCACGTGTCTCCTTCCTCTGATTCATTCCCCATAGAACTAAAAAGAACAAAACAAAGCAAATGAACAAGAACCTTAATCCTTCCACTTATTCATTTGTATTACCACTGTTGGCCCTCTTAATACTTTCAATTACTGGTCAATTGTCCAGGACAGGAAACATGTCTTATTCATTTTTGTGACTTTACCACTGAACTCACTATAGAAATAAAAGACACTAATATTTTTCTCTAAAGAGTGAATATACTCTTGGCAAATGAGGTCATTCGATTGCCCTAAAGAAATCTTTACTATAGTTCCTACTCCTCAGGACAATCAGGATCTAACTTGTAAAAAAATAATGTTTTACATTTCTCACAGTATGTTTGCTTTAACTTGATGAACTAAAAGCGATTTGAGAATAAATTTTTCATATTTTTCCTCCCCGCATTCAAAGAAATAACAGTAAAATCTTTAAACATGAAAGCACTTATGGGAAATAAGTAATTCTCCCAACCTACTCTGAGATCAAACTTGAAAACTAAATGTTCTTTGACATTCTGTAGGATTTATAAAATGTCAAGATAGCTTCCACTTTGATTAGTTATTCATAACTTTGAAATGTTTCCATTTACCATTCATGTTCATGAAGTACCTCTCTCTGTTTTCAGTGGAAAAACAGAGCTTTTTGCATTAGTGATAACTTATATAATTGTGTTAAAGAGCTAGACACTGAACCTGGGAGAAGAATAGCACATCCAGCCCTGTTCAAAGCTGCAAATCTCTGATTCGGGTTGTATACAACCAAGTCAAAAAGCCACAGGGATTTGGCTTTACCATTTGCCTTTCTTACGTAGCTTTTTTTCAATGACTAGCCTTGAAAATATGCAGAACTTCCTAGAAACTAAAAGGTAAAAATTGTCCCTAATGTTTCTTTCAAATGGCCTTTTACTCAAGAAGGTATCTTTTTGATTAATGAGAGATCAGATGCCTGTGACATCTGGGAATACTGGCTATCCTAGAGGTGGCGTCAGGACACAAACAGGAAAAAATGAAACCACTCTGAATATATAAACCAGAAGGATTGAAATGCGAGAATCGACTAACAAATGATGAAATACTCCAAAACAATGGCAACCAGGAAACAGGAGACAGAGAATCCAGATATTCACAGTAGGAAGCCCCCCACGTTATCCACCACCAGACAAAGGGACTAGGACTCAGGGATCAACATTATTTGGTAGAAGCTAGGGTGTGTTCATACTAACTGGTCAGCACATTGTCTCTATATAAGGCAGCAATTCTCAAATTTCGTGTGCGTGAAAGTTATATTGCTTAAAATGCAGACTCCGAGGACTCACCTCCAGAGGTTAGGATTCAGTAGAATCTGATTCGATGGTATTAAGCATAGGAATATGTATTTTCAACAAATACCCTTGGTGATGCCCGTATAAGTTGTCATGGGCCACATTTGTAAATATATTATTAAGGAGTAATTTTTCACAGAAGGTCTAACTATAACAAAACTACTTGTTGAGAAAAAAATGTTGAGTGGAGAGTGATGGAGTTAGAGGATGTTCAGGAAAAAAAAAAAAAAAGGAGAGAGAATGCATTAATTTCATGCATCCATTCAAGCCCGGATCTTCCGTCTCCTTTTCTTAGACACCTTGTGAATCCCATTCCACATATCTCAATTTAAACATTTGAACATAAAAGTATATACTAAAGAATTTCTTAGATTGCATAATAGAGACAACCTCAGATCACTTCAGGATTATTGTTAAGTGACTCAAGAGGGTAAAAGCAAAGAAAAATATTTCAATGGCTGCACAGCTGCTACTGAAAACTGAAATTGCAAATCATTATTTAGGACATCATGTCGAACATCAGTGTGGTGCTCTAACAGAAGATTGGGTGACCCAGTTTTTTAATTCTCTTATATATAGGGGTCTGCACCTCAGTTCCTTTGCCATTAGGACTCAGCTTTTCTTCTTACCTCTTTCCGTGAATTTTATCTCTTTCTTTCCATGTCTGCATCTTCCTCAAATGATTTATTCATTACTAACTCTGAATCTAAAGTTATTTATCTACCTTTATATTCAAAGCCCCTCAAAATGCTGTCATCAAGTATATTAGGTAGCATCCTATATGGAGCCTATACTGAACAGATGTCTCAGATTTGTTTAGAATCTTCAGTAAGAATCCCACTACAATCCCGCTTTGATTAAGACTGCATGTCCCCATATTTCTTCATATAATTTTAATGGACAGTTGCTCATGTAATTTTAGCAGATGACTAACTTTATCATTTGCATTTTAACTTTTTTTCTAAATTTCCTTTTCAAATTACAGATACTCTCAAACCCATGTGCTAACCAAACATCCAATACAGACAATGAATTAGCTGTTACTCAAAGGTTTCAAATAAGGGTGATGTCACCGCGTAATCTGTCTGCCTAGTCTATCATGGCAGATCATTCACCATTCCAAGGATCTTCCTCTCTAAGAAGTTGCAACTGCTTCACTAAAACTTTAATAAACGCATACCAATGATGTCTGAAAGTTATATAAAATACACATAATTTTTTCTCCAATAGAATAGCTACTCAAATATTTAAAAGCATCTATTATGGCTCTCCTAAGTCTTTTTTATCTCTAGCCTAAAATCCCCCAGTTCCTTTCATCTCCCTTAATGTGTCAGAGTTTTCAGACACCTCACTGTTCTGAACACATGCTAATTCGCCAATGTCTGTTTTACATTGTGATGTACAGTATTAGAGAAATTATTCCAAGTGTGAACTGCATAGCAGATGAGATGAATAACTTTCTTTATCTGGATATGAGACTTTGATTAACTCAATTTAATGCTATGTTGTGATAATATTTTCAGTGGCATGATCAGAGTATTGAATCATGCTGAGCTTGTCATAATCAACAAAAACACAAGAATTATCTATCCAAAGATGCTATATATCACTTTTTCCTGATCTTTATCCTAACTAGTAAAGTCAGATATTGGCATTCTTTCCTTTTAAATTTCATAATATTGATTTGATTCTCTCACTGGTTTTTGTAACAATAATTTGAAATATTGAGGTCATTTACTCTTACAGCTGGAAATGGTTTAGTTTTATCTATAACATCAAAAGAAAGCCCAATGGACAAAATAATCTCCACAGTCCAGAGTTAACTGACCTTCACTATACAACAATTCTCTAATTCCCTAATTCTAAACTTCATCCATGTATGTGCCATCTGAATACTTGACAGTTATAATTAGCGATGGTTCCGAGTTATCAAAAGATTAAAATAAAAATAATATTGCCTCAAGGCTCCTGGGTGACTCTGTAAGTAAAGAGTTGGACTCTTGATTTCGGCTTATGTTATAGATCTCAGGGTCCTGGGATGGAACCCCACGACAGGCTCTGCGCTCAGCACAGAGTTTGCTTGTCCCTCTCCCTCAGCTCCTCCACCCGCTCATGTGTGCTATCTCTCTCAAATAAATAAATAAATAAATCCTAAAAAAAACCATCCCAGAAATAATACTGCCTCAACTGATGTTTACAGAATCTCTGATGCAGAGAGCTGAAATTATTATTCTTGATGTCAAAGATTTGCTTACAACATTAGAGCTAGTCTAACACACAGCAGAAGACACAACAGAACTAATAGAGGTGGAGAAAAAGTAGACCTGGAAGGGATGAAAGGATTATAAAGGGGCATGAGGACTCTTTTACGGTGATGAATATGTGTATTATCTTAATCGTAGTGATGGATTATCAGGTGTATTCTATGCCAAATTCCTCGGATTGTACTTACTTATATGTGTAGATCATTATATACCAGTAATACCTCCATAAAGCTGTCAAAATAAATTGAGGGACTCAAGGCCTTTTTTCATGCTGATTATATCTATCAATATTATTCAATAGGTAGTTAAAACTGAGAAAGTTTAAAAATATTTGTTTATTCATTTAAAAACAATGCTAATTTCACCTCATGCTAATATAGCATTTTTATAAAAAAAATATTTTCCAAGATATGAAAAAGTTAGTGAATATAGAAATAGTACTTTACATTTTTATAAATCTCTTTTTACATCTGATAACAGAAGGCAACTAGATTTTCATACATACGACTTTCAGTCTATTACTAAACATTGTATTGATTGATATATCATAAAAAATACTGCCTCACACAGATGCATAATTGGAGATGAGAGTATTTTCATAGCCTTTTCAGATAGTTGTGGCTATTCTTTGATGCTACACCAAGACTCAACAAGTGGTGATTTCTTAAAGGTACATTGCACTATAAAAATTCAAATTCTATCAATACACTTTATATGCTCTGTTACTTTAAAATTTATTAGACTACATTTCATATTAAATAGATTTTTACCTATGCATGAATGTGTATATGCATTATAAATTTGAAAAAATATTGATTACCTGAGCTCTGCAGTTCTTTCCAAATTATGATCCATTTTATTTTACAGTATCAAAATGACAAATTCCAGTTTCATCTTGAAAACAGAGATTTTCTTCTCTGTGTAACTATTGTTTTCTTGGTCCTTTAGGTGATATTCTGATTCAGTAAGTTAAAATATGTAAGACCATTCCCCTTATGAGTAAATGCCTAACTTATGGTATGGTTATCTATCCTTTCATGGATAAAGACTATTTCAGTATAAAATGTACACTCATAACATTCTAGCTATGGGACATGAGGCCTTCAAGATCTGATTCCTGCATATATTTGCAGCCTTTTCACCATCCTGTGTCTACACTCAGTTTCCTGAATTCGACTTGCTTGTACACATTTTATTGAGTTGCCACATATATATGTGTTTTATTCTGGACAACACTATTCTTTTGGCCAAAGAACTCTTACTGTCTGCAAAAGTGAGATGCTTAACCATGATTTGAGGTAAACCTCCTTGACCAACCCGAACAAGATGCGGGTTCCTTTCATGTGCTGATACACCAATGATCCTACCTACTTTCTTGGTCTTTATGAATTAAGGAAAGGCACTCCCTCCAGTAAGATGCAGGAAGGCACATGGCTTGGCAACATCTTCCTAACAGACACATCTTCACTTAATTAGACACAGCCTCCACAGAGAGCTGGGAAGGAAGAACTGGCTTAGATTTTACCTACCATGCGATGCTCCACCAGAAGCCATTGTAAGAGCATAATATACAAAACTTTTCTAGATGTTTTGACCCTTTCATACTACTGTTCATGAGTAAAAAGGCATGTCCTCAGGTACACTATAAGCACCACAAGGAGGAATCTGCTTTATGTGTATCCCCAGGATGCAGCACAACATCTGACACATTACCAGTGCTCACCAAATAGGCATAGAATGAGGGAATATTGGTGGAAATCTATATACTATATATATACTATATACTATGGCACATATCAGAGATTTCTCTTGGAGCTTATGTCATGATATGTATTTTCCCTCCACTGCTAAATTCATCCCATCATCAATCTTCACAGGATAGATTAGTGTGGGAAGCTAGCAAATTAAAATACAATTATTTATGGGAAAATGTTTTTTTCTTTCAAAATGAAAATGTAAAGCATAACAAACAGACAAGTAAATATATTTCAAATATTATTTTGGTTACCGGCAGAAAGAGAGGAAAACAGCAATTTTCAAACATGTTTGAATTAACAAGATTCAGAGGAAGTGGGAAAGCCATGGAAAGAACAAGAACTGTTCTTCATAATTGTGGGTAGAAATCTAGTCTGTCATTTTTCCGGGCACATGAATTTAGGCAGATTGTTTAACCACTCTGATCTCAATTTGTCATTTGTAAAATAGATGTATACTTACCTCCTAGTAGTGTTGTTGTGAAGAGTCAGAAAAACAAATGATGCATGTAAAAACCCAAGACATCACTTGGCATATTGCAGGCACTAAGTATTTGGTGGTTCTTTACTAATTATATATGTTCTTATCATATTACTGAAAGTAAAAGACACCATGAAAAGAGAAAATAATTTTTTAGATATGAAGTTCAAACGATGGAAGTCTTGATTTTTTTGATGTGCCATTTCTGTTTTGTACATTGCTTCAAATTTGCATTTTCGTATCAGTGACAAATGCATGAAAAAGTGTACATTTTAAAATATTTAAATTAGTATATATTATTTAAAAATGCATAGTAGCTTTACTATTCCATAGGGCATTTGACTTCAAATAACCAAAAACATGACATAACAACTTGTAAAATTAGTTTGCTTCACATAACATGAAATTTTGAAGAGGCAGCTTAGAGCTGGAGAAGAAGCTCAATACACCAGGATTGACGTGGATTCTCTCTTCCTCACCCTTCCTTGGCTTAGTTGCACTCATACTCATGCTAGTGAATTCTGCACAGGCATGGCTTGCCTATCCTTAAGTGGTGGATGGGAAATTTAACTTTTAGTTTTCCAACACTGACAGTAAAAGGAAGAAAAATCAAAAGTGCATTAGGTAAGTCTCTTAACTGAGAGCAATTATGATGTATGGTATAGCAACTAACCCAACCACATTTACATGTTTTCATATAAATGAGATTAAATTTAAATGAATTTACCAATATTCTACATTACACTTCCTGCTCAAGTTGCTTTTGTACTTTGACAATGAAAAATGTGAGTTGTGAGAAATACACCCATTATGTTAACAAATAAGCTATTAGAATATCAAGGATTCAGGGGCGCCTGGGTGGCACAGCCGTTAAGCGTCTGCCTTCGGCTCAGGGCGTGATGCCGGCGTTCTGGGATCGAGCCCCACATCAGGCTCCTCCGCTATGAGCCTGCTTCTTCCTCTCCCACTCCCCCTGCTTGTGTTCCCTCTCTCACTGGCTGTCTCTATCTCTGTCAAATAAATAAATAAAAATCTTTAAAAAAAAAAAAAAGAATATCAAGGATTCAATAAATATTTGTCATAAAACTCTCATATATAGTTGGTTGAAATGGATACTAGCTTTATTTTGTTAGACCTAATAATTCGAAGTAGATTTTCGTTTATTTGAGTTATTTATTATCATTTCAAAAAATTCATGGCAATTACAAAATATCTTAGATTTAAACACATTAAATATTTTTTAAAAAATCATATAAATTTTTGCTAACCTATTGTTAGCTTATGAGTCATATGTAGATAATTTCTCATGGTGTAGCCATCAACATTTTATAACAATATGACGGTCTATCAAATAGTTGCAGATATGCATATATTGTGATAAGAAATTAGGTTACTATAGCATTTCATGCCACTAGGAACTGAGTAGATCTCTAAATTTCTGAAAGAGTTGTCAGTAGATCAGAGAATTTTATAAGTGGGTGTGTCTTTTGCATTGACATCAAATCTTTTGATAATCATTTACAATATTTATAATTTATCTTGCATGTGCTTATGAAAGTGATTTTTGATCATTGTCTTATTTGTCAAAAGTAATACACCCTGCATATTGCAATTGAAGGAAACAATCAGATTTGAAATATAGCATAATCTTACAAACCTTCAACAGTGTCATATCCTTTATTTAATCAGTCAAAATTTTTTCTTCCTCTCTAATATCCTTAGTATTTGCCTCTAAATCACCCACTAATGTAATCCTTATTTAAATAGAAATTATGAAAGTATCATAATTACTTTTCTTTCCTTGAATTCAGCAGAAAACTAAACACTTCAAATAGTTCAATTTATCCCATAATAATTTCTAAAAAACATGTTACATGATTCCCCTTGTTCCTTTTTCTTTTTTCTTCTATGCTACATTTGGAGACTGTTTATCTTCTTTTCATTGTTTTAATTAATCTATAAATTATTTATCCTGTTTCTGGGCATTTGAATTCTGGGTGGGAAAAGAAACATAAAATTGTGGTTTTGTAACAAATGTTGGTGAAGATGCTAGGAAAGGGGAACCCTCTTACACTGGTGGTGGGAATGCAAGCTGGTGCAGGCACTCTGGAAAACAGTATGGAGGTTCCTCAAAATGTTAAAAAATAGAGCTATCCTACAACCCAGCATTTACAAATGTAGTGATCTGAAGGGTCACCTGCACCCCAATGTTTATAGCAGCAATGTCCACAATAGCCAAACTATGGAAAGAGCCCAGATGTCCATCGATAGATGTAGGGAAAAAGAAGATGTAGTATATATATTGTGAATATTACTCAGCCATCAAAAGAAAGAAAAGGAAGAAAAGAAAAGAAAAAAAGAAAAGAAAAGAAAAGGAATCTTGCCACTTGCAATGATGTGGATGGAAGTAGAGGGTGTTATGCTAAGTGAAATAAGTCAGTCAGAGAAAGGCAATTATCATATGATTTCACTCATATGTGGAATTTAAGAAATGAAACAAAGGAGCATAGGGGAAGGGAGTGAAAAATAAAACAAGACAAAATAAGAGAGGGAGACAAACCATAAGAAACTATTAATCACAGGAAACAAACTGAGGGTTTCTGGAGGGGAGGGAGTGGCTGGATGGGGTAACTAAGTGATGGGCATTAAGGAGGGCAAGTGATGTAATGAGCACTGGGTGTTATATACAACTGATGAATCACTGAACTCTATTTCTGAAACTAATAACACGCTATATGTAAATTAATTTAATTTAAATTAAAAATGTCATTAAAAAAATTGTGGTTTTGTGTACATGTCAGGTGGTGCCATTGGTGGGAGTCATGGAATTCAAGGAGATGGTACACAGAAGTAGAAAGGCAAAAAAATATATACATGGGTTTATTACAAAAGTATTATAATACACAAGTAATATCTAGAGATAAGACTAAGGAATTAATACATAATTTTTTAGCTTTATTTAAGTATAATTGACAAAATTGTAAGATGTCTAAAGTGTATATCATAATTTGATATATATACACATTGTGAAAGTATTCCTCCCATTTACTTAATTAACATATCCATCTCCTCACATATTTTATTTATTTATTTATGAATATTTACTTTCTACTTTCTTAGAAAATTTCTATGACTCAATACACAAATGGAAAATTATTCAGCCATGAGAAAGAAGTAAATTCTGCTTTTTGTAACAACATGGATGGAACTTGAGGTCATTAGGCTAAGCGAAATAAACCAGACAGAGAAAGACAAATACTTCATCATACCACTTGTATGTGGAATAAAAACAAAAAGAAAAGGAAGAAAGAAAGAAAGAAAGAAAGAAAGAAAGAAAGAAAGAAAGAAAGAAAGAGAGAGAGAAAGAAAGAAAGAAAGAGAAAGAAAGAAAGATGGAAAGAAAGAGACAGAAAGAAAGAAAGAAAGAAAGAAAGAAAGAAAGAAAGAAAGAAAGAAAGAAAAGAAAAGAAAGAAAAGAAAGGAAGGAAACAAAAAGAAAAGCCAAACTCATGATATGCAATTTTGAGAAAAATAAAAAAGTCATGGTCATCCCAAATAATATCACAAAGTTTTTTTTAAAATACCATTTATTAACATGGAAGGTAAAGTTATGATATAGACAAAATTAAAATTAAAATCTAATTTTTTTAAGTCTTCATGGAATCATCAGTACATTTCACCTCACAAATATGTAAATTCTTTACTAGTTATCGTAGAAAGAATATTTCTATAGCTCCCAGTAAATATGATGTGTCCAATTTATATGACCTTTCTTGTATTACTCCTCATAAACTAGTCATTAAAAGACTAAATAAAAAATAATACATAATTTTTCCATGGTTTCTTAAAGTTATAAGAAATCACACTATATTTTTTCTTCAAACTGTGCAATTTGAATGAGCTTTTTAATCTTTGAAAAATAATGGTGAGAATTTTCTTGGTTTATTTAGAGCAAAATACTTTTCCTAGTCATCTGTTTTATTGAATTAATAAGCAATTAATTGTATCAAATGGAGACAGGTTTGAAGCCCATAGACTGACAAAAATATTAGCAAAAGGGTTCAGAAGAGCAATTAGTGGAAATATTTTAAGAAAACAAGTGCTTTTAAATTTCTTTAACAAAATTCATATTATTAATAAATGTAATCTTGTTACTATTACCATTATTTTGTTTTTCTTTAACAACTTCACTGACATAATTAATATACCAAAAATTTGACTCATTGAAAGTGCACAATAAAGTAGTTTCTAGATTATTCAAAGTTGTTTAACCTTTAGCACAATCTAACTTTAAAACATTTTTATTACCCAAAAAGAAAATCTGTATACAGTAGTAGTAACTCCCTATTCAACAACTCTCCCTATCGACTCCACCCTACACACAAGAACATAGACCTGCCTTCTGTTTCTATAGAGTTGTCTATTCTGGAGTTTTCAAATATATGGAATCATACAATTCCATTGTATAAAAAAAGCTAATATTTTCGAGGTTTAACAATATTGCAGCATGCACTAGTGCTTCATTTCTTTTAATAGTTGAATCATATTCCTTTGTATGAATATACCATGTTTATTTGTTTTTTAATCAAATTCATCAGTGGATGGGCATTCAAGTCACTTCTTTTTGTTATTACGAATCATTTGGGTATGGACATTTGTGCGCAGTTTCTTGTTTGAATGCCTGTTTTTAATTCTCTTGAGTATATTACCTTGGAGTGGAATTGCTGAATCACCTACTAACTTTATGCTTAACATTTCACTGAATTGTTGAACTGTTTTCCAAAGAGGCTATAACATTTTAAAATCCAGTCAGGAATGCATGAGGATTCCTATTTCTCCATGTTACTTATCTAACGTACTTTAGCCACCCTAATGTTGTGAATAGGTATCTCATTGTGGTTTTGACCTTATTCTAATTAATGACGCTAGACATGTTTCGCTTACTTATTTTCTATTTGCGCATGTTCTTTGGAGAAATATCTGTTCAGATCTTTTGCTTATTTTTAAATTGAGACCTAGCACATTATTGCAAATAGTAAATGCTCAATAAATATCCATAAAATAAATGGGAATGGCTTTCCTTTTTAGGATAATTTTTTCTTATTAATGGATATTAAATTACAAGTGTTATTCTTTTAAAAGTTCACTTAAATATTAGAATAAGTATTACGGAATGATAGGATGGTTATTCATTTTGCAGATCATGTAGCATATAAAAGCAAATGAATAAATAATGCTTGCTATCTCAAATATGATTTTAAAAAACCCCTCAGAATCTTAATAAACTATAAACAGGAACAAAAAGAAAAAGAAAGATCACATCTAGGCATATTATAATTGAACTTCTGACCAAAGATAAAGGTAAAGCCTTAAATCAGCAAGGATTACTAATCTAAATAAAGGAAGATGGGAAAAACAGTTGGGCAAACAGAAAACAGGGTCGGTTTGTACATTAAAACCTGAATTTATCAGGGCGCCTGGGTAGCGTCTGCCTTCAGCTCAGGCCGTGATCCAGGAATCGCCGGATCTAGTCCCACATGGGGCTCCTCCGCTGGGAGCCTGCTTCTTTCTCTCCCACTCCCCCTGCTTGTGTTCCCTCTCTCGCTGGCTGTCTCTCTGTCAAATAAATAAATAAAAAATCTTTAAAAAAAAAAAACCAAAAAAAACCCCTGAATTAATCAGAATTGCGTTGAATGTAAATGATCCAAATACTCCAATAAACAAATGAGAATCAATCTGAATGAAAAAAGGACACGAACCTAACTCTGTGCTGCTTGAAGATACAAGAAGGTTGACTATAAAATGATATAAGCATATATAAAAACATTAGGCAAAAGTAAACTGATGGTTCCATTAATATCATACAAAGTAGATTTTAAATCAAGAGGATTATGTTAAAAAACAAAATACATCCAACTAAATTTTAAAGATCAAATTGGCTTTATTCAGTGATTCATGAATTGATCAGCATCCCATCCAGCAAACAGAAAGCTCTGTTGAGCTGCAGGGAAGAAAGAGTTTTTAAAGAAATGGGGGTGGGGAGAGGGGGGGGTGGAAAAAGGAAACTATTAGCAAAGAATGCATTGTTTTAGGCAAGGTTGCCCTCCTAAGGGGAATGGAAGCGGCCTATCAGTAAATTTCCTTCGAGGGCTGACCAGGAAACTCCAGGTTGACTGGTTAAAGGTCACATTCCTAGCTGGGTGAAACTGCAGTGAGGTTAGGTATTAATTCTTGGTTTGCTGATCTGGGGCCTTAACATAAGTGATTACCACCTGTGCGGTTTTCTTTTTAGCAATCATTAGAGAAAAAGTACATGCTGTAATGAAAACAAATCTCAAGCAAATATAACAGTTCTAAATCACTGTGTGTGTCATCCCAGAGTCACAAAATAAGAGAAGAAATAAATCCATTGAAGAGATTATTTGTCCTGTTGATGAGGACAAAAAGTAATGGTAGCTTTCATAGTCTATTAGCAAGGAGGTAAATTCATACTACCACTACAAAAAACTGACAGGATCTAATAAAGCAGAATACAGGTTTGTTCTGTGACCCAGTAGTTAATATATATCCAGTAGAATGCTAATTTATCCACTAGAAATGCCTACATATCTGAACCAAAGAATATGCACTGGAATACTCAGGGCAGCACTATTCATAATAGCTCCAAACCTGAAACTGCTCAGATGTCTGTTACTAGGAAAATAAATAAAGTGTACTATATTCATACAATGGAATGTTAAACACCGATGAGAATTAATGAACCACTGCTACGCATAACTAAATGGTTGAATCTTACCAACATGTGTTGAGTGAAATATGCCAAACAAAAAAGATACTACATAATTCTAGTTTTACAAATTTTTAAAACAGGAAAAACTAATTTATGGTGTTAGAAGTCAGAGAAGGCAGTTCCCTTCCTAATGACTAGGAAGTGGCACAAGGTGGCCTTCTTTGTTCCGGTTATGTTCTATTTATAATTGTGTGTGTGTGTGTGTGTGTGTGTGTGTGTGTGTGTGTGTGTGTGTTTAAATGAAATTGGCAGCATTGTGATATTTATTTAGCTCTGTGTTTATGGCTTGATCAATTTTATGTATGTATATCATATTATGACTGTTTTTATTTTTTTTAAGATTTTATTTAGTTATTTGAGAAAGAGAGAGATCACAATCATGGGGGAGGGGTAGAGGGAGAAGCAGACTCCCTGCTNAACAGGACTCCATCCCAGGACTTCGGGATCATGACAGGAGCCGAAGGCAGACGTTCAACCGGCTGAGCCACCAGGCACCCAACGACTATTTGTTTTTAAAGGTACATTATGTATTTGGCCCTTAGTTCCGTGTAGAAAATGTTTTCCTAAAAAAGTTCCATTTGAAGTGAATCTTCAGAATTATACAGAACTTATAACAAAGATCACAAAACTTCCCAACTATATGACCTGTAGGAAATTAAGAAAGCCCTATTGGTGGACATTTGGATGTATTTTTTTCAATGATAACTGGCAATGTAAATGTTCCTACACACCACTGTGACTAGATAAATAAATAGATTAAAACATATATATAAGATATTATGATATATATAGGACATGCCAATATGGTATTATGAAATATATAGGATACTATAGATACACGTGGCATTATAGATATATATAACATCATATATATATATAAACTAATACTAATTTTATTGTATTAGGTATCACATATATACATATATAATACTCATGATTTTGAAGATTATCCAAGAGATTATTGAAAATCATTGTCTACTTAAAAAAAATCGATTTTTTTAATGACCATTACAGTACAAAGTTCAATTTCTGAAAAAGCAAAATGTTTATAATGACAAGTCTTTCTCATACTTTTTCCTTCTAGATCGCCTCCTGGGAAGTAATTGCTATGAACACTTTCCTGTTCATTCTTCCATTTCTTGTTTCTATTTTTCCCTGTACAGTATTCTACACCTTATTTCTTCTTCCCCCACATAAGTAAATCTTGCAGGCAGTACATTTTTGTACATATGGATCTGTTCCTTTCATTTTAACGGCTACATAAATTCCATTGTATTAATGTAACACAGTTGATTTAACTGGTCTTTTACTGATAGATATTTAGCTTTTCCCAAATTTTTTCTATCTGTACTGCATACAATGCACATTTTTATGCATTCATCATTTTACATGGGTGAATATAGCTATAAGATGAATTCTTAAAAATGAAATTGCTTAGTGAATTGACATGAGGATTTTTAATTTTGATTGATAGCGTTTCATAGTTTTCCATTAAGTGGAAGCAATTTACATTCTCATCAGCCATGTATGATTTTAAGCATTTGTGTTTTAGAAAAATAATTCTGTGTTACGTTGGACCATGACAAAGAACAGTGATATGTGGGATGCTAATTCAGAAACTAATACAGTAATAGTCGATGCAAGTAGTCAGGGCAAAGGCAGTAAGAAGTGAGAGGAAGTAACAATTTCAGGAAGTATTGAAATAGTTGAGTTGAGAGGATTGAGATAATGACACCTTTGAGTGCTCTATCCATAATGGCCTTAAGTGTATCTTTTACTAAATCATCGAACTGAAGTCCCAATAATTCAAGAGACATCCAGTCCATTACCACTTCACCCCTTGACTTGTCAGCCTTTCAGTTCCTTTTGCCAAATTCTCACTTCATTAAAGTGCTACTAAAATGAATTCCTTTTGTCAGATGTCTCCACTATTCTCCATTAAGCCATTAATACGGGCTCTTCTCTCTCAAGAACTTTGGCCTTAAAGGTTAGCAAACTTGAAGTTCAAGTATTTGGCCTTTATCATTACAAGACTGAAAAAAGCTATTCTTAAATCGGTCTCCAAGTTTAACCTCCAAATTATATTAGGTCCAGCATTAACAACTCTACATTCCCTAGAGGAGAGCTGTCCTCAAAATTTACATGTGGAGAAACATTTAAATTTCCTCCAGGGAAACTGAAGTTTATCAGGGAGTACAAGCAGCAACTCTTGATTATTTGCATACATTCTTCACCATAGACCAACCAGTATCCAAAATCATGTTGAGAAGCATGAGATACTCTTTCTTCCTTACATGAGAACCCGATAATCCCTGTCACTTTCTTAAATGTGATTAGCTTATAAATTTGAAAGAAGGTAATGGAAGCTAAAACTGTGATGCAATTTCTCTTGTTGAAGAGAAGTAAGATTCTGTGATTTTGTAAAACTTTTATTAATCAGTTTTGCTTGGACCTGTATTACATTTGACAATCTCATGAGGGCATGATAATCTCATAGTGGTCTTCCCACACTCCCTCCCCAGGTGGCATAACTAGCTGATGACAACATAAGAACAGTTTAGAGGATAGAAAAGGTGGTATGACCCCTGGAAAGGTTTCATAAGGGCTTGAGTTTTATCTTCTCCTGGTAGAGATGTCTGTGGAGGATGGGCGTACAACATATTTCGTTCCAGCTTAGATGCAAACTTCAGGCCATTATTTTTTGAAATCTGAAGTTGGCAGATACAAAGTTGAGAGGCCTGGGGAGCAAACAAATAAAAACTAAGCTAAGCAAACCTGTGGTTTTGAAGTAGTCAGGATATTTTCTGCTTTCCAATTGTTAGAGACTTATATTCTACTTTCAGGGAGGCTGTTTTATTGTTCCAGGAAAACAGTGCATTGAAATGTGTTTTTTAATTTTGAAGATGTAAAGCAGAGATATGACTCCAAGGAATGCAATTGCTCTGTAAGAAAATGTAGAGGTTGGCTACGTTGCAAGTAGACTTGCATATCTGCAGATTGTGTTTCCCTTAGAGGAATTTTTTTTCCAAGTATGGATTTAGAATGTGCTGTCTCTGACAATTATGGCAAGCCCTGGGGGGAATCCTTATGAAAACAATGGCAACAAGACATGAGCAATAGAGACCTCATAGGACTTAAAGACGGGAAAGCCCAATTAACTTGGGCTTGAAGAGAAACTGTACACTGGTAATGAATCGGGCTTGGCTAAACAATGGACTATTGCATTGAACTGCCGATGTCCCACACTATTATTATTCAAGACAAATAATTTGCTTGAGAGGAAAGGGGTTGAGGCATGACTATTGTTTCCAAGAAATTATTTTTTTGAAGGCTTCAGGCCAGACTGCACCTCTGCGGTTGGAGGTAAAATCTTCCTTAAAAGAAGTAGAAATGCTCATGACAACCACCCTGGGAACAGGTGAAACTGGGGACAGAAATTCAACTTGGTAGGTCTTAGATTAGAAAAAAATAAAAAATAAAAGACATTGTTTGTTCTACTCTGGGTAGTAGGATTGTCATCCTCAAGAACACCCCTTTAAGTATGGGAGGCAAAGTTTTTAGGAGGGAAGGAAATTGGCCATCACAACAAAGATTCAGGCTAGAAGCTAAATGAAGCTATTTTGTTAGGAAGATTCTAATAGTAAGGCTAGTTTAGGTGGTACTTTGAGCTGACATATCTAATATGTAATACATATCTAATACTAATTTTAAATTACATGCAAGTTTTATTTCTATTATATTTTAACTTTCAGCATCCTCAGTGGAAGATTAAGGGAAAGTTCATGTCCATGCTTGTGATAAAGGACAAGAGATAAAAAAACACACTCAGAGACAACATACTTACTTGTTCTTTCTGCAGAAGTTTGTCATACTTTCTATATACCAGGCACCATTCTGGATGCAGAAAGTAGATTGGTATGCAAAATAGTCTTGATGAATGAGACAATGTCTCTCATAACACTCACACTCCAATGTGAAAAGATCAATAAGATAGAGAATCACCAATTTAAAAGTAAACAACCAGATAATATAACAAATAGTAATATTATTAAAATAATAAAATAAGAAATTATATGTTTGTGTGAACTCAGCCCTCACAATAGGCGCCGATTTCCATTTCACGATCTATGTTGTCCATGATCCATGATCTATGACACCATGGTGCCCGGGTAGAACATGTGACCTACTGTAAGACAATCAGTACATTCTATTCACTAAAATGATAGGTTTGGGGATAAGCTCTTGACCCAAGATGATTCAACCATCTTGGAGTTTTCCAAGAATTTCTGAGGCTAAGATATGAAGAAAGAAGCATACAGTGCTTTGAGCTGCTAGAAGCTATATTTATATCGTGAAGAGAACAAATCCTAGGGTGACTGCAATAGCATTAAAGGCAAAGTAGAAAGACAGAAAGAAGCTTTGTCCTAGGGAACATTATTTAGTCAAACTCAAGTATTATCTGAGAAAAATGCCACCTCAAGTTTTCTAGGTATGCAAGTCAGAAAGTTCCTTTTATTATTGAAGCCATGTTTATTCATTGTTACTTCCAACAACAACAAAAAGTTATAGCATAAATTTGCCTATAGAATGGAGACTAGCTTATAGTTCATCATAATGCAGAGACTGGCAATGCTTGTTAAGTGACCTGGAATTCTTACGGGAAAAAGGGATAGGCAAGATCCTCAAATCAGATCAGAAGAATATAGAGTTTAAGATTGAAATACTCTAACAACATCACGAATCTTCTATGCCACAACTGAGGCTCAATGATGTTTATATTACACAAAATATATATATATGAAACTTTCATTCCAAAAAGCTTGGAACCCCTTGGAAGGGACTCATCAATTTTCCTCATAATATCACTCCAAAGTAGTCATATTATAAGTAGTATTATTCATATTTTACATAAGGCAGGAGAAATTTAAAATTCTTATAATCCCATTTATCTAAAAATATGAAACTATTCACTCCAGACTAAATATAACTTTGCAGTGAGACACATTGGTCCTGAGCTGCTTTAAAGTTCAATTCATAGAGCAGCTAAATGCTGAAGTTTTTAGGCATTTTTATTTTATTTTATTTCTTATTTATTTTTATTTTCTTAAAAATTTAATTATTTATTTGAGAGAGAGAGCAGGGCGGGGGGTGCGGGGGGAGAAATTTAAGCAGACTCTGCACTCACCACGGAGCCCTACGTGGGGCTTGATCTCACAACCCTGAGATAACGACCTGAGCAGAAACCAAGAGTCAGATGCTTAACCCACTGTGCCACCCAGGTGCCCCAAGTCTTTAGGCATTAAAATTTTTTTTTACAGTGGGAAACCTGGGAAGAAAAAACTTTTTATGTGCTAACATGTATTTATATTTATATATTCTACCCAAACTGTTTTCAAACCATATTGTCATTCTGTTAAGAATTAATATTTCATTTTACCATCAGAAAGAAAAATGACAACTAACATGATGTCGTCAAATGGGACAAAATTTTGAGATACTATTTTAATAATAGTATTAATAATAATGAATTATAGATTTAATATTGATTCATTAAGCTTATCCACCCATTCCAGCTTAGTATTTCTTTGGCGTAATAATGCATATTTTGAGACACTAGTTTTCTGAGTTAGGAACAGTCTGTGTCAAGAAATTATCTACATTAACCAATTGAGACAATTGATTAATTAACAAACTGACAATCACTGCTTTGCTAAAAATAAGCAGATAATTAGATGACTTCTCATAATAATTTGTGAGTTTTTGTCTCATTTTGTAATATTAAATATGGCACATACATTGGGATTACAGTTAGTAAACTTACACTAGGCACATTACCATCATTAAATGAGTATATCCTGCCTGTATAGATGCGACTAAATCAGGTGCTAAGGCTTATGAGCTTAATTTTCAACTGTTCTATGATAGCTGTCCAAATAGTCAAGTGTTCCTTAAATATCTTTTAAACAAACAACAACAGCAACAAAAAAAAAAAAAGAAGAAGAATAAGAGAGAGAGAGATGGCATATCTACCATAGACTCTGCTGGAAATTAAATACATTTTAAAATTTACTTCTTATAAAATACCATTAAAATGAAGTAATAATGAATTTTTGCAAAGGTAGGTTCTTACACAATGTTACTGGAAAATGAATCAACTTTAACTCTTAAATGCATTCTAGATTAATGTATGTTACTAGGAAATTCATTTTGGTATGCACATCTATCACTTGAAGCTACTAATTGAAATGTCCTAGCCACAAAGAGTCACCTTAGATACTGCAGGGTCATGACACAGAAAAGTTAATACTATTTCCAGTAATTTTTTCCTCCTTAAATTAATGAAGTCTTAACAATTAGAGGTTTCTGTGATCCAGGTAAAGGTCATATTCAATTTAGAATGGTTTTAGCAGAAAGTAAATTTAGTATAACTGCTTTTAAAAAATTACGAGCTGGTTTTAAAATTAAAATTTTCAAATATACACTAGTTCCTTTCTAAAATTGCTAAAAATATTAAAGCAATTTGTGGTATAGGTTATATGTTAAATGGTACAAAAAAATCTAATTTCTGGAAAATTGACCAAATATTGAAAAGAAAAATGTTACCTTAATCTGGGTGACAGTTCGTGAACTAACTAAAAAATAAAATGCCAAAAAATAAAATAAAATAAAAAATGCAATGTCTCTACCTTTCAATTAATAGCATTAATGGCACTCATCCTCAAAACTTACTCAGGATTTTTAATTTGAATTTGTATGTTAACAGCACTAAGTAATTGAACACACAAAGTAAATTGGTTAACAAATAGTTCAATGGAAAGATTTCTAAGTTCACTTCATAAACGAATTTTACTGTTATCTGTCTAATTTATGCCCCATATGTGATATGCATAAGCACTCACACATATAAAGCAAAGTAATTGTCATGATAGAGCTCCTCGTTGCATCTTTGACCGTGATCTATTGTGCTGAAAAGAGATTCAGGTTTAGGTAGGGATTTGAGGGAATAGTTGAGTAGCAGATGTAAGGTAAGGTTCAGGTATAGAATATGAATTCAAGGATGAAGCGGGGAATGAGGCAGTTTCAATACAATTATTACAGTAAATTATACAATTTAAAGGAAGTAAATTGATACAAGAATTTTAGAAAGCAATTCATCAACTTAAGGCAACTTTAAGCCCCAAATAAAGTTCCATATTTTTAACCCACTCATCTAATTCTTGAGATTCTTTACAAAAATATATAAAAATTGTGAAGGATGGAGATCAACTGTACAGAATGAAGATGCTCTTTCAGTGACAACATTTACACTGGCAGATGTTAGAAACAATCTAAAATTCCAATATTGTGCAATTAGCTTGCTTATTTCAGATGCACCTACTTGATGAAATTTTTGCACTAATTTATTCATTTAGCAAGCATTTATTGAGTGCCCACTCTATTTAAGAAAATGTCCTAAGTGTTAGAGACAGAGTGGTAAAAAAAAATTGTTCATGATTCCTGTCTTGTTGGAATTAACTACTACCAGTCATCATCAATTATAATACTCTTCAATGTTATACAAGTACATGGAACAATGATTATGAATTATTCAATCACTGACTTTTTAAATAAATTATTTATATGAAAGTTTCAAATATAGTGTGTAGCATTTCCTTGCATCCTTCACCCAGCTGCCCTCAAATATAACATTTTACATTACCAAAGTACAATTGTTAAAACCAGAAAGTTGAATTAAATACCTGGAATAAATTTGACCAAAGAGGTGAAAGACCTGTACTCTAAAAACTGTTAAGACACTGATGAAAGAAACTGAAAAAGACACAAATAAATGGAAAGCTATTTAGTGCTCATGGATTGGAAGAATTAATATTGCTAAAATATCTATACTATCCAAAGCAATCTATAGATGCAACAAAATCCTTATCAAAATTTCAATGGCATTTTTCATAAAAATAGAGCAAGCAATTCTGGGGCACCTGGCTGGCCCAGTCAGAAGAGCATGTGACTCTTTATTTTTTCTTAAGTATTTATTTATTTATTTATTTATTTATTTATTTATTTAAGACAGAGCTGGGGACGAGCAGAGGGGGAGGGACAAGGAAATACTTCACTAGGTGCAGAGCCTGATGAGGGGCTTGATCTCACAACCCTAAGATCATGACCTGAGGCAAAAGCAAGAGTTGGATGTTAAACTGATGGAGCCATTGAGGCTCCTGAGCATGTGACCCTTTATCTCAGGGTTGTGGGTTCAAGCCCCATGTTGGCTGTAGAGAGTACTTAAATAAATTCAAATTTAAAGAAAAATAATGAACAATCCCAAAATTTGTATGGAATCACAAAAACTGAAATAGCCAAAGCAATCTTGTAAAAAGAAACAAAGCTGGACACATCGTGCTTTCTGATTTCAAACTATCTTACAAAGCTGTAGTAATCAAAACAGTATGGTATTGGCATAAAAACAGACAAGTAGAACAACGGAGCAAAATAGCCCAGAGATAAGTCCACACATATATTGTTAATTAATTTATGAAAGAGCAGCCAAGAATATACAAAGGGGAAAGGATAGTCTCTTCAATACATGGTTTTGACAAAAATGAATAGCCACATGCAAAAGACTGAAACTGGACCACTGTCTTGCACTGTACACAAAAATTAATTTAAATAGATTGAAGACTTGAATGTAAGACCTGAAATCATAAAACTCATAGAAAAAAGCTCTTTGACATCAACCTTGGCAGTGATATTTTTTTAAATGCTTTTTTTTTGAGAGAGAGAGAGAGAGAGGCAGGAGGGTCAGAGGGAGAGGGAGAGAATCTTAAGCAGGATCCTAGCTCAGCATGGGGCCTGATGCGGGGCTTGATCTCACAACCCTGAGATTATGACCTGAGCTGAAATCAAGAGTTGGATGCTTAATCAACTGAGCCACCAGGCACCCCTGGCACTGATTTTTTGATCTGAAAACCAAAGGCAAAGTTAACAAATGCAAAAATCAACAAGTGGGACTATATCAAACTAAAAAGCTTCTGCACAGCAAAGGAAACCATCAACGGAATGAAAAGGAAATCTACAGAATAGGAGGAAACACTTGCAAATCATGTATCTGATAAGGGATTAACAAAATATATAAATATATAAAATATACAAAAAAACTCATACGACTCTACAAAACACAAGCAATCTCATTAAAAATGAATAGAGATTCTGAATCAATGTTTTCTCAAAGAAGACAAACAAATGGACAAGGACATAAAAAAGTGCCCAACATCACTAATCACTAGGGAAATGCAAATCAAGACCACAATAAGATATCACCTAACACCTGAGAGTTGGAATGGCTATTATCATCAAAAAGAAGGGAAAACAAGTGTTGGCAAGGATGTGGAGAAAAGGGAAATCTTGTGCATATTTGTGGGAATGTAAATTGGTATGGCTACTATGGAAGAGAGTATGGAGGAGCCACAAAAAATTAAAAATAGAAATATACAATCCAACAATTCCTCTTCTTGGTGTTTTTTCTGAAGAAAACAATAATATTAATTTGAAAGATATATGCACCCCCCTGCTTATTGAAGCATCATTTATAATAGCCAAGATAGGCAAACAACCTAAGTGTCCATCAATGGATAAATGGATAAAGAAAATGTGATAGATGATATATGCAAGATATATGCCTATTTATATGATATGCACATATAGGTATAAATATCACATATGATATATATACACACACACATATATAATAGTCCATTGTGTGTGAATACACACACACACACACACACACACACACACACAGAGTGGAATATTATTCAGACATAAAAAAGAATGAAATCTTGCCATTTGTAACAACATGGATGGATCTTGAGGTCATTATGCTAAATGAAATAGAGTAAGACAATTACTGTATGATTTCACTTATACGTGTTTCTAAAAACAAAAACCAAACAAACAGCAACAACAAAAAACTCATAAATGAAGAGAACAAAATGGTGGTTGTCAGAAGCAGGGAGTAGGGGTGGGGGGCAAAATAAGTGAAGGGGTCAAAAGGTAAAAAGTTCCACGTATAAAATAAATGAATCGTGGAGATGTAATGTATAGAGAAGCAACTATAGTTGATGATATTGTATTGCATATTTGAATGTCACTAAAAGAATAGACTGCAAAATTTCTCATCACAAAAAAAATTATTGTAACTTTGTATGGTGACACCTGTTAACTAGATTACTGTGGTGACCATTTCCCAATATATACAAATATTGAATCATTATATTATGCACCTGAAACTAATACAATATTATGTATCAATCATATCTCAATTAAAAAAACAGGAAATTGACATTGGCATGATAATATTAATCAAACTACAGACCTTATTTAGATTTCTTTAGGTTTTATAGTCATTCTTTGTGGGCATAGCTCTATGCAATTTTACCACATGTATAGATCCATAACCAACACAGTCAGAATACAGTAACATTTTCTTACTCCAAACAAAATTTCTCTTGCTGCACCCCTATTGTCTCATCTCTACAAACCTAACTCTTGACTACCACTGACCCATTCTTCATAACTATAATTTTATGATTTCCAGAATACTATAGCATGTAACATTTTGAAATTGGCTTTTCTCACACAACAACAAGTTGTTGCATGCCCCAATAGTTTGCTCTGTTTTATTGCCAAGTAGTATTCTCTTGTATGGATGTATCACAACTTGTTTACACTTTCAGCTGTAGAAGAATATTTAATGATTGATGCTTGATGACATGAAAGTGACATGTAAGTTATGTGTATATATTTTAAAATTATAAGAGCACACAAGCTCCCTTAAAACATCACTTCATAGCAAGATGACTAGACCCATTAGGTGATTAATAAATATTTATTGGTTAAATAGATGCCCAGAAAAGAAAAATGGAAAAATTGTATTAGTTCATTTCATGAAGTGATGTATAGTGACTGTTGTCATAATTTTTTTTTTATGGAGCTCTATTTTGAAAAGAACATGGACTGCACAACCTAATAGTTAAACTTCCAAATCTTTATCTTTTTAACTACAATACTTTTAACATTTTACTAATAATTTTATCCACACTCTAGCTTATATTATCAATAAAAAATTTCATGAAGTATTATTTTCCTATGTTCCAGATAAGAAAGCTGAGGCTTAGCAAATAATGAACTCATGCAAATTGGTAAAAAGAGACTACTTCCAATAGAAAAATGAAGAAAAACATTAATAAAATGCCTAATAATTATTTTAAAATACTTAACTATCTAGTAAGCAAATACACATTTATTGAAAGACCAATATTATTTTCTAACTATCAAATTATCAAAGATTTTTTTTTTAAATGATAAATATCCAGCACTTGAGATTTATGGGATCAGAAGTTGGCACAAAGTTATGGAGGGCAATTGACCGCAAATATTTTCACTAAGATGATAGTAAATCCACTTCAAGTATTTTCTTTTTTTTTTTTTTAAGATTTATTTATTTATTTGAGAGGAAGGGGCATAAGAAGAGGGAGAGAGAGACTCTCAAGCAGATTCCTGCTGACCATGGAGGCTGACGCAGGACTCGATCTCATGACCCTGAGATCAAGACCAGCCAAAATCAAGAGTCAGATGCTTAACTGACTGAGCCACCCAGGTGCCACACTTCAAGTATTTTCTTAAATAATTATGTGTGTGTTTGTGTGTATATACATACATATATATTCACACACACATATACATCCATATACTTGTTTAAAAGTTGTTCATGATAATAACAAAAAAGATGTTATTTAAATATCTAGGAAGGGGCCCCTGGGTGTCCCAGTTGGTTAAGCATCGCCTTTAGCTCAGGTCATGATCTTGGGGTCCTGGTATTGAGCCCCACATCAGGCTCCCTGCTCAGTGAGGAGCCTCCTTCTTCCTCTGCCCCTCCCCCCTGCTCGTGTGTTCTCTCTCTCAAATAGATAAATAAAACCTTATAAAAAACTTTAAAAAATAAAATAAATATCTAGGAAAAGAAGAATGATTATATAAAAAATGAAATAGCAGTATTTATAGAATTTATAGATGTTTTTCATAGTAACCCCTATTGTTTTAATATTTTTCTTTACAATTATATTGTAATATTTATATATACAATGGTTATATATTTTACAATAAGAATATACATGTAAAAATAGTTTATATTGTTCAGCCACTTTCTATGCTTAAAAATCACTTCTCACTTATGTCTCATTTGATTGCACAGTAACCACTTAAGAATGTGATTATTGTTCCCATTTTCCTGACAGAATACTGAGACCTAAACTTATGAAGTGATTTGCCAATATCTCACATATAGTGAATGTCAAATTTAGTTCTAACAATCATGTTTTCTTTCTCGTGGTGTATAGCATTCTTTGTACTATATTATGCTGACAGCATATGAAGAATTACAGTTCATGGGTAATAAATATATCTCACCACATTTATGCACTTTAAAACTTACATTTGCATAAGTAGTAGTTTTAAGTACATAAGCTTGAAATGATTATAGCAGTTTTTTAAATTATTCAGTCCTTGACAAATGTAAACTGTGACAAATACATTTCCTATCAAAAGAAAGATTGTCAAATAGCTAAACATTGAATGGAACACCACCATCAATATTTCCAATATTTGGTTGTTATGAAGGACATTGAATTTTGCTGTAATACGAGAATAGCCCAGGGGTGCTATATTTAAAACTATATAGGCATTTCTATTAAAATCCCAGCTTTTCAGGGATTTATGCCAAAGCCATAAAAATTTTATTTGATAGAAAGGCAGAATTGAAAGTCTCTGTGGAGATTGTTTTCTTCCCTTTTCATATAAGATAAGCCTACCTGTTTGTTGTCTTCATGGAATCCAAACACTTTAACAGAATACGAATATCAGATAACTATTAAGCTCTTAATGTATACCAGCACTCTACCAGTCTGAGAAAATGTGTGCTGGTTATACTGTCTCAAGGCTTGCCTATTCCAAATTCTGTTCTTTTAAATCTAAAAAGGTTTTTGGTTTATGTTAATGGGCTCCAAACTCAGAATATTTTGAGTCACTCTGCCATCACTTTACATTGAACAGAGAAATGAAATGTTAAGTTTTCCGTGTTATTGAGAAAACTCTCTGATTATATTTTATTTTTGGAAGGGTGACACAACTATCACCTGTCAGCTATCTCTCAGAAGTATATGAATTTAAAGCTAACTTTTGTAATTTTTTCTATTATTCAATTAAATATGCCTTTATTGAATCAGAATTCTTTGCTTAGAATCATGTTACTGCTATAGGAGATAAAGAGAAATACTGGAGATTGTTCTTTCCTCAAAGAGCTAACAATTTCATTGGGGAGATAAGATAAACCCATGAAGCAGTGTGGTTCAAATACATAAATTGTGATCATTGTGAAACATTTGCTAAGAGCATAGATAAAAAATCCTGTGGTTGAATACAATTTAACTAGCTATTGCTTCACTTCTTCAGGACCTTATGACTAAAGCAGTATGACGCAACTGGGTGCGTAAGGTACATTAGGACATTGGTAGTGTTTTTGATCAAACCGAATCTGTGTTTTCTTTCTTTCTTTTTTTTTTTTAAGATTTATTTATTTGAGAGAGAGCAAGAGAGAAAATGCACGTGCTGAGAAGGGAGAGGGGCAGAGGGACAGTGAGAATCTCAAGCACATTCCCTGATGAGTGGGGAGACTGCCACGGCTGATTTCACGACCCAGAGATCATGACCTGAGCCAAAATCAAGAGTCGGAAACTCAACCTACCGAGCCACGCAGGCTCCCCAAGAATCCGAGTTTTCTTAACTAAAAGGTGAAAATTAAGTATGATCAGTGTTTTTCAGACTTTAAAAAGACTGTTAAACCCCCATTAGTAGTCACGAAATCAATTAAATGGATCACAGCCAGCATTCTTTCACAAATTGAAATAGTTTAAAATAGGTAAACAGAAAATATCAAAGTGTACCACCTAGTTAGGGTAAGTGTTGTTTCATGAAACTTTTTATTTATGTTATGTGTATGTGTTTGTGTATATATAACCCACCATAAAATATATTTCCATCTGTGGGTCATAATAAATGAAGTTTAGATTAGATGGACTAGTTTCATGCCATCTCTTAAAGTTTATAGTTTTGTAAACTCTCTCAGATTTCATCAGGCCATTGCAATACTATACCACATTAAAGATCGATGACATTGGCTTTAAACTTTCATCAATTTAAGCAAGAAATTCATCCTTCTAAAATCCCCATTTTCTCAATCTGTTATTGTAAAGAATATGAAGGTTGGTGGTATCTTGCATGTGTCATGACTGTTTTAGTATAACTTTTTCTATTCTGGCACTGTTTTCTCGGTGTTGAGTCATATCTATCCTGAGACTTCTTGCCAGTGCTTGAAATCTCTGTAAGCACTATATTTCATGCACAGTATCATGTGGACCCTGAAACCCCAAGGCTCATTCCTGGGACCTCATAGTGCAGTGCATAAACTGAATTCATTCTTTCAACTTCTAGCTTAAGGCAGGAGTTTTTGTTTGTTTTGTTTTGTTTTAAACAGAGATCAAATTTTGTCCAACTAGCTGTAGGGCAACCAATGCTGTCCCATCATTTTCATATTTTGACACTTCCCTCTCCTCTCCTTAAGATCCTAAAGAACTCCCCTATCTTCCTCCAGCCAAAAAGGAACAGCCCTTAGTGTCAACCATTTGCCTATTTGCTGTTGGCCTACGAAGTCCACCCTTCTTGGCTCTGCTATATATTTTAGGCGTCTTGGAGTCAGCACATTGTATTTCTCAGGTCCCTTTGGCATCTGGCTTTTCAAGGCATTGCTATCATTGGGAACTCAAACAGGAAATCAGAAAGTGGGAGGAAGCTTCTTGCTTCTGGGGTCTTTGAATTGGTAGTTATTGAAAATTGTTAAGAGATATGGGGGGTGATATTGGATTTAAGCAATCTGGAGAAGACAGTTACCTTTTCAAAGTCAGTCTTCGTTGAGCTGAAATTTTGGTGGGTAAAACACGTACAATAGGTTCCAATAGAACAGCAGCAGGCATAGCACAAGGACTTTTGAGTATCATTACTTTTTTTTTCCAACTTCTCAATACAAAACCCTTTTTCTCCTCATATCCATCCAATACTTATATAATAAATTCTCCAGATTAAATCTCTTCCAAATTACTACAGTTGATCTGTATACCTAACTGAACCCTGACTAATATAGTCCCATACATGGTAAATCCTTCAATATAGTTGGGGAGGGGAGACATGACTGAACAACACTTCCAGAAGAATCTGGGTTAGTCAGTCAGCTCTGGTTTAGTCTATGAAATAACAGAAGAAAATGTTTAGCTTGGGTTTATTAGGCATTAGTTTGCCAAAGATTCTTGAAGTAGATTGTGATATTTTTCAACAAAATTTATTCTCCCCAACCTTGCTGCATGGGGGATATATTTCTCTGCTCCGTAGAAGTTGGGTATGGCCATGTGATTTCTTTTGACCTATGAGATGTGACATAACTAACAGCATTAAAGTAGTGAGCCCTGGGGTTCCTGAGTGGCTCTGTCAGTTGACCATCCAAATCTTGGTTTTGATCTCATGGGTTGTAGGATCAACCCCGCATAGGGCTCTACACTCAGTGGGGAGTCTGCTTGAAGGTTCTCTCCCTCTGCCACTCCCCCCACTCATGCACGCACACACTCTCTCACTCTCTCTAAAATAAATAAATCTTAAAAAAATAAATAAATAAGTAGAGCCTTAGCCTTATGGGACATCCACGTATTTCTGCAGCCCATTGGGGTGCTCCTGACTACCACCAGAAGAACATCATGCCCCAGTTGGCTTCTGCCCTTCTGGTCTCAGAGGGAACATGCATGGAGCAGAACCATCCTAACATACATATGGACCTGCAACATGAGGTTGAGTTCCCCTTGTCAACCCATAGGTCTATAAGCATGAGAATAAAAGCTGTCATTAGCCATTGAGGTTTTGCAATTGGTTGATATGCAGACACTACTAATGTCATAGATTTCTAACAGTATTTTAGCCTTTTCTACCTTGTTGACTTCTCTATATGTAATTGCTGACATAGATAATCCCTGCAATCAATATCTGTGTAACCCTGACCTGACCATTCTGACCTGTTGTGACCTGCTATATAACATCTGGTGGTTTCACATAGACCCCTGAGAAAATGAAAATGTGATTAATTTTTCAGGACTTGCACAACACTGAAAAAAACTAAGAGGCTTAGCCAACATCTTTAAGATATAGCATTTCTTCAAAAAATACACTGTACTGTGTTTAAACTAAAAATTTATTATCCTTTATTCATTAATTTGTTCATTCATTTATAATTGTTTCAGGTATAGGTGATATGGCAGCAAACCAAATCAAGGTTACTATTCTCATTCTAGAGGTGTGGAAAGACTCCAAAATATAAATAAATACATCTATAATATACTGCCATGGGCTGTTTTAGGTAAGGTGATCAGTGAAGACCTTTGGTCTTCTGACAATTATAGTAAACACTAGTAGAGCTTATGTCTGTGTTATTGTTTTGTGTATATATATTATTGAGTATATATAGTATTATATATAATATTAAACTGATCCATATTAGAAAAGAATTGAAAGTATGTTTTTCGTATGTTCTAATTAATGACTTTTCTGGACATATTGGGTTATATATGCAATTATACATATTATTGTGTATATATAGTATATATATACACAATAATATGTATATATAGTATATATATATATACTATATATACACAATATATATGTACACAATATATATATACATAATATATATATATAGTGTATATATATATATATACTATATATACACAATAATATGTATAATTGCATATATAACCCAATATGTCCAGAAAAGTCATAAACTAGAACACATGAAAAACATACTTTTAATTTTTTTCTCATATGGCTCAGTTTCAAGGACATAGGAAAACATTTTATTTATATGGCTCCTCATAAAAAGTGGTGTATTTGAATTTCTCTTATATTGTGTTTTAGATTTAAAATAATATAAATATTGTCTTTAGGCAGTTTGATGGCTAAATAACTCCATGGGAATTTCAACACAATATAGTTCATAAATACTGGATAAAGCTATTTGACATTCATAAAGTCCCCTGACATCCTTACATGCTCTGTTAGTATTAAATTCATAAAGGCAGCAATGAGATTTAAAAGCATTACTTGTGCAGACTATTTTCCAGTAAAAATACAAATAGAACCCTTTGTATTTGGGTTCCTCACAACAAAAGGAGAGGAGAAACTTCTGGTGACTTAATAACCACTATTTACTCTGAAGTAGTAGGAATCACAGAAAATTTTCACCACCGGTAATGCTGTTCCAGGCACTGAACAAAGAAAACTACATGATACGCCCTTTGTCCTTCAAGAGATTACAGTCTGAGAACATTTATTTTGCCTAAAAGAAACTAATTTAAGTGACCTAGGGCAGAGCAGAAGTCACATATACAGTTCCCAGGCAGTTAGTATGGGGATGAAACAGAAATGGGAGAGACAAGACTCATCTTATGTCTGTGGAAATGCAAACCTTCTAAGAGTAGGAGGAACTGACCTTTCACCTGTGTTAAATACTCCGAAGGCACAAAATAACTGACTCGATTCCTCTTCAAAATCTTTTCACTGCAGTTCACTTACGCTTACTTCTGTTTTGTTTTTGTTTTTGTTTTCTCAACTCTCAGCTGTTAAAGAAATCATAGAAAGCAAGACAAAAATATATTTTTTTCTGGGAATAATAGAGGCAAATAAAACACATTACCACCAGTGTCACACATAGGGCCACACAGAGATAAGAATGTTCTCATAGTGGAGACAGCGAGAAAAATAAAAAGAAGACTGGATATTATTTTAACTATGGCATTAAGGCACATAAAGAAAACAGTGAGAATCAGATGGTACTTAAAAAACTGAAAACTGTAATGAAATGCAAGAGTGTGAAGACAGTGAGGTTTTTAAAAAATGCTATGTAATATTTAATAACACACACACACCCCAAACACGCATTTAAAAAAAAAAAAACTCCTAAAGCCATCAACAGCATAACAACTAGAACGTTTTATACCCATGTGCTCCTGCTTTGATTTTATCCCTATCCTGACTTTTTTTCACCATATCTTTCATCACAAAATAGGTTTTACTACAAATGCATGTGTCAAAAGAAAAGACTGATAAATATAACATCAAAATTTAAATGTTTTGATAAACAAAGGGGAAAGTAATCTTGAAAGATACACAGTAGAGGATGAAACATATTATATATAATTGATAAAACATGAAAATAAAAGTGAAATACGAAATCAGCAAAGAATATGAATAACCAGTGTGTAGAAGAGGAAACTCAGATGATTTACACACATATATACAAATTCAGTAATTCTCAGTTGTAATCATAGCAATTTAAGTTTATAGAATAAATATCACTCATCAGATTAGAAAAAATGAAAAAAATAATACGAACATGCCAATGATGCATTGACAAATTGTGAGGAAATCCTGTTTTCTTTCTTTCCTGATGGGAGAGTATAAGGCAGTAGAGCTACTTTGGAGAAGAATTTGGCAATATCTGTTAACACTGAAAATGTATTTATACTGTGATTCAGCAATTCTAATTCTAAGTAACAAGATAGAAAAAGCAAATTCACATATGTATATGGAGATGAACTAAAGTCTTTTATGAAAAACTCTTTCCAAAACTTAAAACCTAAAATAACCACAGTTTCCCAAACAGGAAAATAGTTAAATCTAGTTTGTTCATCTGATAGAATAATATATAGCAGCTGTAAGGACTCAACTAGACCTCTATGAGTTAGCATAGACAGGTTCAAAACGTATCTGAGTGAAAAAAGCAATCTGCAAAATATGTACACTATGGTATTATTTATGTAAAAATAAAAACCTGCGCCAAAAATTTTATATGTTTTTGTTCATGTATTTGGATGTATAAACAGTCTTTCTGGTTTCTACTAGAAGGATACACATGAAATTCCAGCAAGGAGGGGGAGACAGAAGGATGGTGATCAAAAAGATGTAAGCTTCAAATGGAATATTCGTATGAACAGACTAATACAATAATATATTACTTGAATAATTGAAAACTGTTAAGCAAAAATAACATTGAAAAAGAGGCATTTTCAGGGAAATGGAAAGTTGAATCACACACTCAACCTGGACTCTAAATATAATACATATTATGTCTTCATGGAAATCATAACATGAAACATTCAAATAATTGTTCTTCCTTTGAGTCTATATTCACCTAGTACCTTATAATTTTGATATTTATCTCAAGGAAAGAATTTGTTTAGCTCAACAGAATAAATTCCTTTGTTCGCTTAGTATTAGATGTCTACCATGTGGCAGTCACTGTTCTACACAATGGGGCCATAACAGGCAATAAAATGGACCATAATTCTTGCCCTGTGGAGCTTATCTAATAGTTTTATATATAAAGATGTTAGATGGTAGTAAATTATATGGAGAAAAATAAAGCAAAAGAGGGCCACAAAATTTGAGAAAGGAGTTATTGGGAATGAGAGGTGGACAACAACATCATTAGGTTGTTGTAGGTTATCCTCGAGATTTTGAATCTGAAGAAGTCGGTTAGTTTTAACCAAAAGAGATCTTATTAGGATCTGTCTGGGTACTGTGTTGAGAATACACTAATACCGAGCAAGGGTAGAAATAATGAGACTTCTTTGTGAGTTACTGCAATAGTCCAGACAAGAGAAGTTGGTGATCTGGACTGGTGTGAACACAAGGAAATGGAAAGACATGGTCAAATTCTAGATGTGTTTTGAACGTAGAGTCCACAGAATTTGCTGCAGGACGGTTGTAAAGATTTGCAGAACAAGGAAGACAGAGATGAGTCCAAGGTTTTTGGTTTAAGTTATAAATATCCAGTGACAATTAGCTGAAGTGGGTAAGACTGTAGACGGAGCAAATTTGTATGAATAATAAGAGGCTGTGTTGAACACGATAAAATTGAGTTACATATTTCTTAATATATGACTGCTCTAATTCTCACTGTAAATTAATAATAAAAATTCTGGTTAATATAGCTTTGCTTCTGAGTGTGGTTAGTATCTTTTTCTCTGTAAGATTGCACAATTGTCAATGCACAGGTATGACCAAGAATGTAGATTATAATGAAGACAAAGAGACTGGATTTTGCGAGGGAGTCTCTTCACAGCCAGCAAGCCGGTTTACCGTGTCACATTTTCTAGGGACATCTATGCTTCAGCATCTACTGCCTTCAAATGTCAAGACAGTGATGGAAAAATACCTGTTACTGTGACTTGATGAACCTAATCTACTATTTAGCTTGGGAGAGAAAGGAGAACAAAGGCATAGATTGTACCTTCCAAGGGTATTACCTTAGACGTACTAAGCAGGAAGAAGCAAGTAGCAAAAGAGGAACTATGCATACAAACTTGGAGTTGGCTGTGGTTGGCTGCTTTTCACATATATCTTCCTAGGGTTAGAGCACAAGGAAGCAGTTTTATCAAATTCCGTTGCCTTCCGTTTAATTTCCACTCACCCCAGACCACTTGTTTATCTTTTCCTGCTTCAAAGGCTTCAGAAAAGAACAAGTTAGACAAAGCTTCTATTGCCAAGGAAGCGAATCCCAGATTGAAATGTAGTTAGCTATAGCTCTTGCTACTGAGAATTATGTTTTCTAGAGCTTTCACAGAACTTAAAAAAAAAAAAAAAGGATAGGGATGAAGTAGATTTTACAAGTAGATTTTATTCAGAGAATGCAAGTGTATTAGGACCAATTAACAATTTGATATTTTTGAGATAAGCATTAGGTTACTTTAATTTATGGAACAAGAAGAAACACAAGCTTACTGAAATTTTTACTTCGCTCCTGTTGAACCAGTGATACTTGAATATGCTCAGTATAGTACTCTGTTTCATCAATCATGACATGCTGATTTTTTTTTCACATTTTAACATCATTGCAATGGATACGTATTGAAACAAATGTCTCCAAGCAGCAATCAGCCTACTTGCCGCTGGGGCATAGTTGGCATTACCTGTGCATGGGCAACCATCAAAATGCCTGATGAAAACTTGCAGAAAGATGGCGGGGGCTTGTAGGAAAGTGCAGAGATAATACTGGAGTGTTTTTTTTTTTTTAACTCTTCAACATGATCAGAAAAGACAATGTTTAGCAAAAATTCCTGACATTGGGGTGCCTGGGTGGCTCAGTAGGTTAAGTGTAGGACTCTTGAGTTTAGCTCAGGTCATGATTTCAGGGTCATGATCTCGGGGTAATGAGATTGAGCCCCGTATGGGGCTCTGCGCTCAGCATGGAATCTACTTGAGTATCTCTCCCTCTACCCTTCCCCCACTTGCATGCACGTGGGCATGCTTTCTCTCTCTCTCTAAAATAAATACATAAATCTTTTTAAAAAAAATCCTGACATGGTTTTTTTAAATTAAGCTAGATTTTTGTAATTGCGAAGTTGTCTTAGGAGCCCATTACGGAAGGATTTTTAATTATTCTGTGTAAGATTTTAAGAAATATTGTCTCCTCAGTACTCTTAAAGATAATATTAATGACTGAATTGAAAAATTTCTCAGAAAACTTATAGCCTGATTGTGTAAAACTTTCAGAAACAACTCAACCAATTTACTTAGAATGTTCTTTCCTTCTGTGAATGCATTAGATTGATAAAACGCTATGTCTATTTAAATCTAAAAGAGCTCTTTTAGTATAAAAGTATAAAATATGAGTCTAAGTGACAATAAGCATGGAGTTATAGTTTAATTGGCATCATCTTTTTTAGAGGTAACAGTGCATCTTAGAGTCAGTGAAATACAGTCTATGCTTTACAGTGATGGCTTCTTATCAGATCAAGACCAAGATCAAAACAAGGCCAAGTTAGCTTGAGAAACTGATGCAGTAGGCAATCAAGAGATCTAGTTACGACACTAACTTGCTGGGGGACATAAGGTGGTAAATACAAAATTTTGCTTTATTTTTCCCAGCCAGTAATGCAAAAATGGAAACAATTGGTTAGGAAATAAATTATCTGTCAGAAGTAATTGTACAAATTCATTTAACACCCCAAACATTTTTATGATTTTTTTTTTTTTGCCCTGGCTCTTACATACAAAACGATAATCCACACGGCACGTATTTATAGTAATCCTTTTACCAAAAATATGTCAATGTAGTTCAAAATAGCAGCTTCCAAATTAAGTATCTAAAAAAGCTCAATTTTGGCACCAACTCTTAAGTGAGTGAAATTATCTCTCCAGGGACCAGAGCTCAGACGATCCTTTTGGAAGATCAAAACAAAACAAAAGGGATGCTTGGGTGGCTCAGTTGGTTAAGCGTCTGCCTTCAGCTCGGGTCATGATCCCGGGATCCTGGGATCAAGTCCCACATCAGGCTTCCTGCTTAGTGAGGAAGCTGCTTCTTCCTCTGCCTGCCGCTCCCCCTGCTTATACTCTTTCTGACAGGTAAATAAAATCTTAAAAACAAAACAAAAAGTGCCCATTTGTTTCTTTGATGATAGAAAAGCAAAAATCATTACAATTAAATAGACACAGCTGGTCAGGTTGTTTCTCTGACTACCGTGTATAAGTGTAAAATAGCGTCCTCGTCACGCTCTGTCATCTGCTCCCGCATTATTAGATTAACATTTTATATTATTACTGTGTTTTTTATTGTCCTTTCCTTCCCCAAACTGTAGTCTCTGTGAGAGCATAAGACTGGTCAGGCTTCTTTGTCTCCTAGGAAGTGTATGAACTACAGGAAGTTTTCAATAAAAACTTGTGGAATGACTGAAAAAATTAGGTATTTGGAAAGATCTCTAAGCAAAATAACAAGTATATATAAACCCGATGTGTCATTGAGAATGAGACTAAAGATAGCATAATCCTTACCCTATATTTTCACAGACACATGTTTAATAGATGTGCTCATCTGGGGTCAAGTCTGTGATATCCAGGGAAGGGGTTTTTCAATCTAAAGGATAAAGCAAGGGTTAAGAAAATCAAACTTGATCTTTCTTTTATTCTCTGGTTTCTCTTGTTTTCATCACATCCTGACATAATTTAAGAAAAATTTTAATGTCATATGTTCTATGACATGGAACAATTTGATGATGGCTTTAAGAAGAATTTTGAGAGTAATTTTTATATCATACTTACTGAAACTTAAATTACTCTGTTTTCTTTTGAATTGCTATGGTTATGTGTTTCTATTATAAACTTTCAGAGGTTTTTTAGTGCTTTACAGTTCTGTCTTTTGCTTACGCTCGGAATATGTGTTTTAGTTATTAAGTGAAAATTACTAATCTATTTTCTAAACAATTTAATTTGAACAAGTTGCTGCTTAACTTTTTAATTTAGATTTAGATCTCTGTATCATCCATTTATGTAATAATTGTTAATAATTTTATATGCTACTGTGTCTGTAGTACACATTTGACCTTAAGCTAAATGATTTTGCAAAAATCAGTGAATAAGTAATATGCACCTATGGACATTAGAAAAGCCTAGTCTTTGAAGTTTGTTTTTCTTGTTTTTGAGTTTGTTTTTTTTTTAACAATAAATACTGGGTAAGAATATTTCAGTTCTGGATATGTATCTAATCACAGTTATAGAATTGATCACATTTTTAAATTATTAAACAAGCATTTTTCATGATTTCGTCCCTGATTAAGCAATCTGGTGCAGGGGGAACATTAAAGAAGGCCTGTGAGTTAATCTTCAGAATTTTCAAAATTTACCATCATCTCAAGGTCTAAGATTACTTCTACTGCAATGAATATTAGCAGTCTAAGCATCACCTAAATGATTTAACAAAAGTTGAATGGTCTCTTTCCTCTCTCTCTCTAAAAGTCTAAACTTTTAGACTTTGGGACACCTGGGTGGCTCAGTCAGTTAAGCGTCCACCTTCAGCTCATGTCATGATCCTGGGGTCCTGGGATCGAGTCCTGCATTGGGCTCCTTGCTCAGCGGGGAGCCTGCTTCTCCCACTGCCTGCTCTGCCTACAGCTCTCCCTGCTTGGGCTCTCTTTTGCTCTGACAAATAAATAAATAAAATCTTTAAAAAAATAAAAATAAAAGTCTAAACTATTTGGGCCATAATAATAATACTAACAATTAACGTTTCTATGTCCTAACTACTCATTACTAAGCACTAGTGCAACTATGCTATCTCCAGGTATTCTACACATATTACCTCATTTAATCTCAAAAAAGTATTTTAGAGTCTAGGAAGACCAATATGGAGAAGTGAATTGTAAAAACCTACCGTTCTCTTTCTGTGTGTTTCTACTTTACACAGAACACTTCACTACTGACACTTCTTTTGCCAAATGTGTGTAAGTCTTTCCACACACACCAAACAATTCTTGACACCCACCGGGTGTCCTACAATTTAACGTAGGTCTGACACTATCTACCTGGAGATAGCGACCGACCCACAAAACTGATCCCTCCCCACTTCAGATGCCAATTACGAGTAGTGATTCCCAGGTTACCCACAGCTTCTGTGAGATTTGGCGACAGCTTGGATGTCCCCATGATCCCCTGCTTGGGTTCGATTAATTTACTAAAGCTGCTTTCAAAAGATGCTCCTAGTGTTCTTCTTATCACTTATTATATATCTTCTATTATCTCACAAGAAATAAAGAGACTTGCCTCAGATTAAAGACCTTTATTTTTTTTTAAAGATTTATTTATTTATTTATTTATTTATTTATTTATTTATTTATTTGACAGAGACAGAGACAGCCAGCGAGAGAGGGAACACAAGCAGGGAGAGTGGGAGAGAAGAAGCAGGCTCCTAGAGGAGGAGCTTGATGTGGGGCTCGATCCCAGAATGCTGGGATCACGCCCTGAGACGAAGGCAGAGGCTTAATGACTGCACCACCGAGGCGCCCCAGATTAAAGACATTTAAACACAGGTATTTCCAACTTTGATACCAGATCTTGACCACGGTGTTATAAAAAGCTACCGTGCAATAATTAATTATCTTATGTGATATGCCTTTGTCAGATATAGAGGAGTTCGTTAGGAGGATTGTGGCTGGTGAAAACTATCACTGTAGCTATTCCTAATAGTCCGAAGTCTCAAACATCTGACTTGAGAGGACTTAAACTCACCTATATTTGAGGTATACTAGCTACTACCATAAGCAGATCTTTAAATTGAATAAGGAGACCTCCAATATATCTTCCTTTGTTATTCTAAGTAAGATAACATGTTGTATCTTTAATACAAAGCAATTTGGCTCAAAACTTTCAGTGTAGATGATTCCTTTGACCGAGATGGACTGTTTTTTAAATTATTATTTATTTGCCTTACTAGCTAAACATATTTGAGTGTAAGTTTACTCAAAATAAGCTGCAGAACATATTCATATCTTTACCTTTAGATTATAACATTTGCCTGTAATAAATACTAAGTACATATTTCTAATAAATGAACAGCAGTATTAACATAACTATCAGAACAATATTAATCAGAAAAAATAGAGAGAAGGCATCTATGCCTATAAAATATCCACTTGTTAGTTCTGCCATTGTCTTAAAATGAATTTGATGTGTGTGATAAACTGAATAATGGCCCCTCAAAGATGCCCTTGTCTTTAATTCCCATAACCTATAAATGTGTTTCCTTACAGTGAGATTGACTTAGATCCTATGGAAGAGGGCTCCTGGAAAGTAATGGAGTGGAGCAGAAGGAAACTAAAAAACAGGTGTTGAAGGTCTTCATATTAATCTGCATGGAGATGCAGTCACCTGTATCGAAGGCAATTGAACGATATCCAGGATTCTCAGAAAAAGACAAACATATTCAGCATAGAAAGGCAATGTTAAATATCTGCAAATCTCAGAAAATGAAATGCCATTTTATAAGTGTATCAAGTAGTAAGAACGTCCCTGGTTCCCTTTTCTCTGCTCTGTCCACACACATCTTCCTTCCCTTGGATCCTACCTCTAGCACCAGAAACCACTTTTAGGGAGCTCAGGGAGAAGGGATGTGAAAGGGCCAGATGAGGAAGTTAGCCCTCTTCCCTTGCGTCTTTTGCTGAAATAGATCTCAGCAGTGATGGTGAGCAAAGATCTTATGTTAAATTAAAGTCAGTTGTCATTATTAAATAGAATTGGACTATTTCCATATTTGAGATGTTTGGGTTTTTTTTAAATTCAAAGAAGCTAACAAACTATTTATTTTGTACAGGAACACACTAGAACTGGCCAAAATCTGGGACTGAAGGTCTAGCACCTATGGAATATATATGGAAGGCAAAATTTCTTTATGATTCTACATCATTAATTACAACTTATAAAATATTATGATTTATTTAATAAACAAGAGTGCTGATAAATCATTCAAGACCTCTAAATTACTTATTTTTTGACAAAGAATTTCAGAAATCACAACATGAATAAGGTCAAGTAGTACACAATTAATCAATCCCATTTTTTTTTACAATCCTTGTAAAGGAGGTTTCAAAATGTTCTCTTGAACATGAAGCCACTGATGGTAGAGCTCCTGGCGATAATGGGCCCGTGAATGCATTTCTGTGTTTAACCAAGAGCCTTGTGTCAGAATGACCTTTAAATATTACGAACATTTATAATAGGAAATGTAATACCTCTTTATAAGTATAATTGAAAAGACTTCAGTCCTTTCTATCCGCAAACACCACAAATCTGTTGGCAGTTTTATTCGTATTACTTAAAGTGATATTTTCATAACTGCCCCCCATGAGAACCCTGGACAGGGTGTCAGCAGCTCTGGATTCTTTTTTGGCCCTGTTGCTAGCTAACACATTACTCTAGAAATACCATCTAACTTCTGCATTCTCTCGTTCCACATTAAAAACAACAACAATAACAACAACAACCACCACAATAACAACAACAACAATATATTATAGCTACTCCAAATAGGCCAGAAAATGATTTTCAGGTGCCAGGCATGTATATAAGATATGGTTTCCCAACATCTTCAACTATGCTTTACCTTGTACTTAAAGGAGCCTTATTTGAAGATTTAAAGTTGCCTGGAAATAAGTAATCAAAAATGAAACTTAAAAAATGCCATTTAGACTATTGTCAGAGAACAAAAATAAAGAATTCATTTAATGAGAGACGTTCATATTGCCTGCATAGAAAAATGCAAAAACTTACAGAGAAAAGTTAGAGAAGACCTAGATAAGAGATTTACCCTGTTTATAGATACAAGTCTTGATGCTTTTCAATTAACCTCAAATTGGTCTACAGAGTCAATGCCATCTCAACCAAAATCTCAACGGCACTGTTTAGTAAAAATTGGCAAGGTGGAAGAGGCTCAAATAACTAAGTATTCTTATAGGGGAAAAGATGAGCCCTCCCTTCTATCTCACATGATACATAAAAAATAATTCAATAGGTAAATTCATAGAGACAGAAAACAGGACAGTGGTTACCAAAGAGAAAATAATGATGAGTTATTGCTTAATGGGTACAGAGTTTCAGTTTGGGTTAATGAAAAGTTCTGGAGATGGGTAGCAATGATTGCACAATAATGTGAATGTACTTAATGCCAATAAACTATACACTTAAAAATGGTCACAATGATCAATTTTATGTTTTATATAGATAGAGAGAGATATATTTTAAAACCACAATTATAAAAAAAAAGTAATGGAATCTTTGAAAAGCAACGTGGCCCTCATCGCAACCTCTGGTCCTAACTTATTTGTGGCTTAACAAGTAGAATGGGATGAAACCACTTTGCCACACTCAAAGGCTCGGAATGAAAGACCAAATAAAATGGTGCTTAAAGACTTGAAAGTATACATCAGACTAGTGGAATTAAAAAATGCATGGCAGGTACATGTTGAAAAATGTGTTCTTAGGACTCTGAGAAAATGAAATAACAGAATTTCCATTAGACTGAGACGTGAGACTCCCTTGAGATGCTGTATCTGGCTTCTTACACAATATGTGCAGTTTAATGTATGCCAATTACGCTTCAATAAAGCTGTGAAGAAAATAGTGCAAGGTGAGTGATAGAAAAAAAATGTAACAGCTAAAGATATAAAACTTGTAGAATAAAAGAGAAGAATATCTGTGATAGAGGTAAACAAATATTTTTACAGAACACAGAACACAAAGAGCCCTAATAATAACAGAAAAAGTAAGACCAACAGTGACAAAATACTATATGCTCGTCAAAAGGAATCACTAAAAAAAATGAAAAAGTAAAACGCACACTTGGTTATTTATCTTTGCAATGCATATATATGATAAAGAATTTGTTTCTAGAATATATATTTTAAAAATCTCAAAAGCTCAGTCGTATAAAGACAAGAACACAAAAAATGGGCCACAGATGACTGGATTAAGAAGTTGTGGTCCATATATACAATGGAATATTACTCAGCTATCAGAAAGAATGAGTTCTCAACATTTGCTGCAACATGGACGGCACTGGAGGAGATAATGCTAAGTGAAATAAGTCAAGCAGAGAAAGACAACTATCATATGGTTTCTCTCATCTATGGAACATAAGAACTAGGAAGATCGGTAGGGGAAGAAAGGGATAGAGAAAGGGGGGGTAATCAGAAGGGGGAATGAAACATGAGAGACTATGGACTATGAGCAACAAACTGAGGGCCTCAGAGGGGAGGGGGGTGGGGGAATGGGATAGACCGGTGATGGGTAGTAAGGAGGGCACATATTGCATGGTGCACTGGGTGTTATACGCAACTAACGAATCATCGAACTTTACATCGGAAACCGGGGATGTACTGAATGGTGACTAACATAATATAATAAAAAATTATTAATTAAAAAAAATAAAAAATAAAAAAATAAAATGGGCCAGAGACTATTAGAAACTTCCCCAAAGAACGTGCAACTGATGCATAAACACATGAAAGGCATTCAATGTTATTATTCATCATGGGAATGCAGGTAAAACCACATCAAGAAATCATTTCACTAGAATGACTAAAATTAAAAAGAATGACAATACCACGTGTCAGTAGGCACACGCAACCACTGCAACTTCCATGTATTCCTCGAGAAAAGGAACTGGTACCATCATTTGGAAAACTATTTGGCAGTTCACTATGAAGTTAAAATATACCTACCCTGTGATCAAGCAAATTCATTCCTAAATATCTTCCCAGGAAAAATCAAAATCTATGGTCCCCAAAATACTTGTACAAAAATGCTTAATACAGTTTTATTTATAATACTAAAAATTGGAAACAAACTAAAATGCGAACGCATAAACACTGTGAATATTTATATAGGGAACACTGGTCAGAGATATAAATAAAAGCACAATCAAGGTGCACAAGAGCATGAAGGACTCTCACAGAAATCATGTTGGGCAAAAAAAGCCAGTTATTTAAAATTCTACTTGTATAGAGACATAGACCAGGAAAAACTGACAATAGAAATCAAATCAATGATTGCCTGGCATGGGGAGAGACTGAATGAAGGGTGCATGAGAAAACTTTCTGAGGTGTTGGAAATACTTTCATTTGTGATGTGATCACCTAGGAGCAAATACTTGTCAAAACTCATTGGATTAAATACTTAACATCTTTGCATTTTATTCACGTTATGCCTTGTGATCATTAGCTCTGTGTCAACACGGAGGATATTTTTGGATGAGATTAACATTTAAATTGGTGAACTCTGAGTAAAGCACATTGCTCTCCATAATGTGGTTAGGGTTCATTCAGTCAAACAAAGAGAACGAAATGACTGGCCTCCCCAGCAAGAGGGAATTCTCCAGCTGAATGCCCTTGGACTTCATCTGTACCATAAGCTCTCCTGGGACTCCAGCATACTGGTCTATACTGCAATTTTGGACTTGCCAGCTTCCATAATCGTGTGGGCTGGTTCTTTATAATAAACCACCTCTGTATACACACATTCTATTGATTCTGTTTCTTTGGCAAACATTGACTAATACACACTTCAAATCCAGAAAACAGCATTGAGTAAATTCACTAGGAACAATATACTAGTTCCTCAAGGAAATCCTTCCAAAATTTCATTCCAATCTAAGTTTCAGAGTACATACTTCAGAGATAGCCAAAAATACTGTTTATTTTTCTTTATGAAACTTGATTGTTCCTACTATTAGGGAAATCAAATTTGAAGTTTTATTCCGTCAATCCCATCAATTTACATAATCCAACTTCCTCCTTCCTAAAGGTTCTGAGCCTCTATCCTCCATGAAATCTATTTCTAAGAGGATATTTCGATGTGTCCCTACTCCTAGACCACAGTCCTCTGGCTATGCTCCTGCCACAGAGTCTTACTGCTATGCATAGCCCTTCTGGGGTCTCAGTGGGGAGTGCCTGGAGTTTAACAAGGCCCCGCCTTCTTGGGAGAATCTAAACATCAATGTTCCTGTAAATCCCTGCTAACCTGTTTGGCTTGTAGCCAGTCTTCCACCAGGTTTCTTAAAATCTTGCTCTACCTGGTATAGCTTGGGAATCAGCCAAATGCTTGAGGAATTTGCATGCGGCTTTTTGTACTTACTTTTATGAAGTTGCCTTTCTCCAGGATTTTTCTGCCTCAAGTCTCATCCATTTTCTTTTTTTTCTTTTTTCTTTTTTTTTTTTTAAAGATTTTATTTATTTATTTGATAGAGACAGCCAGCGAGAGAGGGAACACAAGCAGGGGGAGTGGGAGAGGAAGAAGCAGGCTCCCAGCAGAGGAGCCCGATGTGGGACTCGATCCCGGAACGCCAGGATCACGCCCTGAGCCGAAGGCAGACGCTTTAACGACTGCGCTACCCAGGCGCCCCTCATCCATTTTCTTAGTACCAAACTCATCTCTGTAAAATTAGCCATTTTCTGCTCCTCATTCCCATGAGCTGAAAATTGGAAAATACCTTTAAAGGAAACAGTCCAAATGCTCTAGTCACACCACTTTTCCTTCCCTTCTCCTAAGGTGGAGCCTTACAACCCAATTAGTCGCTCTGAGTCTTAGTTGCTCTCTAGTGCTTTCTAACAGTTGTTTTGCATGGTTTTTCATAGTTAGTGTTTTCAAGGACTTTACAGCTAGAACTAAGGTTACCAGAGCAATCTTTAAAAACATAAATCAAATCAAGTCACCCCCCTCCCACACCATAAAATCCTGTAATGGCTTCCCACTATACTTTGAACAAATTCAGATACCTAGTCTTGATCTAAAAGTGCTGCATATCCGACCCTTGCCTACCTCCCCTAGTTCACCTAGAACCAGTCTTGTGTCATTTCCAGGTTTATATGGCCACATGTCCCTCCTTACTGGACAGGGCCCTTGGTGCCTGTGCTCTTTATGTTTGCAACCCTCTCACCTCTGTCTGAAACACTGTTCTCTGACTCTTATTGGTTGATTTCTTCTCATCCCCATGGTTGACCTAACTGCAACCTTCTCAGAGAGCTCCTCCCTGATTGCATTGTATAATTCCATACTATCTTGTTATTCCTTATTTCTGCACACTGTTTTTTACTTTTCCCTCTCAGTTGGTATCATGATAAAACACAGAGCAAAAGCACATAAGAAGAATTGGGGAAAGTGAAGGAAAAGTAAGTAGGATTTAGCTTTGCAGAGAAGGGGAGAATACAATTACAGCATCTGCAAAGTCACCTACATCAGGAACTAATGAGAATATTCCAGTCCACGGGAAGAAGATAAATGAAGAAAGGGGTGGGTTTCGGCCACGTTCTACAGGGTTCCGTGAGACCTACTAAAGAGATTTCCTTTCATCCTGGGTTCAGTGCTCTAAATGAGCATTTATTAGAAACTGAGACCATTCTTTATCAAATTTTGTTTTGTTTTTCACTAAATAGTATATTGCAAACCAGTTTCCAAATCAGCACATATGCACTAATACTGTTATGCTTAGTGGCTGCATTTAAACATCCCATATGGAGGACATTAAAGGTTGTTTCTGAAATATGACTACTATGACTAAGGTGTTTTTGAGCACCTGAGAGAGGCATTTTGTGCATTTCTCTGATTATATTTTGAAGACTTGATTCTCAGAAAGTGAAATTTCTGATTTAAAATATATATACACTTTTAAGGTTTAATGTTCTTATTGTCAAAATACTCTAATTTACAAATAAACAGTATCATGCAAGAGTACCAGTGTTTTGCCACATCCTTTCCAAACAGGATATTGCTGTTTTTCAATATTTTTGTCAATTTGGTAGAAAAGGGATACCTCATTTTGATTATAAGATAAATTGAACATCTTTTACTGTATTTATTAATTGCAGTTCAACATTTATGAACTATCTTTGTGTGTATCCTCAAACACCTTTCTATTTGTACAGATGTTATTTTTTTACTAAATTCAAATTGCTTTTTATGTATTTAGCGAGTTTTGATAGTCTAAAATATGTAACTAACAAACATGAAGTTATTTTATTTTTATCAATATTTAGACTAAATTTGCTTTGTATGTTCTCATCTCCTTCTATGCAAGCGAAGAAAATTAATATTTGGTGGTGTATTTGTTCTCAACTATAGTGGATCTCCAAAACATTTTACGTATTCATTTTGCAGTGAGATTGCTTGATTTTCCTTACATATGTGGTACAAGTTTTAAAAGTTCTTGACTTTTAACTTTTCCATATTGACAGTTTTAATTTTATGTGGTAAATCTTTTTTTCTTTATGCTCCCCCACCTTGATATACTTGGAAAATACTTCCTTACCCTAAGATGCATTTTAAAATCATCTTAAAATTTCATTGTAGCATATATTAAATAGATCTAGAATTTATTTTGATTTATGTGGTGCAAAGGGAATTTAAGTTACTATTTCCTAAATAGAAGCAAGTCATTGTTGCATATGATAAAGTAATCTTTTCTCTATATGTTTAAGATGTCAATTTTATGAAATATCCAAGTTATACGTGTAAGAATATATGGATATATGTGAATTCAGCCCACATGCACATACTCACATACATGGACACACCTGGATCCAGGTATTTTGCCCTGCTTAAGTGATATACCCACTAACTTTTACAATAGTACTTCTTACTATTCATTAAATTACACATTATATTAGTCACTAAATTTTCACTTGATATTTGCTTAGTAATGGAATTAAATAATTAAATATAGTATATAACATCTCAACTTTACATACATATTTTAACATATTGTAAGACAAAGCACCATTCATTATTCTTGTTTTCAGAAGTTATTGAATATCTTACTTTATTTTTAAAAAGTGGTACAATATCAAATGATTATCTTAAACCACATTACAAAAATGTTTGTCACATCTGATGCAAACATGAGAGTCATCTCGAAATTGGAATAAATATAGGAGGAGAAATGTTTTCTACAAAACTGGGATAAAACTAGATTCCAAGGATTTGCTCAACCCTATTATCATTCATCCAGTGCCTTACTGAGTACACAGAAACCTTTCAGTAAATATTTATTGATTGATTGAAAAACACATTTGAAGGCATTTAAAGTGTGAACTATTTGTTCAAGCTGTACAAATAAAATTACACAAAGAGAAAATTCCCCTTTACAATTTTATCAGACATGTGTTTGAATCAACAATTAATACTTGTTTATTGGCTAGTTGTAAACATCTCAATTGTTTTATAGTATATACAACAAAATAGAAGATACAATGAGTCTCAAAAAGATTGTAGTAAAATGTGCATTTAACCATTAAGAGGAAATTAAGAATTCTGAGGATAAGGAAGTTTGCAATGTCTGGAATCTCACAGGTTCTGTAAAGAAGATAATAAAGAATGATGGCCTTTCTCCTTGGGGCTTTAACAATAGGCAGGGCAAATGTCAGCACAGCAGAGATTCTCTCCTCTAGTGCTCAGGACTTCTAATGAGAGAGCTTTGATGAACTATTCCCCTGGAAGCAAGTAGACTTCTCATGTTTGTGGCGATTATCGTAGGTGGAATTATTTTTGAAAATATTGACTGGAAAAAATAAAACATAATATTTTTAGCTCCTTTATGCATAGTGTGCATTCTCCTTGCCCCCCCCACCTTTTAAAAAAATGTTTGCTTTCTTCTCTTTTTTATTTTTTATTTTTTAAAGTTTTTATTTATTAATTTGACAGAGAGAGAGACAGCCAACGAGAGAGGGAACACAAGCAGGGGGAGTGGGAGAGGAAGAAGCAGGCTCCCAGCGGAGGAGCCTGATGCAGGGCTCGATTCCAGAATGCCGGGATCATGCCCTGAGCCCACGACAGACGCTTAACCACTGAGCCACCCAGGCGCCCCTCTTCTCTTTTTTAAATTTCATTTCCAGGTAAGAAACTTAGGTTCATGACAGAGAGTATCAACTAAGTATTCAGTTCTGTATTCTACAGGTCTTAGTACTGTCCAGCTGTTTACGTTATCTATTTCCCACATAGTAACACTGTAAGCACAGCATATGCTAACAAAAGAAATAAGGAAAAGCAGATGAAATATATTTAAGCCCACCATGTGTTATGCTTGGAGACATGATGCCGGGCTCTCCAGAGGAATAAAGAATAGGACCTCGAATAAGTTTGACTTTGGGGACACTGGACTAATACACCTGAAAGAAAAAAACAGCATTAACAACCTAATGAAAAAAATCTATTGAGATTAAAACATAAATAATTAGATGATACTTCACGATATTGTTCTTAATGTATATATATCATCTGTCTTTAAAAATCTCTTTAATATTTTATGTTTGGAGAATTAAGTTCAAAACAAAATGCTTCACAACAGATATGTCAACTTGAGCTTTGCATTTCATATTTTATCCCGGAATGTTTATGAATTCTCTCCTCATTAAGTCTTTATCCCAATAACCTTAGAAGGTCCCTTGCGATTCCCATTTTAGTGCCTGCTGGTTGATATTTATATCTTTCAGAAACAAATACTTCTACTTTGAAATTATGAAGGGGTTAAAGTAGTTTATCACATGCAGAAAATAAACACATTTTTTCCTGATAAAATACCAAGAAAATGAAAATAAATAGATGGATTTATGGATGTATACCAAAACATCACTAAAGCTTAGTTGACTCTGTATAAAAGCCACCTCAATAATCAGTAGAGATCACTGCCAAATCCATTCGACAATAACAATTGAAGTCAATAGTAAAGTCAGTCAGAATCATCCCTCCAACTACATTGTATCCTCGTTCAGTTATCTAGCCTCCGCAGTCACGGTTCCAGATAGTGAACCCTTTTTGTCACTATCATTCTCTTTCATTCTTCCTCTTTTATCTACAACTACTCTATAGAAAATAGATTTATGTAGCCCAGTTTTAGCACTAGAGTTTCAATATAAAAGTGAAATAGTCTCTCTCTCTTTCTCTCTTAAACCAATTCAAGAAAGGAGAGAGGATAGAGAGGAACCCCTGAGGCTCAAGTGTCCTCAGTAATTTCTTTTTGGTTTTGATATGTGGTAATGGCTGAAAATGGAGTAATCAGAGCATCTAGCGCCGAACTATTTCTTCTTAGACTCAGGGTGAATTGCAGCAAGGTACCTACTTCTCAGGAAGGCCCTGTGAGCTAATAGATAATTTATGCTAGGGCAAATCATTTCACAATAATTTAATAGTTATTAGTTAGGTGTTAATAACTATTCTTCCTAGCAGTTCACAAAGAAGCTCCTGGGAGAATGGGAAGTACAGAGTATTTAACAACTATGACACAGTCCTTTGGACCTTTTAACCCTTTGGAAAACTGGTGTTCTAATCCAAGTAGATTATTCACAAAACGTAGTGATTAATAGAAGCTCTTTCCATGATTTCTGTTCTAGTCTACCCAAGCTCTCCCAAAGAACCCTCACCAATAGAGAGTATGATGGTCATGATCAACTGACGAGAATCCACATAAATGTGTCTTATCTATTAATATCAACATTGTGATGACTCAGCTACAGTCCCTCTCCATTCATGACTGGCAAGTTAATAATAGTACTACCTCATAGTATTGGGATAATTAAAGGAATTCGTACATTATATTAGAACAGAGTTAGCACTCAATAGACATTAATGGTTTTACTCTTCTGCTTCTTGCTGTAGCTGCCATTGCTGTAATTAGCAGTATTGGATACCAGCCTGCATGACTGCCTCACCTTCCTGGTCCCTCTCCAGGCTCCCATATCCTTTGGCCCACTGCAGCAATGAATGTGAAAGCATGTGGGAGTGAGGAAGGCACAGACCTCCACGTTACCATTTTGGTACAAGAGTTAAATAGGTCCTACCCTAAATTTCCTTCTACAGGATTGTGTCTGAATCACAACTTTTAAAAAGATTTAACTGAAAGTTCATAGTCAACAAAGGGGGATGCAATCTGCAGCTATTTACAACTGCTAAGCCATGTGGTTTATTTCCGACCTGGCTGGACCTGGATCACCCTCAAGGATTCCCTAGCAGGGTAGCACTCTAGCTGACAACTTGTCAAAAAAGTAGCAAGCCAGTTTACCTCTCATCATCAGAAAAGTGGTGGAACATTCTCTTCTAGGAGAATGCCCATTATTATGAGGCCCAGAGAGAAAAATTCTCCCAACCAAATGCTTATCTCTTCAATTCTCACTTTTTTGTCCCAGAATCTGCATTTTCCTCTGAGTCATTTTCAATAAAACTCTGATCTCTGCAATATAACAATACAGTTTAATGTAGTTTAATCCATTCTAAGTATTCTAAAGAAAAGAAACATTTCTACCATCTGTCTCCTTCTGCCTTCTCATCCAGTTAAAAAACAGCAACAAAGTCAGCACACATAGAAAGTTCTGCCTCAATCAAATGTACACAATTTTATATTGCAAAGCTGAATGTTTAGTTTCTTTATCTAAATCATCTGCATTTAAGTTAATGGACACTTTAGTTCTTCCATAGAACAATGGTTGGGTACATTATGGCACATCACAAACTTTTGCAGATGTGCTCATTAATTTTTTTTCCAAAAATTGCTTTAATTGCCCATGATATGCTTGGCACTGGTAAATAAAAACAAATAAGCAGAAATTATTTTAAAAACGACTCTGTCCTTTGAAACTAAAAATATGCTTTTAGAGAAAAAAAATAGTTAAACACAGAATTTTACTATGGCTTGCCATAACTTTTATGAAAGTAACAGGGAACAGCACAGAATAATGAAAGATGGCATTCTTCATGGCGTGGTAGGTATCCTTTTGTCGTTGTGTGGTTTGTCCAGCAATGACATGTTTTCTGGGTATGATCTTGTTTTTGAGGACACCATTGCCTCCATTATGTCTGGAAAGTGCAGAAGCTGGGTAAGTGTTGAAAATACTAGTCAAGGGGGCGCCTGGGTAGCGCAGTCGTTAAGCGTCTGCCTTCGGCTCAGGGCGTGATCCCAGCGTTTCGGGATCAAGTCCCACATCGGGCTCCTCCGCTGGGAGCCTGCTTCTTCCTCTCCCACTCCCCCTGCTTGTGTTCCCTCTCTCGCTGGCTGTCTCTGTCAAATAAATAAATAAAATCTTAAAAAAAAAAAAAAGAAAATATTAGTCAAAAAAAAAATTTCACTACAACAAAACTAAAGTGGCAGTAATATAACTAAATATGTAATGAAAATGGCAAATTTGGCATGTATGTTTGGGATGAATCTTTTGAAGACAGTATGGATTTTGAGCAACATTAGCAAAGCATACATCATGTGACCAATACCATGCTGATGCAATTGCAAAAACTAGCAAGAGTAGCCTGCTGGCCTCTCTCATCCCCTACCTGCTGTGTTTTTCCAGAGTTTTATCTACCTTCTGAATTCCCATGTCTTTTATTTACCAGGTTTATTGCTCATTCCCACTAAACTGTAATTTCTACAAGACCAGGGTTTTCTTGACTGAAGAATCTCAAGTGCTATAAATAGTATCTTACACATAGCAGGAGCTCACTAAATATTTGTTAAATCAAGGGAATACGTAAGTAAAAGAGTGAACAAATGAACAGATAAAACATGATATCATTTCATCATGAATAATACTGGATGAATTCTAAGAATAACTTGTATTTATGTTTTTTAAAGCACTCTTAAGACCCGTTTAATCTTCCTTCTCCTCCTAGAGGAGCCTGGTATAATTTCTACATATAAGTAGTTTTGATTGATTATATATATATTTTTATTAAAGTATGAGAAAATAATGTGAAAAAAACACTGGAGGAATAATTTATATGAGCAAATGTAGGTATTTTAAAAATATTCTGATATCCTGGTCAACATTCATCCATCAACTCAACAACTATTTATTGAATATCTACTATGCATCTGGCTTTGAAAAAGAAAGACAGTATTACTGGCCTTATTATAATACTTTTAAGCAAATAAAGTGAATCATTTCAGAACATGCTAATGCAATGAAAATTTAGGGTGATGCAGGCATGAGGAACTTGCTTTTTTTGGTTAAGGCAAACAGGGAGATAACTTTTGAACAGAGATCAGAACGGAGTGATTGCACACTCTGAGAATACTAGAAAGAAAAGTTCTGTAGGCAGAGAGAACAGCAAGTATGAAAGACAAGAGGCAAGCAAAATGAGCAGGTTTGCAGAATGGAATGAAGGCCAAGAGGTGGCTGGAGATCACTGAGAAAAGAGGACTATGATGTGAGTTGAAGACAGAAGGGTATCTGGGGGATGCCTGGGTGGCTCAGTCGGTTAAGCGTCTGCCTTCGGCGCAGGTCATGATCCCAGAGTCCTGGGATTGAGCCCCACATTGGGACTCTCTGCTCAGCGGGGAGCCTGCTTCTGCCTCTCCCTCTGCCTCTCCCCCTGCTTGTGCACGGTCTCTCTCTCTGTCAAATAAATAAGTAAATAAGTAAAATCTTAAACCAAATAAAATAAAATAAATTTTTAAAGATTTTATATATTTATTTGTCAGAGAGAGGGAGAGAAGGAGAGAGAGAGGGAGTGCACAAGAGGAGGAGAAGCAGAGGGAGAAGTAGGCTCCCTGCTGAGCAAGGAGCCCAACGTGGGGCTCGATCTTAGGACCCTGGGATCATGACCTGAGCTGACGGCAGACATTTTACTGACTAAGCCACCCAGGCGTCTCCCCTCCTTTTTTTTTTTTTTTAATATTTTATTTATTTATTTGTCAGAGAGAATAAAATGAAAGGAAGGAAGGAAGGAAGGAAGGAAGGAAGGAAGGAAGGAAGGAAGAAAGAAAGAGAAAGAAAGAAAGAAAGAAAGAAAGAAAGAAAGAAAGAAAGAAAGAAAGAAAGAAAGAAAAAGAGAAAGAAAGAAAAAAAGAAAAGAAAGAAAGAAATGTATCCAGGACTAAATCATGTACTGCTGTATTTACCATGGGAGGAGTTTCACCTTTGTTTCTTGTTGACCTGTACTTTGCTGGAAGTTTTCATGTTTGTAGGTAACACAATTTGATTCACTTTATGCTTTTAAAAATATCCCAGTTGTGACTAGAAGAAGACCCACACTAGTGGGAAAAATATTTTTATCATGAGTAGTTTTCTTTTTCCTATTAAAATTTTCAGGGAAAAATGGTAAAAAAAAAAAAAAGATAGTGTATTGAATTGTCATTATTATCTACATATTTTTCTTGCTTTAAAAGTCAAAATTGTATTCATAAGCGTTGCAAGTACAATTTTTTAAATTTTATAATTAATTTTTGTCTAAAATGCATTCATTTCTTCACAACTAGCCTAAAATCTCCAGGGTGTAGAGGAAAGAAATTAATGACAGTTACTCCAGTCCAAGGATATCACTTTCTATAGAAATAATTCTAAATCTTGGGTTACTTCAGTCCTTTTCTGTGAAATTGCACATTAACCCTGGCTGATTGCAATGGGTAAAAATCATCAATATTTCACTTCTTCCCCCCCTCTAAAAAGCTAAAACCTGACGGGATAAGTTAAAATTTAAACCACGATGTGGTATTAAATTCAGTTTTGGCAGTTAGTAGATATTTTTTATCCTACAACAACAGATGTGACTAAAAGAATTGATCTTGTTGACATGGTTACCCTTGTATGGATAGAAATCAATATTAACAATATCATCTACCATTGCACATTCTGGCAAGGAAATTTTTGCCATTCATAAAGTCAGGCTGAGCTTGCTTTCCATTGTAGTGTCACAGCCTACTTCTGATGGAAAACATTTTTATCTGCAATTGGCTAAGTCGTTTATCTTAGTGAGACAGCACATGCAGCAGACAGCATCAGCAAGTAGATAAAAGAAAACTGCCATCATTAATTATCCTGAGGGCTGGAATTGGGGTCCCTGAGCTTCCAGTAGCCAACTCACAAAGAGGGTAATAAAACTTGTGATTCAAACATAATTAGGTGCCATATATTGTTAATGTCTTTTTAGTCACCTCTTTAAATGCAGGATCAACTCTAAGTCTATGTGAAGCTGATTAGTATCCAACCAAATGTTGCAGTGTTTAATGTGGATTTACTATTGGCATTGCAGTTGAGCTTCCTGACAATTTCATGACAATCATTCGTGTGTTATGGGTAACTTTAGCCCAGATCTACACAAACCAATAAAGTGGAAGACTGAAACAATACTCCAGGTAGTTTTTCTCCCACATTTTGATTGATTAAAATTTCAAGAGAAAATTTCAAAGAAACACCAAGTTTCCATTTAAAAATATTTTTCCTGTAAAGGTCATCTAAAATGCAATTGTCCATTAGCACCATCATTTTGACAAATAGGACATAATTTCAGAACGTCTAATCGAACAATTACAATTATACTAAAAATTTGTTGCACCTTTGTCCCTGATATAAGATATACAAATCTTGCTGACCCTTGTGACTATTTAAATATTAATTTAGCATTTATGCATTTAGCTATTGACCCTTATATTTTCTGTTGTAGACTTTATAGTTTTTAAATGCATTTCTACATATGCTTGTCTATATTTAATGCAGAAGTTTCTGCCTGGACTCTGATTTTTCTATTTGATGAGTTCTACAGCGTTTTGCTATGCTAGTCTTTATATTTACACTCATTCATCTCTTTAATATTTTCAGTTTGTTTAGCATTGAGCTTTAATTTTGCAGATAATCTTTTTCTCTAAAATTATACCAGCATTTCTCCTAAAATTTACCAGAAGTTTTATAAATTGGATCATCCGTTTTTATCTTATGCAGTGAAAATCTACCCCACTCCCACTCAGAGAATTTCTTAACTACCTAAATCAATGATCAAAATGCACGTACATGTTACAAATGCTTCCACCACCCACCCCTGCCCCACTAGATTAAATTTCAAATATTTTGGAATATGTAAGTTTGGTTCAGGTAGAACGTCTGAATTTACTTTAAAAAAGTAAAATTTACAAATCATTCAGGGATGTATATGATTTATAAAAACGCTCACTATTTACCTGTCACGGAGGAGTATTCATATCTGTGTGTGTGTGTGTGTGTGTGTGTGTGTGTGTGTGTGTGTGTGTTAAGTGATCAGTGAGTGGATCTGGGGGAGTTTGTTGGCTTGGCATGATCATGGAAAAGCCATGTTTCACCATACATGGAGGAAAATAATGAAAAACTTTCTATGTATCTTTTGTTCCTATTTCTTTCCCTCATTTTGCCATTGACTTAAAAATGTAGACTAGATTTGGTGATGTTGTTTGCCAATTTCAGCAAAGATGTTGGTGTTTGCCTTCTCCTGTAAAGTGTACATACCTGTACAAACACAAAATAACTCGAGCACATTGAAATTTTCTTCCTGGCTGTGAGTAGTGTGTGTGTGTGTGTGTGTGTAAACTATTTAGGTTTCATATATAATTGGAAAGGCAACAGTATGGGAACACTGGATAAATTGAAGCGGAAGACAGAGAATGAAGGAGGATACTTATAAAGAGGCTTCTCCATTTCATGATTTCCCCTATATTCACCCTTCTCATAAATCAAGCATTACATAAGTTGAAAAAAAAAAAAAGCATCATAAATGTCTTAAAAATGCACTAACAACAGCTCCATACAGGTTTTCAAGGGAAACAGTGGTGGTTTGGAGTTTTTGGGTTTTTTTTCTTTTGACATTTGAGGTCAGCATCAAGTATAACCACAAGTTCCCATAACAATTCTTCAGTGTCCTTACTAAGTGACAGGATTCTGATAAGGGCAGCACCCAACTGACTCAGTGTAGCAAGTATCGTACTTTTGACTCATACGCATGGCCTCTTGCTTTTATGTTGCCATCTGCAGAAAAATAAATCATCATAAAGTTGACTGAGTGTGTCCTATATTCATCTGCTTGACTGTGTTTGATGTAATTGACTGACAACAATAAAAGAGAATTAGAGAAAAGAGGCATCAGTACTGTCAAGTGGGTGTCACATGACCCACGACTTCCAAAGGATGGTCAGGATATGGATGGCCTGAGAGGAAAGAAGCCATCCAAGGAGAACAGAAACAGCACAGAAAGAGCATGACAGCATGGCATCTGTGTCTGTGTGGGGAGCGTGCTGCACGTGTCAGAAGAGAAGAGAGGAAGGGTATTTTGCGCAGTTAAAAGGTTAGTCTGATTGAAATAGATAGTTCAGTTGTTAACTAATAGGAGATGATTTTAAAACTGTAGACTTCGGTGAAGTTATTGGATACTGTAATATTGGGTTTATTTTCCTATCACATTTGACATCTCAGCATAGTAGCACTTGTAGCACACTGAGGAAAACCTAATTATCTTGAAGAGAGCATTCTGTATAATCTGTGGTTTTCATGTTTTTTTTTCCTCCTCTGTTTACCAGACTATGAGACTATTAGAAAATCAGTGTCCAGTCAGACCAGGACACTCTATAGACAGCAGAATCCTATGTGTTTTTGAAATATTGTATAAAGAGGGGCACCAGGGTGGCTCAGTTGGTTAAGTGTCTGCCTTTGGCTTAGGTCATGATCTCAGGGTCCTGGGATTGAGCCTTGCATTGGGTTCCTTGCTCAGCGGGGAGCCTGCTTCTCCCTCTCTCTCTACCTGCTGCTCCCCCTGCTTGTGCTCTGTCTGTCAAATAAATAAATAAAATCTTTAAAAAAAACAAAAAATAAAGTAAATAAAATAAAATATTGTATAAAGAAAATGTAGAAAATGTCTGAAACTATATCTGCTAAGACAGCCAAATACATGTTACTCTAAATATTTATAAATCATGAACTACAACATCCACACATTTTTTAATTAGTAAAGAACAAATGGAAATCGTCAGCCAGAGTTTTTCTGATGGTCTGATCGGATGTGTTGCCTGTGCATCTCCCCCTTGACTCAAGAGTCTTATTACACCTCAAATAGTTCTTCACATTTTCTTGTTCATTCCTCCAATCACTTTTGAAGTTTTAGCTCTGCTTTTCCAACTTTAGTGCTCTTGTATGCATGATCTTGCTGTTGGGGTAGCAGTCTTTTGAATTGAGAGAAGGGTTTTTTTACACTTCTCTTGGATGATTTTGTGAATAGAGTCAATCTAAACAGAAAAAAAGTAAAAGCCTATATGCCACTTATCTATGTTGATTTATATATTTATTTTTAATTTAATTTATTTTTTAAAAGATTTTATTATTTATCTGACAGAGTGAGCGAGAGAGAGAGCAAACACTGGTTGGGAGGAGAGGCAGAAGGAGAGGGAGAAGCAGAGTCCCTGCTGAGCATGGAGCCCAACATGGGACTGGATCCCAGGACCCTCAGATCATGACCTGAGCCGAAGGCAGACACTTAACCTAGTAAGCCACCCAAGCACCCCATGTTGATGTTTTTTTCTTACCTTTGAATTATCCCAATGTTAGAAACTTGAATACTTTAAACTTTGTCTTGCAAGTAGGTGCTCCAGGCATAGTACTTAATCAGTGTAAGATGGCAGAATATGCCAGAGCAAAATATGCCACTTTGGCATAAGGATTATTTTGAGCTGAAGGCAACTGAGAAGAAGCAGATGCAAGAAAAGTCTACCCCTTCACCAAACAGGCATCTGTCTAAAAACTGGACATAAATTTACAAAGCTGTTCTTCCTCCCCTCCCTACCAGGAAGGACAAAAGTTAATCAGTGGAGACAACTTTAAAGATTTATTTATTTATATTAGAGAGAGAAAGAAAGCATGAGCAGGAGGGGCAGGGGGCGAGGGGGAGAGAGTCATAAGGAGACTCCATGCTGAGCCTGGAGCGTGATGCGGGGCTTGATATTTTGACCCTGAGATCAAGAGCTTGAGCGGAAACCAAGAGTTGGACGCTGAACCAACTGTGCCACCCCTAGTGGAGACAAGTTTCGACTCTATCAGCCTGGAGACAGCAACCAAGGAATCTACAGAATAAACTTTACTAACTAGCCTTGATCTATCATTAGTTTTCCCATGTATTTGCCTTTCTACAATTGGCTGCCTCTTGAGACTTAAGGTTCTTTTCTTTTGTCTTGTCACTTTTCTAAGTATTATTCCTTTATTAAGATACTACAAAAGCCCAGTTCTAACAAAATCTCTGAGTTACCCATCTCTGGGTACTCCCAAGTGCCACATGGACCTCCGAAACTTTTAAGAGACTTCTGTTTCTTTTTCTCTTATTAATCTGGCTTGGGCCAGTCTAATTTATGAGCCCTCAGCAGGAAAACCTAAGATTAGTAGAGAAAGAGATTTTTCCTCCCCTACGTCATTTAATTCCAAAATCCTGTGGATCTCTCAGCAAATCTTTATGGCTATGTAATTTCATTTCATGCCTAGACGTAATATTCAGTATAAGAACCTTGAGTGCCAGCTATACAATGCTGAGAAAATCCTTTGTGCATCCAGCCTCCCCATATGGTATAGCTCTAAAGATGGATAGCAGCAACAAACTTAGTGAGTCCATGTGCAGAGACTGAAATGGGAATGACAGATAGCATGACACACAGAAGAAACAGTCAATTAATCAGTCAACATTGATGCATGGTGTTCCTACTTCGGTCCATGCCAGGCATTACAGGAGGGGTTGACAGAGGCCTTGCCTGAGAAGGTCTGACTTGGAGACCAAATATTTCTTCCAGTATTTCTAAATATTTTCTCAATATTCCCAAGTTCCCATATTTATTAAATTATTAATTTTTAAGAGCAACCGGTGGCATTAAAAAGAGTTAAATATGAATGTTTTGTGGAATCATTAAATGTTTAGGGAAAATTTTTTGTGGTAGGACTTCTGTAGCAAGATTTCTGAAATAAACATGAAAGGTATAGTATAAAGCAGGAACCGATGTAGCAGAGAAGCTGAAGACAGACTCACGGTGGCATATTCTGGAAAGAGTGAGATTTCACTTAAGAGAAGCTATCACCGAGACAGAGCCTGAAGTAGCAGAAGACCATCTGTTCAGCCATCAGAAATGCCATGATTTACTCAGCGTGAGGGCCACAAATCAAGGGACAAAGAACAAAATGTGTTGAAAAAAAGTTTGGCAAGTAAAATGGCTTTAAAATCGTGTTTCTTACTGACGGTCTGTTGACATTCTGCACGTAATAGGTGTCCAAAGAATGCAAGAGAATTATTGTCTGGTCAGAATAAAATATGTCTCTTTAAAAGCTACATTAAGGCTTTTATCTCCTGAATATGTTCTGACTTTGGAGATTTAGAATGATCAATTTCTATCACTGGTAGAGAGCCATACTCTGAATATTGAGTTTAAGATCTATCATTTGCTTGAGCTGTATTATAGTAGCTTAATTTTTAAAACAACACTGCTGAAATCGTTTTCATACAGGAGCTAGATAATAGATTGTAATACAGATTAGAAGAAAATGCAGCACATTTCTTCAGGGTACAAAGCAGGTGCAGTTATGTCTGTGCGTGTGCATCTGATGCTTATGTATTTTAAATGTAAATTGTTTTCTTTTAAGAGAAAATACTATATTGAATATTGATGCAAAGGGATTATATATTTGTGTTTTATTTTCCTGAGTTGTAAAACTCATTTTCTACCTCTAATGAGAGTCCATGAAATATTCCACAATGTTTGCAACAAATCTGGCTTTTAAGGAACAGATTTATATAAACTATACCTGGGATTTTTCTGTGTCTATATGCAATTTCTTTCTTTGTACCATTTTATGCAGGGTTATTATAATTTTATCTATGGACGTGTTTAAGTATGTTTTGAGTAGTATGGGAAAAATCAAAATTTGAAATTGAACAAAGAATTCAAGATGAGTTATCAAGACAAATAATTTTCAAATAATGAATTTTAGAAGGTAAAATACTCCTGCAAAATCTTCACTATATACAGCACATATCTGAACAATTTCAAGTTGTGACCTAGTAATCAAAACCTTTCCATAGGACTGCCTACAATGATCATCATTAAGAATAGTGTAGATATTATATATAACAAACATCGAAGAGGCCTTCTTTGAAACTAATGGCCAATATTACTATAACTCAGAAGTACGTACATGAACAACTTCATAATAAAGAGGAAGCTCAATGGTATAAGAAAAAGTTGACTTCAATCTCAGTTTGAAGTTAAAGCATAAATTGGGACCACAGTGAGCATCTGTAATTACAGAGATGCGCTGTGGAACGGTACGTGTTCTTTTTCTGAAGCATTTCTGAAGAAGGTAAATGAGGCATGATGGTATACTTTTTCATTGGTTATATTTTCAATACCTCCTTTGTAATGAGCCTAAGGTGGCTTGGGAGAAGAAAGACATAAATCTCTAAATGGAGATACCAGAATGGTCTCTCTATGCAATGATGAGCAAAAAAATAGTTGAATTCATCAGGGTAGCATAACTATGAAAAACAGAAAGACCATGTATTAGTATTGTTGATAAAGAGCTTGAACTCCACAAAAATGAAGTAAAAATGTGATAACTCAAAAGAGAGCCTGAAAATAATGACAGAGTGCATGTTTCTACCATCCTACCCTCTTAATTCCAATCGTATCCTCAACTACTGCTCCTGAATGAAGTACTACTGAGTAGACTGGTTAAGGTCTCAGACTGCTGGGTAGGGAGACAAAAATTAAGCATGTAGTACTATCTAAACTCTAGGTTCTGACTAGCTGTTCCAATACTATTCAAAGCTGGTTTGAAGTGTGGTGACAATAGGCTTCTTTCCCTCTGTAATGCATCACATCTATTCTCCTAATAAAATCATAGGCCTAGAGACCTTTGGAGGCAGGCCCTGTCCTGATAAGCTTACCACATGGGTGAGCCAAACGGAATGCATCCTTTCCACAGATAAGCAGTTCTGAAAAACAGAAAACTAGGAAGTGGTTGAAGCAAAACAGTAACTCATGCTGAAGTTTCTCCGCATGAAAGCATGAGGACATAAAAGCAGAACCCCCGCTCCCCAAACCTAACCCCAAACTGGAATCTGGGGGAAAAAAAAAAGAAAAGAAAAGAAAAGAAAAGAAAAGAAAAGAAAAGAAAAGAAAAGAAAAGAAAAAAGAAAAAAGAAAAGAAAAGAGAAAAGAAAAGAAAATGTACACAGAAAGTTTACTTTCTCTTAGCCAGACAGATGCCTCGAGACCAAGTCTGGAGAGTTCTGGGATGAGAAATCAATACTGAGAATCCTGGAGAAGACTCCATCTGCACCAACCCATGGACTGCTGAGAAGGCTTGGAGTTCCTTGGAGTTCCGTGGCCCTGGGAGACATGTTAGAACGTTATACCAGAAGACACTCTTTAATCTGCATTTTGGAGAATAGCAAATTTTTCAATGAAAGAGACTATGAAGTAAAAAGCATTCTTGACGGCACTTCAACAGAGGACAGACATTGCCAGCTCGGACGTCACCAATGCCTGGTTGTGGGCATCTAAGCACTTCCTGCCATTTGCATCTCTCAAGTTACCGCGATAGTGTGATCTGATTTATAAAGGCAAACAAAGCCAGGAACAGATACACGCTTAAGGAAATTCAGCACCTAGAGACCAGAAGAGTGGTGAAAAAACTCCAAACAGGTAGGTTGTTCTAGTGAATTTGAATTTGGATTTGAATTTGCATCTAGCTTTGAAATTGAATCTGGAGGAAACCGATGACAACTGCTACAGAAACAAAAAGGGGGGCGCCTGGGTGGCGCAGTCGTTAAGCGTCTGCCTTCAGCTCAGGGCGTGATCCCAGTGTTCTGGGTTCAAGCCCCACATCAGGCTTCTCCGCTGGGAGCCTGCTTCTTCCTGTCCCACTCCCCCTGCCTGTGTTCCCTCTCTCGCTGGCTGTCTCTCTCTCTGTCTAATAAATAAATAAATAAATAAATAAATATTTTTTTAAAAAAAGAAAGAAACAAAAAGGGACCTTGAGATTAATTCAGTTAACAATAAGGCTTTCAGGTACAAAAATATATAATTCTCAAATTTAAAAATTAGAAGTGAGGAAGTAAGTGGTGATTGTTAAAATTAGGCTAGTGTCCCATAATCTTAAAATGGTGAAAATGCAAAGAAATTAACAAGGGACTTGTAATGTGTATCCAGGAAGTCTGCCATGTGAAATATAGAAGTTAAAGAAAAAGAAAATGAAAGAGGTTGGGGAGAGGCTGTAAGTACTGAAATGACAGAGAATTTCCCACACCAATGCACATATGGATACACACACACACACACACACACACACAAATCCATTCTGGAATGCTTTGGCAGAACTTCTGTATTCTAATTTTTTTTTTTTTTAATTAACAAGCTTCCAGACAAAAAGAACAAATTATTTGCAACCACCCATTGACCCCTCTGTTTCCCAAAGCAACAATCATAGTTCTGGTAATCCAATTTGTAAGGAGCACTTCCATCTCCCATAGGAGCCAAACTTGTTAGTCTCTTTTTTCACCCAGGTCCAGAGCTTTGTAGGTCTATAAATTCAGTCTTTTTCTTTCTTTCTTTCTTTCTTTCTTTCTTTCTTTCTTTCTTTCTTTCTTTCTTTCTTTCTTTCTCTTCCTTCCTTCCTTTCTAATTTTATTTATTTATTTATTTATTTATTTATTTATTTATTTATTTATTTATGAGAGAGAAGGAGAGAGAGAGAACATAAACAGGGGGAGAGGCAGAGGGTGAGAGATAGAGAATCTCAAGCAGGCTCCACACTCAGTGCAGAGACTGACTCAGGGCTTGATCTCAGGGCCCTGAGATCACGACCTAAACTGAAATCTAGAGTGGGACGCATAACAGACTGAGCCACCCAGGTGGCCTCTTTTTTTGTTTTATCTATTTCTTATCCGCAGAAATATTTTTCATTTCTTTTGATACCAGCTATGATTATTTTATTTTTCTCTTTTATTATATTATCTATTATTAGTTGGGGGGCCTATATTACATGGAAATCTTCTCTCTCTCTCTTTTATACATACACACACTTTATTTTATTCCCTTTATTACTAATCTCAATCCCATTCCACTGTAAGCACCTATTCTTTCATTCATAATTTGCGTTCTTCCCAAACCACTCTCCATGACTTATTTACATTACTGTGGATTTTTGAATAATACATAGCCTATTTTGGTGTTTTATGCTCATAAATTGCATTATGCAATACATCTCATTATGTAATACATCTCAGGAAAATGTCTTGATTCTGGTTTTTACCGAACATTTTACTTTTGGTATCTAGCTATGTCGATGTACACAAATCTTGTTCTTTCTACTGTTAGATAATATTCCATCATATGTGTCGCACACATTTTCCTTAATTTCTTTTCCTTGACGGC